>NC_143062.1:46351923-46665000 GCF_052426305.1 Pelodiscus sinensis
CTCAACGCCACTGTTTGAACCAGAAGATTGAGAGCTTGTTTACACAAATAAGTTGTTTGCTGCAAGTGTGTGTGTGTGTGTGTGTGTGTACACACCTCAGGGTAGGCTGCGGAGCCCTTCGTGTCTGTGCGGCATCGCTGATGGGCAGAACACATTTTATAATGTGCTTTAGTGTACTCTCATGTCAGAACGGAGAAGATGAAAGACCACTGTCCAGTGGGCACCCAGGAGAGATTCAAATGCTGCCCAGCAGAGTGCCCAGAACCAAAAGCATGCGTTTCTATGGGTGGTGCACATTTGCACATGCCTTGGTGCACATGGCAAAAATTATTCTGCGCGTGGATGGAAAAGCTTAGAGGGAACATTGGTGACCATGTCCTGATTTTGTAGGGGCAGTCCTGTTATTTGGGTCTTTTGTATAAATGCCTGTTACCTGTCAGCCTCTGTCCCAATTTTTTACACTTGCTATTTGGCCTTCCGAGATGATAGTGACATCCTTTATAAAGTGCTTGGAGAGCTATTGAAGCCAAACACTATGGAAAAGCTAGATGTTGCTGATTATTATTTGTAAATAGATGAGTTTGTCATTGGTTCCCACGATAAGCCAAATACAATAAACACAAGATCCATTTTCTAACTGGAAGGGCCTCAAGCGATGGTCCTATCACCATTGGCGTTGGTTTGAGAATGAAATTATGGATCCTACTACCAGGCTCACCCGGAGTTGCCCAGGTCCTTCAGAGAAGGGGGCTGGAGGACTTAAGGGAAGGCCTTGGGGATGTGGGGAGAGGGGCAGGGCAGAAAGTGGGGGGCATGCAAGAATGAGAGTTGTTGGGTATGGAGGAGTTTGGGGGCTGGAGGTCCTATCCAACAGGGCTTTCTCTCTCCTATTGACCCATGGGAACTTTTCCTCCCCCTCCATCCCTGCAGGACTGCAGCCAAGACCCGGGGAGTGGGAAGGGTATCGTGGAAGACAAGATGGCGAACCTTCCACCGGACCAAGAGTATGGGGAGTCTCATTGGAAAGATTCTGGGTGGGGATTGGGATTTGGTAAAGAGGTTGCTTGGTGTCTAAGTTTGCACACACAAACCAAACCAAATTCCTTTTAAAACTTCTCCATTTCACGCTAAGCAAGTGGAATCTGCTTGCTCCTGTAAAATCCTTAAATACTTTTCTTCATTGAAAACCATTGTTCCCCCTTTCAGAACACACTTCCCTTTCTATCGCCACAGCACAGGTTTACGAGTTGAGGTCATCTTTGCATTTGCAGTCCTGAGTCCAAACACACCCCTCTCCTTTTTAAAATAAGTCAGGCCAATCAGCCTTTAGAATAAGAAACCTGAAGTTGCTCCTTAAGAAGCATCCCATTTTCCACTGCGTCACCAGCCACAGATATTCTGATTAAAAGTAATTGTGCTTCACAGAATTTGTGTAGACCACCCAGTAAAGAAGAAGGCATTTCTTTGGTATGCGGTAGGAGCTGCCTTTTTATTCAGTTTCTAAATATCTTGTAGCTGATATTTCATGTAATCTGTGTAATTTTTTTTACGTATAGAATTCACAACATGCAGTTATGAGATAACGAGGTTTATTCTGAGGAATTGCTGAAGCACGTTGTTTGATATTATAGTTTCGCTTGTTGCTTATGGGTAATGCTAATCCAGAAAAGGTCTAATAACGTTGCCGTGCCAACAAAGACAACATAGGAATAGCAGTGGGTTGCTCTAAAATTCTCAAGTTTGGTCCACAGAAAGGATGAGAAAATATGTTTATTTTCAGTGCTTGTTGTTAGATGTTCATACGCTCTATAGTGTAGGAATATTCTCCATTTCAGTTTATTATATGGCAAAAAACCTCCATTCATTTGTCAATGAGCTAATTCTGAAATGCAACCTCTGGTCCTGTAAGATTATTAATTCTTAATTATAATGGTGGTAATTTACTCTGGCATGAATGTATCAGTCGTTCAGAGGTGATTTATTTTTGAGAGAAATATGTAGTGAAATGTCAGTTATTTTTCCCCTTGTAGTAGCTGATTGATAAGACTACAGGATTTATTCAGACGTCTGTGTGGTTTAAGTACATTAAGAAAACCTGAAGTGAGATACACAAATTTAATGTTGTATGCAGAGAGCCTGGTGTTTCTTCATGAAGGGTGAAATTGCCCCAGTGGTAAATGGGGATCTTAAAATGTGTTTAACCATGAAACTGCTGAAAATTTTAGTAATTAGTTACATGTGGAGAGCAGGGAGGTGGCGGCTCCCTGGAAGCCAATGTGCACATGGAGCCAGCTTTTAAGCCAGCTCCCTGCACATACTGGCCCCCTACTGCAACCCAGGCTCATGGGTTAACCAAGTACACAGTTACACTTTCGCATCCCTAGTGGTAAAGGGCTAGTGACAGGTCCACTGTATCACCTCAGACCCATGCAGGGGCTATGCAGGGAGGTCTCCATGTTAGCCCTGCATAGGTTAGTGCGAAGTTGTGTTGAAGGTTGTCGGGGTGACTGAGTCCTTGAGACCAGGGAAGAGTCTCCAGAATGAACTGAACTAAGGCGCACTGAGGTGTGGTCTGGAGAGCAGAGCCCTGGACAAGGGCGGAAAGAGAACAGAGTGGAGGGGTGTTCTCAGGAGAGAGCATGGGAAGCTGTCTTCAACCTGTTTATGCTTTGGGATATGGGGGAAATCATTTTATGACAGGGTTTCTGGGGACTATTGAGCATGTACAGGACTAAATTATGCCTAGAGGCAAGCTTTTGGCTTGCATGTTGCATCACTGATGATGGTCCAAGGGGAAACTAAGGCAGATGCACCTGTCATGCCACAGGAGGGGATTTTAGGAAGGATTGAGCCAAAAGATTGGCCTTTGTGCGTCAGCAATCCCACTTCTTTGTGCAACAGGCACTGATGGCCTATGACCCACCCTTCCGTGGCAACTCCTCATGGCGGCCCCAGCCCCTAGGCTCTCCAGCTGCCCTGTACTCCACTTACATGCAGTCTTATCGCCCAGCATTTCTGCACGCCTCCATTCCGAGGAGAGAGGAAGGAGAGCTGTGTACCAACAGCTGAGGTGTCGCTAGCTGTTTTGGTGTCGCTAGCTGAGCTGTGCAGTTCTTAATTCAGTTCCTCCCTTTCTTCCTGATTTGTGGTCTTCGATGACCTTTGTGGAGCCTGCAGACAGCTGCTTCTCTGCCCCTAGAATCCTGTCTTTCCCCTAACACAGGAGCATCCTGACACCTCATAGGATGAAGACAGGAAGCCACATGGAAAACTAGGATACAGCAGAAAAAGGCCCCGCACCAAGTAGAATTTCAGTGACATCTAGCCTGGGAAAGAGAAACCGAGTGCCAGGAAGCAAAAGATCTCCACAGTTTGTTAAATGGGATCCCTGCGATTGTGTACAGCTTTCTCACACTGGTAACTCCTCCAGGCCCAACAATTGTTATTCAGCTATCTCCTTGGATAGTAAATACAGAGACATCCTGTGTCTGTTGAGTGGCCTTTTCCTACGCTGTTTCCAAACCCAGGCGTTTGCCAGAGCTCATTCTAAGGCTCAAAGAGGAAACACCGGAGAGTGAGGCTGAAGTTGGCAGTCGCTTCTTATGCAAAGACATCCCTGTAGCCCTCTGTCATGCCAGAGATGCAGTAGTGTTAGCCAGCCCTCCCAGTGCCGCTTCCTGCTGCTGAGATAAGAGCGTCCAGCTGTCAGACCAGAGGGGTACATCTGACGTGGGGGAATGATGCTTTCAGGTAAGCTGCCTGCTCTTCTGATTTGATGTTGTGATTGATGAGTTGGATGCTCAACAGCAGCACCTTGCTTGTTCTGATTAGGTGTCTACATGCTGCAAATGGGCTGATATCCCCTCCCATCCACCTGCCTAATTGGAGCGTGATCCACAATGGTGCCTCATTTGGTGGGTTGATTCTGCTCTGTTCTCTGTCAGATGGCTTTGTTTTAATGAACATGGAAGTCCACTGATAAGCAAGGTATCAACTGAAGACTGCCTAAAGACTTAACACCAGAACTGGAGCCTACACGTGATTGAACTGTGTGTGTTAGGAGCCCGTGTTGCTGGATTTCAGTCTCTGAGAGAGCTTATTTCTAAAGATAAATAATGGCAGGCTGGTTAAGTGGAAAATACTTCATCAGCCATTTCTGTAGTTGCAAATGTCTTTTCGTCAGAGTGGTGTGCTGGGCATAACTGAAATGCCGACAGAACAGTCAATTAAGCCAATCACAAAGTTATGAACAAAGTTTCGTGTGTTTCTAGAAACAGAAGAGGATTTTCAGTGAAAATCTGATGGCAGTAAATTAAAAATGGCTGTGTATGTTGAACACATGACTGGGGTTAAAGTGTTATCCCCACCTCTGTTCTCTGGGCGTGGAGGAGTAGGAAGTCTGTGCATGCTGTAATTTCCCCCAAACTGGTAGCAGCTAAGAGTGGGCGTTACTTTGATAAAGAAAGGAATCTCTGCATCAATTTGGAGAACTCAATTAAAATTACTCAAATGCTTTTCTACTTAAAATACCATGGGTTTTTTTAAACTCACCAAAGCTGACTAACAGGGAGACATGCCATTTAATTTGCTTACCAGTGTTTGTCAGATAACTATACAGGTTGGAGTTCCCTCATCCAGCAACATCCATGGTCTGGCAGGACTATGGGTGTTCTTGGTACTGGATGGGAGCCCTAATGCCAAGAGGGCTGGCGGCTCGGAGCCCAGCAGGGCTGGGACCAGCCCCGAAGCCCCGGTAGCACAGCAGGGTCTGCTGCAGCCACAGTAGCAGGGCCGGAGATGTGGCATCCGCAGCAGAGGCCAGAGACGTGGCAGCTGTGATAGCAGGGTCGGGGCCAAATCCCTTGTTCGGGACTGGTCGGGTCCTGAGGGTGCCTGACCAGAGAGGTCCAACCTATACTGGTATGAAAGAGTTGGGTGATTTTTGAAATGATGCAACAGTTGTCTGATAATTTAAAAAGTATTTCTGCAAGACTCTTCAAAAATGTGGTGCGTTAATATTTTAAGACTTTGTCCATAACGCCTCAGGAGTCATATCTGTGTTGGTCTTTAGTCCTGTGAGAATTCGTCTTCTCCTTTTCAAATGTTTGCCTAGGGCGCTGCTGAGAGAACTAAGCAAGCCTTCGAATTGTTGATGATGATGGAAAGGTTGTGGATGAACAGTCTTTTTTGGGCTCCTTGACTTAGTGACATTGTTGCCCTGTTGATGGAGGAAATGATCACATGACAGTGAGGACAGATTTCTTCCGCTGGAGGTATGTTCATATAATGCTGGATTTCCTCCACTTGTGGTAGCTTTTGTGCTGTTAAGGTACTGTCTCGATTTACTCAGGGAATACTTTTGGTGTGACGGGAAGAATTGCTTATCTGCTGTTGGCCAGAGGTTAAAGGTTACAAACTTTCCAGCCAATTAAAACCATTTGTGCTGACACTTCACAAATTACATTGTGAGAGCATTTTAAAAGATTAGTGGCAAAACAGAATGTGTTTCTTGTGATACAGGAAAAAAAGCCTCTCGTATAAAGCAAAACACACGTGCAAGGGAAAGGTACCAGAGAAGAGGTTTGGGAGCAACTGATTTTAGCAGTCAAAGATTTAGATTTTGTAAAGTTTTTCTACTGTATAATTTTGTACCATTGTTCCCAAAACCCGCAGCTTCGTAATAGTAGGGAAGTAATAATAATAGGAACAAGGGATTTAACTGAGAATGGCAGGTAAGATTGCAAAATGTGCAAGACTTGTGATTAGCTTGATATGCTACAGCAGTACACATGAGAGCTCTCCCATTGCTTAATCCACCTCCCTGAGAGGTGGTAGTTAGGTCGATGGAAGAATTCTTTTCCATCGACCTACCACTGTGTGTATTGTGGGGTAGGCCAATGTAGCTAGGTCTTTCCGGGATGTGAATTTAAGTTTAATGAATAGATCAGCCTGTAATGACCTAGAAGCACAAAACCAGTTAAAACTCAATGCAAGTAAAATACAGGACTATGTAGCACTTTAAAGACTAACAAGATGGTTTATTAGATGATGAGCTTTCATGGGCCAGACCCACTTCCTCAGATGAAATAGTAGAAGAAAATAGTCACAACCATATATACCAAAGGATACAATTTTAAAAAAATGAACACACATGAAAAGGACAAATCAAATTTCAGTACAGAAGAGGGATGGGAGGGGAGGTGAAGGTCTGTGGGCTAATGATATTAGAGGTGATAATTAGGGAAGCTGTCTTTGTAATGGGTAAGATAACTAGATCCTTTGCTTAGACTCAAATGTAAAGTGTCGAATTTTAGCATGAATGACAGTTCAGAGGATTCCCTTTCAAGTGCAGATTTAAAAGGTCTTTGTAGCAGGATGCAGGTAGTTAAGTCGTTGAGACAATGTCCTTTCTGGTTGAAATGGCAAGAAACTGTTTTTTCTTTGTGATCCTGTCTGATATCTGTCTTGTGGGCATTGATCCTTTGGTGAAGTGTCTGAGACGTTTGTCCAATGTACGTAGCAGACAGACACTTTCGGCACATGATAGCATAAATTATATTTCTGGATGCGCAGGAATATGTGTTCTTGATCTTATAACTCACTTGGTAGGTCCAATAATGCTATCAGCAGACTGAATATGTGGACAAAGCTGGCAACGGGGTTTGTTGCAAGGGAAGGTACCAGGGTTGGTATTAGTGTGTTATGTCCTGTGGTTGTTGGTAAGAATCATCTTGAGGTTAGGTGGTTGTCTATAGGAGACAGCTCTGTCTCCCAGAGCTTTCTGTAAATACATAACCATCTCAGCAGCTTATTTACACATTTATTTGCACTTAACTTTCCCTAAAGTGCCCATAACCCCTTTGTTTCTCCAACAACACAGTTATGAATTCTTTGAGTACAGAAATACCCTTCAGTGAAAGCAATACCAACTGATTTTATAGTCCCTCTCTATCTTCATATTAATTCAGACACCAGCCAAAATGTCTGACTTGTTTAAAGCATTTGGAGGGGGGAGGAAAGAGTCGATGGTTTTCACTTAAGTGCACGTTGTTGTTGTTAATTTTCACCTTTCTCAAGATGGGCTGCGGATGTAGAAATAAGAAATGAACTTCCTGACACGTTATGATTTCCTGTGGAGCCTCGCTGACAGCAACCCATCACTGTGCTAGATGATCGGTGTATGCATACTCAGCGAACTGCCCCACAGAGACTACAGTCTAAGATTCTCTAGAAGAGACAGTGTTATACCCATTTTACAGATGAGCAACTGAGCCATAGCAATATTGCCTGTGCTGGACAAGATCACACAAGAAGTCTGTGGCAGAGCTGGGGATTCACTAAGTCCCAGGCCAGTCCCTTAACCACAAGGTTACATGATGGTTTCAGGAAAGCCACGACCATCTTTCTCTCTGCCTCTAAGATGAGGGCATTTTGCTTGCGGTAGAGCGGGGTTAGCTCCCAAATCCCACCAGCCTGTTAGCCCCTCAAGCCCTATGCCAGTTCTGTCTTCACCTTGCAGACTAACAGTAGGTGCCCCCCAAGTATCTTTGAATCGTTTCCTGTGGCATCCTGCCCATGATGACAGAAATCCCAGATCCTTTGCTGCTAGAAAAGCAGGGTACTCCTGTCTATCCGTGTTTCCTTGAACCTCACACTGTCGTGAGTTATAGTGAAAACTTAGCACGATAATGAAACACAAGACGGCTTCTGTAAGAAAGAATAGAGATTCTAGTCAATAAGGAAGAGGGGAAAGCATTCCGCCATTTCCAACAAAATAAGTTTTCCTCCCCAAATTCAGTCTGTTGCATTGCTGGCTGGCTTCCCAGGAACCAGGATCTAGCTTTTCATAAATGCATTCACATGCTCTAAGAGGTCACCTCAGTGAAAGGATGAATACCCCTCCCAAATACACATAATCAGCCTTTTTATTCATACACACAAAAATTGCTGCGTTCAGTATCTTAATGCCTGATTGACTTAGGAGCCTAAATCTCATTTTAGGAAGAAGCAAGTTTAAATTCCATCAGCTGTTGTTGAAATTGAGACTTCTAGGTGCCTAAATCACAATTTAAAATAAAATTCTGGCTCCTAAATCAGTTAGGTAGGGCGAGGCAGCAGTGTCTAAAAACTATGGGCCTATGGAAACAGGATATCTGTATAAATTAGGAGTGGGCAAACTTTTTGGACGGAGTGCCACATTATATGGCAGGGCCACAAATGCTCACAAAATTGGAGGTTGGAGTGCAGAAGTGGGTGAGGCTCCAGCTTGAGGTATGGGCTATGGGGTGGAGCCGGAAATGAGGAATTCAGGGTGTGGGAGACTGATCCAGGCTGGGCCCAAGAGGTTTGGAAGTTGGGAGGGGATCTTTGGCTGGGACAGCGGATTGGAACACACAGGGGGGTCTCTGGCATCAGTTGGGGATGAGGGGTGTGGGGTGCAGGAGGGTTCTGGACTTGGATCCATGGTTTTGGAGAGTGGGAGGGGGATTGTGGCTGAGGAAAGGCAGTTGAGGTGCAGAGGAGGGTTTCAGGGATGCAGGATACGAGCAGCAGTTACCTGAAGCAGCTCCTGGAAGAAGCACCCTATCCCCCCCTCAGGGTCACAAGACTTCCAGAGCTCTCATTGGCCACAGTTCCCGGCCAATGGGAGCTGCAGAGCTGGTGGGGGGGTCAATCTGTGGCGCCCCCTGGCTGCCCATGCTTCTGGGAGTCCCAACTGGAGCAAGCTCCTGACCCTGCTCTCTCGCGGGAGCTTAAGGACCAGATGTGGCCCATGGGCCGTGATTTGCCCATCCTTGGTATAAATGTTAATGACAGTTTCCTTGAACACGTTTGCTGCGTTACCTTAATATCATTCAAAAATTGCTAGATATGCAGGTGCCAAAAACCACTATGGCTTTTTTATTCCTGTCAATGTTTTAATGGTCTCTCTTAACATGAAAATTATGTAACAATATATAAAGTTTAAATTACAGTAGGTAAATTACTGTTTTTCCTATGTGCAATTCTCATTACACAGTAAAACTGCAGTAGATAGGATATACAGCACATTTAAATTCATATTTCCAGTTTTTAAAACCTATTCATGGAGATGAATGTATTCTTAGTTGATTACATCTCCTAAAATTCATGCTCAACGCACACACTCATTAGAGGAAAATTGCTATGTTAGTCCACAAGAATGTACGTAGCCAAGGAGAAATTAAGCAACAAGATCGAGGTGGCTGGGCTGACGACAAGCACATAAAAATAAAGATGAGCCGTTTCATTATGGTTTGAATTGGTTATTTAGAGTGAAGGTTTGCTGATCTTCAGAAATGTGTCAGTGCAGATAAGAAAAGGGTTTGTTGCAATTACAAGCTGCTAAATTGAAAGGAGCAGGGGATTACTAATAGGACGTGGGGGATGGGGAGGAGCCTGCGTGTGTGGAGAAGCTCCAAAAAATTGCAGAATTGCTGCTCTCCTGGGCAAGTTCGGGGGGTGGGGGAGAGTGCAGCTTCATGCTCCTGGAGGGGGCGGAGCCTGAGGGTGGGGCTTGGGGGCTTACCTCCCTGCCAGACCTTCAGAGCTCCCCAGAGTGAACCGCCTTGTGCGCCAGTAGCTATTTAAAGAGTGTGGGGCGATGGTTGCCATTGCTGCAGTAGCACCAGAGGCAGTCAAGAGTCCTGGGCCTTCTTGAATGGCTGGGCTCGGAGCAGTAGCCCCCTTCGCACCCCACCCGGTTGGCAGGTGTCACGGGCCCAGGTTGCCCCTCAGGCTTACAGCCCTGTCCTCATTGGGGCTACCCGCCAGTGTTGCCCTATTTTCGGTCCCCCCACCGTGCTCCCCCTTTCCTGCCTAGCCACGCTCGCGGTGCACAGAAGGTTTGAGGCCAGATCTGGTGCCTCCTAAGTCCTGGCAGTCTTAAGCGCTCGATGGTGCCCTCGAGGGAGGAGGGGGACTTGGGCGCATCCTCGCTCCAAGTTCCGACCCAGGACCCTAAAGGGCAGCCGTGCAGGCTCATTGCCTGGTTGGTGGGGGCTCCTCCCCGTAACTCACCAACCCTCCGGGCGTTGTTCAAGGCGCTGCCGCGGCCCATCGCCCCCGTCCTGGGTCACTTCCTCCTCCACTCCAAGCTTGTCGCCGCTGAGCTCTACTGCTCGCCTCTGCTGGCCGTTGACCACGGCTTCCTCCGTGCCAGGCTCCTCCACCCCGGCCTGAGCCCTCCTTACTTGCTGCCCCCGGTACCCTTTTGAGGGCCGGCCTCCCGTGGCCCCGCCCCCTCCGCCCGGGCGTCGCCTGATGACGTCACCTACGGAGGGGAACCCCCTCCGGGGAACGTCCACTCTCCTGGCTAGCCCCGTGCACGCGGGGCACGTGACCCGGGGCGCCGATCGGGAGCGGCTGCCTCTCCCACTCCTGGGGTCGGCAAACGCCGAGTCCCGTGCTGCAGCAACCCCGCCGGCGTCCCTTTCGCCCCTCGCGGGCTCCGAAGTGCGGGGCGCTATTGGTTCCGTGGCGGACGGAACCAGCGCCCCGTCACAGCAGGCCTGGTCATTTTTAAAGGTAGCGATGAAATCAGGGTCAACTTATCCATTAGGCACAGTTCCTAGAGCCCATGATACTTTTAGGGTCCCATGAAAATGTTTTAATTTCTTTTAAAATTAGAAGAAAAAAAATGAACTTTTAGGGTCGAAGAAAATGTTTTAACATTTTTCTCACATCAGAAAAAATGAAACTTTTAGGGCCCACGAAAATCTATTAAATTTTGCCTAAAACAGAAAAGAAAAATGTTGAAGTATTTAAAGTTATATCAAAAATAATTTTTAATATATATTTTTTTTTAATGGAGGAAGGGGCCCACGAAGGCAAAAATGCCTAGGGCCCATGAAAGTCATAATGTGGCCCTGGATGAAATAAGTGATGTGTATTTTTAATAAGGAAAATGAGTATAGTTCAGTAGGAATCTAAAGGAACATACATCACCATGTTCGATTTAAACAGTCAGACTCAGGAGGAGCAGCAAAGCATCTGACTTTATTGACAAGTAAGTTTTCAGGGCAGCGTTTTCAAACACGTCTTGCGTCTCTGTTGAGGCCTTCTGATTTTCAAAAGCGTTGAACCTGCAGCAGCCCCTGCTGACTTGTCTGGGAACTGCTGGGTGCACACCTCATCTGTAAACGTAGACCACGTATTTAGAGGCTCTGACACCGCAGTTCTCAGCCTGTTTACCACTGTGGGCTGCCTGTCCAGCTCTGTGTGGTGTGTGGGCGGCACCCGTACAAGATATCTACACTACCCCTATGGCTCTGAGTATGCCAGTTGGGCTGCAAGCGGCCAGCGAGACTAGAACAACTGCTTGAAAGGATCTGACCGGGGGATGTGTGGGGGTTTCAGTAATGAAAGTCATCCTAGGCGCAAATGGGTATGTGGATGAAATCACAAAGATCTGTTTGGGAGGAAGTGGGAGTGGGCCACCTGTAAGCAACTGATTTCTAATTCTGGTAGCACGCAGGAACACTTTAAAACGTTACTCTGCTTATGTAGCGGGGTTGACTCACAGGCCTGGCACCTCCTGCTGGCCTCCTTGGGAATTAGCTATTCCAGCCCTGGAGCGCCCCCTGTTGACCGTTGCCTCTCCCTCAGTTACCTGTCTTCTGCACTACTTCAGGCCCCATGTCCCTTCCAGCCCACGATGCCCTTCCCTTACAGTAGTGACCTGAGGCAGTACCCCCACACTCTAGGGTCCTCCCCTCCCAAGGAAGCTCAGCCCCCTGTATGCACCTTGTCTCAGTGACCCACTGCCAGTCTTCGTCTAGCCCCTGCCTCAGTGGCAAACTGCAGTCTGTAATGGCCTCTCATCATTGGCAGGGAGGTACAGGCCTGCTGCTTTCTCCTACCCTGGCTGCCTGCCTGCAGCCCTAGCACCCTCAGGCCTCTGTATCAGGCCTGCAGCCTGAGAGTTGGGTCAGGCCAGAACGGTCCAGCTCTGCCTACCTTTCCCCCAGCATTGCTCTATCTCCGGTGCCCTCGCTAGCTTCCCAGGCGGCCAGGTCCCTCCTTGTCCACAGCTGGAGCAAAAGTGAGCTCCGCTCAGCCCTTGCAGCCCTTTATAGGATCCAGCCTGGCCCTGATTGGCTGACAGCTCCTCATCCTAATTGGCGAGAGTTGCACACCACACCACAACAGCTTGGAAATATGCTAAGAGGCGTTGGGGTTAGAAATACATGAGCTGGAGAAGATTCCGGTATAAAAGTAAAGGCATTCTGCACTTCTTACCCTTTTTTGGACCCGCATGTCCTCTCTGATGGCAGTAACGACGCAGAGATGTTTTTCTGTCACGTTTTCTGACCGTTGAGTTGCCAAAAACATTTAAGTGGCAGAATGCGCCTGCATTTACTGACAATATCCTTGCCCTGCAGCCTGTCAGTTCCCTCGTGAAAGCCCTAAACGGCCATTCCCGCTGTTGAGAAGAGTAGCAATAACCATGGTAATAAGCTCTTCTCTTTGCTGCTGAGGTAGGATCCCTTCAGTGGCGGGGCTGCAATACAGTGTCTTGATTTTTCTGCAGCTGCCAGCCTTGCCCGGAACCGTTCTGAGGAGATGATGCGACTGCAGCCTGCCTACTCCCACTTTCCACCCCTATCTGCCATCCCTCTGTTACCCTACCAGCCCAATCACCTCCCATCGACCTAGATGAGGTCAAGGCTGATTTTGTGTGGCCTGGGAACCGAAACGGACCTGGAGGCTGCGTGAGTGGGAGATGGCATCACTAGGCCAGAGGTGCTCAACTTTTCCAGGCTACTGTATCCCTTTTGAGGCACCTGATTTGTTTCGTGTACCCCCACTTCAGAATGACGTGCTTACAAAATCAGACCTAGAAATACCCAAGCGTCACAGCACACTCGTCCTGAAAATGGCCGGCGTTCTCCTCTTTACCCATATCTTTTAAAATCAATCAATTGGAAGATAAATATCGTACTTGCGTTTCAGGCACGTGAGCTTACAGAGACGCCAAGCCACTGGGCAAGATGGAGGGTAGCTCTGTGCTCCCAGAAGGGCGGAGCTTTGGGTGGAAGGTAGGGTTGCCCAGTGTCCGGGTTTGAACTTGACAGTCCAGTATTTGAGCTTTCTGTCCAGGAAACAAATTGAGAATATATAACTGTCCGGTATTGTCTAGCTAAGATGTCATGTAGATTGTGATGTCATGCCAAGTGTGTCCGGTGTTTTTGTTGAAACCACCTGACGACCCTAGTGGAAGGGGTGGACTCGGAGCAGCTAGCCCCTCCCTGGTCTCTGGGGGGAGATTTAAAGGGCCTGAGGCTCTGGCTTCTTGTCCTTTGAATCGCTGGGCCTGAGGCACTTGTCCCCTTTGGCTGCCCTCCTCCTTGTCGACATGCCTGATTTCAGGGTATAGGATATAGCAGCAGTGACCAAATTTACTACTCCCCCAAGCCGCATCCATGGTAATCTTCAGCAGTTCGACAGCCCGGTGCACCTGCTCAGGGCTTCTGCCCTCTGGCAAGTAGTGGTGCTTGGGCTTTTAGCCCTGCATGGGCTGCCTACCAGCACTTCAGGCATCAGCAAGATGGGGCTTCAGCCCTAAACTCTGGCAGGCACCTTCTGTGGGGCTAAAGCCCCTAGATCCTCTCTCCACTGGGCAGAAAGCCCTAGCATGCCCCCCCCCCTTCTGTAGGGCAAAAGCCCCAAGTTTTTCCCCGCCCCGGACTGGTAGTTATAGACTGGGGGCGGGAGCTCTGCGTGCCATTCTTGAACTGTAAAAGAGCCGTATGTGGCTACTCCGGTGTGTAGAGCGGTATAAAGAAGTCGAATTTTAGTTGGCACTGACTTCGCTAGTGCTATTTATGTACTATTTGTACAGCTAGACACGTATCTAGAGGAGTTGATGTACCCTGTGGAAGAGCTCTGCCTACTGCCAGGGTGCATAGACCCTTGGTGCATATACCCTGGGGTAAGACCCACCGGCCTACTAGATGGAGCACCGGACAGTGGCTCAGGAAACCTGGGATCTGTTTTTGTCTCTGCCACTGGCCTACTGGGTGACCTTGGACCATTCATTGCTTGGGTGGAGAACCTAAGCCCCGGGGGCTGGATGCGGCCCTCAGCTTGCCTGGATCTGGCCCCCCAAGGCTTGCCCCCCCCCCCCCCAACGCTCTTCCTCTTGCCTAGACCCCACACCTCCAGGCTGCTTCCCCGCAGCCCTCTCCCTCCGACACACTGTGAACCCCTAATTTTGGCCGCACCCCAGAGCCTAAATTTACTAGCATGGGCCCCCCTGGGTTCTGGTGTGCAGGGGAAGTGTGAATAGTGTCTTTCTCCTCCTCAAACAAAACACAGGACTATGTAGCACTTTAAAGACTAACAAGATTGTTTATTAGATGATGAGCTTTGGTGGGCCAGACCCACTTCCTCAGATGAAATAGTGGAAGAAAATTGTCACACCCATAGATACCAAAGGATACAACTAAAAAAATGAACACATATGAAAAGGAAAAATCACATTTCAGAACAGAAGGGGGATGCGGGGGGAGGGGGGGAGGGAGGAGGAAGGTGAATGCCTGTGACTTAATGATATTAGAGGTGGGGAAGGGTAGATGCTTCCCCAATTATCACCTCTAATACTATTAACTCAGACATCTACCCTTCCCCACCTCTAATATCATTAACTCACAGGCATTCACCTTCCTCCCCCCCCCCCCCCCCCGCATCCCCCTTCTGTTCTGAAATGTGATTTGTCCTTTTCATATGTGTTCATTTTTTTAATTGTATCCTTTGGTATCTATGGCTGTGACTATTTTCTTCCACTATTTGATCTGAGGAAGTGGATCTGGCCCACGAAAGCTCATCACTTAATGAGTGTTGAAGTTTTAACAGCTGTTTACACAAGATAGAACATCCTCTGTTATGTTTATATAACTTGCCTTTCTGGGACTCTCCAGGAGACAAATGTTCAAAATGAAGATAATCTGCATAAATTTGCAACAGGTTTGCAAACAAACAAGTTTTTTTTTTTATAAGTTGCTATATAAATTTTGTAGAAAGACTCTTTGCTGTGTCTGTTGTATTTGAAGAGCAGAAATGCAAACAGAGGGAGAAGTGTTGTTGTGGTTATTAATTCTAAAATGATGATTCTTTGCTACGAATACTACTGATAAAATATTCTATTTTCATTGAAATGAAAATTTAGTTTATTGATTTGAAAAATATTGATTTTTCTCTTTGTAACCTAGAAAAATAACAACAAATGGTTCATTTTTTAAAATAATAAAGATCAGTACCACAGCCCACAAAAAAAAAAAAAATCATTACATTGACCAACTCCTGAAGATACTCTTTTAAGCCTATAGGCTTATTTAGTAAACAAATGGAACAGAAATGTGCTTTATCATTTAAGCTACTGATGTGCTGCCAGTTTTTAACATTTCCTATTTAACACTTTCCGCCACCGAATAGACATACTCAAACTGTGCAAGTCATTTTATCCTCTTCCATTCAATGACTTGCATGTCATAGCAGATATTTGGCATGAACAATGAACAGGTCTCAGAATTTTTCGACAAGGCTTTAGCTACATTCTGCATCTGTTATGTAGATGGCATAAGAACATTTCATTAATGTCCCAAGTAAATCAATTATTTTGACTGATTGCATTTAATAATTTTAAGATTCTGAGTTAGCATATTTCATCACCAAAATCTGCAGGCTTTTTATATTGTATTTGTCAAAGATGCAACAATATATATTTTTTTTTTTACACAAAATGAGTTATTAGTGTGTAGTTTGGGTTTAGGTTTAAGCTCTCATGAGAATGAGAAACAGCAGAGGCTGTCCTGGTACAAATTGTGCTTTCTGATGTAATGCTGTTAATTCATTTGAGGCCTGACAGGTGATAAGTCTGCTCTTTCAATCTTGGGCCTCTCCAAAGTGAGAGAGATTATTTATGTTGGAGCGTGTCATATAGTAGATTTTGTTTAAATAGAAAGATGTCCCATCTGGGTGGACCCCACCAAAGGTATTTCTTTTCTTCTCTAATTTGTTTTAAACCAATGTCTTCAATAGGAAATGACTGAGAGATTTGTCTAACAGCTTCACCCTCATATTTTGCCATGAAAAGGATAACACTTCAAAATTGGTTGTGTCATGACTTGCCCAGCGGGTTGGTTGACGGGAACTCAATTTTCACTCCCCACCTGACAACTGATCGCTTCATTCTCAGACCAGAAAAGTCTGTGGGAGAATCCTGAGAAGATAGAGTGTAAGTTTTGTCATGTCTTAGTTTTTCCTCTTCCTAGATTTTGAATTCGAGAAATGACCGGTAAGTGAAAGAATGTAAAATGAGGCAGGATTTTTAGGGATTTTATTTTATTTTATTTTATTTTATTTTTTGTCTCTTTGAAGTATTTATGTGAATACAATCTGTTTGAAAGGTTGTTTTCGATGGGCTTTAATTTCAGTCTGTGAATGAAAACTTTTAAAGTATTATAATGATTTTTAATAAAAGGAAATGATGAGACTACTTACTGCATTTTTTAGGTGAGGGAAGTTAATTCTAATCCTGGTGGAAACTAGGGTTGCCAGGTGTCCGGTATTGTACTGGACAGTCTGGTATTTGTGCACTTTGTCCGGTTAAAAAAAATCAGTGCACTGTCTGGTATTTTCTGATTTTTCTGGCTGCGCACGGGATGGAAAGCTGGCGTGGGCGGGGGAGCGGCTGGGAGTCCCAGCTGGGAGGCGGGGCCGCGATTGCTGCCGGGAGCCCTCAATTAGTTGTGTGTGAGGAGGAGGGAAAGCTCGTGCGTTGCTGGGAGCCTGCGCAGCTCAGTCCCCCCCCCCCCGTTCCCGGACGGTCGGTTCTCCCCCACTTCCCCTCCTGATCTTCCCTGGCCAGCCCCCCTGCACCTCCTTCCCCCCAGCTCTGCTTCCCGCCGGCACATTTCTCTTCTTGAGCTCCCCCGTCCAGCGCCGCTGCACCTCTCCCTGCCCGTTGTGCTTCCCGCTCCCCCTTCCTCCCGGCCACCTTCATGGCCCCCGATACCCTCCAGGTGTGCTTCCTGCTCCCCCCTTACTCCCAGTCCCCCGCCCCCTCTCCCAATATCCCACAGCCCTGTTCCACCTGACCCCACCCCCACAACCACCCCTGCCTCCCGCTGGCCCCCCCCCCCCGTGTTCATTTTTTTTTTTAAACGATTACCTGGTTTCCGCTAGCAGTGATCCAGGTTCTTGGAGGTGTTTTTTTTAAATTCAACAACTTTGGTCCCCCGCCCCCTCTTTTTTTCCCCTTCAACAAAATTTTTCCCGGTGTTTTTTTTGGGGGGGAGGAGGGGTCGGTATTTTTATTTCAGCTATCTGGCAACCCTAGTGGAAACTATGGAGAAAAACAAATGGAATATTGTCACTGAGAATTTGGTGTAAAGAACCACTTCTCTGTATATTAGAGTTTTATAAGTAAGGCACTTTGGCGTTTCAGTACGAACCAATATTTCCATTGTGTGTGAGAGAGGATTTTTGTCATGGTAGTCGAAACAATAGAAGAGTGGTATAGTATGAAACTTCATGTGTAAGGAACATTTTGGGACTTTGGAGATAAGAAATAAACACAAAGAGTGATGTTAAATAAAATAAAATCTTGGAAACGGCAAGAGAGATGGAATTTTTGTTTTGTTTTTTTGGGCCCCAAGCAGTGCATGTTCTGTATTCTGCAGTAACAAAGCTACGACCATGTTACATTCCCAGACCAGGGCCTGTTTTAAAATCCGAGTTTTAGTAAACAGTGTCAAACCACCACATGGAGACACAGACGCACAAACAGTGTGCTCATGTCAAGCCCCTGTGAGCTCTGAGTGCTCTCCTGAGCCTACCACAAAACCTTCCTCACCCTTGCTCAATCCTCTTTGGCCTTTTGAACAGAGCAGCAGATTATTTTCTGTACCCTTAAAGGGACAGGGTACAGAAAATAATCTTGGCATTCCAGCCAGGTTTTCAACAAAAAATTGACAGTGACATTAAAATATTCCTACACATATACATGTTAACTTATGAGTGCCACAGCCATGCCGGCGTAGTTTTGTGTGTTACACATAGTCACCATTTAGCTGTGTTCCTAGAAGGCTAGAAAATGTCTGAAAGTGATTCATCTTCAGAGTTCGTTCATTCACCCAAAAATAATTGAGTGGGTAGACAAGCAACACAAACGTTGTTTGCAGACCTGGGCTTCATGTCCTGTATCTTTTTCTCTGTAGCTGTTGTTGCAGGAACGTTTTGGAGAAGGGATTCCTTGTACTGATACAAAATGGTTCTTGCAGTGCACTCATCAGCATGTTATCGGAACGCTTAAAGCTTTCTTATCCCTTGATTTGCCACAGCCCATGTAACTTAAGTTTTAAAGACACTATTTGCATTTATTTAAAAATGAATAAGATCCTTTAATGTTACACTTGAGTCATTTCTTTCTAATTAAGCTCGTTGCGGGGAGAGGACCGTGCTTTCCTTTTGTGAGGGAAGTATCTAGCGCTACCAGCAACCAATTCCAGTAATATATGTGGTATGTGTTACAGTACATCATTTCTATCATATTTCCCATGAAAGGACCTCGGCAGCACTTTGTCAGAAGTAATGAATTTTCTCTAGAGCCCTGTCAGGTAGGGTGGTCATTCTTTTCCCATTTCCCATGGGGAAACTGAGTCACATGAAGCCTAAATGAGTTAACCTGGGTCCGTCACTCGGCAGAACTGGGAATGCAACCCATATCCTTGACGCTTAGTGCTGCGCTGCTTGTTGCAAGGAAACCATTCATCTCTGCTGCAGAGCCATACACCTATGTCGCACGGAAGCTGCTGGGTCTGAATCTTTGGGCGTGAAGAGCAAAGATGGACTTTTGCATATGGGAGTGAGTTCTTCTGGGTTGCGCTTTTGCAACTGGGTGAGGCACAGAAGTCTTGGGTAGGAGGGACTGTTGAGGGCATCTGGGGGCGGGGGTCACTGTGAAGTAGGTGGGATCTGAGCTAAGTGCAAGTGCAGGCTAGTGCTTCTTAGAATCATAGAATACTAGGACTGGAAGGGACCTCGAGAGGTCATCGAGTCCAGTCCCCTGCCCTCATGGCAGGATCAAGCACTGTCTAGACCATCCCTGACAGACATTTATCTAACCTGCTCTTAAATATCTCCAGAGATGGGGATTCTACAACCTCCCTGGGTAATTTATTCCAGTGTTTGACCACCCTGACAGTTAGGAACTTTTTCCAAATGTCCAACCTAAACCTCCCTTGCTGCAGTTTAAGCCCATTGCTTCTTGTTCTATCCCCAGAGGCCACGATAAACAAGTTTTCTCCCTCCTCCTTATGACACCTTTTTAGATACCTGAGTACGGCTATCATGTCCCCCCTCAGTCTTCTCTTTTCTTAACTAAACAAACCCAATTCTTTCAATCTTCTTTCATAGGTCATGTTCTCTAGACCTTTCATCATTCTTGTTGCTCTTCTCATGGTGGATGCATGGAGGTCATCTGCCATCACTCTGTGGATGACGGGAGGTGTGTTGGGATTGTAGTGGATAGTCCAGAATTACTCTTTGGTTTGAGGAGCAGTTTGGAGGCTAGGAAGCCGAGAGGGCAGGGGCCATGAAGAAGATGGGAGAAGGCTCAGGGGAAAAGCAGCAAGGAGTAGCAGTGCAGACCTTGGCTTTGGATTAGAAGACCCCGCAGGGGACCCAGAGTAAGGGGGGGGGAAGGTAGCAGGGTCCCTATGAGGCACCAGTGACGTGGCACAGACGAAATAGAAGACAATGGAATACCTGGGAGGATTTGTCCAGGAAAGAACTTGCTGCCACCTCTGGCAGCGGAAATCTTATCTTGACCTGGCCCGAGGGCCAAGTCACAAAGAGGAGGCTCTGGTGGAGTGAGAGGGGTGCACAAGGCAAGAGGATAGACCCTGGTAGAGCTAGTCTCCTGGTCGGCCAGGAGGAGTTGCCACTAACCGGGAGTGGATCCCATGGCAGAAGAGCATTGTGCTAATATATTTCGGAATCCCCCAAGGTTTCACTGTGGCAAACGCAGAGTCTGGAGGAGAATGACATCTGTTTCCGAGTATTGCAGAGCTCCAGAAAGGCTGCTGTTGAACGAAACATGGCGGCTAAATTCAGCATAGCGCATTAGTCTGTCCAGTCCTATGATACTGTTGTAAAATGAAATCTTATAAAAGTAATTACTACTTGGAAATTGCAAATCCTGTGGAAGTGTGTGGGGCAAAATGTTAGCTCGTGATGATTAGAGAAAAGGTAAACATTTTTACGTTTCCCCTTATTGTCGAGTAATATATCTATATTCTTATCTCTCTCTGGGCAGTTCACGAGGGTTTTGTTTAGAGTACGCAATCTGTAGAGATTAGTACACTTTGAGGTACCTATTCTAAGTAGCTTATTAATAGAAAAGTTGGCTTTGCAGTAAGTTGTGTGTAATAAAACAACAATTAAGAGAATTTTTTTAGATAATGGCTGTGATGAAATAGCTATCAAAGAGATCAAATGTCCTTCTAAGTGCCATGAAAAAAATCCTGAAGACAGCATATGATGAACAAATAATGGTGGACTAGTAGAAGAGTAAAATATTCCATGTATTTGCTAGTGTAAATAGATTCCAGTGCCACAGAACTATGCCAGTCTAACACTGCAACCTGATTTCCTTTGAACCAGAAAATTATGGAGCTGTTCAGGCCTTCAGTTTGGGAGAGTACCAATTCGTCTCTTGTAACAGAAGGTAAATTTGAATGGCAACCAATGCACACGTTGCCAGACTTCTATAGCGCTAACCATCTTGCCTACAGTGAAGTGCACAGCATGTGGGAAACTGAGCATTTGAACGGTTTGTTATCCAGGAGTCTGCTGGTTTGCATTACGAGGAAAAGGATGCTGCAACTCGTATTAGTGAGAGAGAGTTGTAAATAACTTCTTCAGATAGTAGGCGTGAATCATTTTGTCTCAGGAATTGCAGATCCTTCTTGACGTGTTGGATAATTGCAAATCGACAAAGCCACTTATTTTCCCACACACCCAAGCCATCTGAACATTGTGATCTGAGGCGGAAGCAAATATTTTGTGCATGTATTATAGTATTGCCACAATGACTGTAATGCGTTCTTTATATTGGGATAAAGATGAACTGCTCTGTCAGGAGTAGGGATGTTGATGGTTAACTGGTAAGCCTAATCAATGGGTGAGGCTTATCGGTTACGGTTAACCGGTGAAGACTGGAGCAGCCCCCTGCCTGCTACGGTTGGGGGCTGCTCCTGCCCCATGGGGCCTGCCGCAGGCAGGGGCCACTCCAGCCTGGTCAGAGCAGCTCCCTACCATGGCGAGCTGGCACTCCCCCCATCCCTCGTGTTTAATTGGTTAATCAATTAAACTTAACATTTAACTGGTTAACTACTTAAATGGGATTTTACATTCCTACTCAGGATTGGGGTAGCCAAGCGCACTCACCCTTCCCCTTCCTTGTACCCGGCAGTGTCCAAGGGGCAAGAAAGGGAGATTGGTTTCTGAACTTGTGGGGTTGCAACTGTTTTATAGGTGTGGAATACTGAAGTACTATCAGCAGGAATTCCAAGATAACTATGATGGTGAAGATCTATGACTCTAGTTCTATGGGTGGTGCCTTCTTCTCTCATTGGGTTTCAGTATCAGAGAGAGATTTTTTGTCCATTTAATTCAAAGGGAGAAAAATCCCACTTTAAAAAACGTAAGAACTAGATTTTAGAGGATGAATTTAGGTTTTGATTGAAATTTAAATCCTTTTATTAGCTTGGTAGGCAGGTAGAGCCTGGGTGGTGCTCTTATCTCTTAAAAAAAAAAAATCTACAGCCCATTTCATCACCCTCTCCCTGCCCTCCACCGCCCCGCATGCACACCGTGCCTCTTCTCTTCTGAAATCTTTCCCATTTAGGTGCCAATTGACCTTGGTAACAATGTGCTCCAGTCCAATTTCCGTGGCTGGCTGACAGCTCGGTTAGCCCTGGGACCTCTGGGTTTGTGCGTGTTTCAATCATGAGAAATACTAAATTGACAGTTACTTTCAAGATCATGCCATACCACCAATTCCCTGCTGCTCCATACTGTGTGGTTTCATAGCTGTTCTTTTGTATCCAATTTATTGCAAATGAGCTTCATTTGTTGACAGATTTTGAGATTTTTATGGTCAGCCTGTGCATTGCCATACACTTTCCTGTTCTATGGTCTCGAAATAATTTATTGTATAATGAATCATTATCCTGTTGTTTGACAATACCCTAAGTGGATGGTGTCTAAATGGAATAACATGTTCATGGACTACTACAGTAATAGTCTTTGCTCTTAACAGTCCCTAATTTATTGTAAGACTGACTGGCTAGTCATGTAATTCACTGAGTTCTCTTTTGGCACAAAGAATAGAAGGATATTCTTGTGGTTAAGATGTTGGAGAAGACTCGAGACATCTGGGTTCTGTTTCCAGTTCTGCCTGAGACACCTCGAGCAAGTCATTGAAGCTGTGTCTACCTTGGCAAGAGAATGACAAAACGTTTGTCGTTCAGAGGTGTTAAAATGACAGCCTTCCATAAAAGAAAAAAAACATTTTACTGACAATAGGCGCTGGTATAAACTAAGGATGTTAAAATGCATTTTTAATCATGTAACCGTTTACATGATTCCTTGCGGTGGGACAGGCAGCTTCCTGGAGCTGGCTTTATGCTGGCTCCCTGTGTGTACCGGCGCCTGCCTGCTGCCCCACATTGCTGCTTCTGTATTAGAGGCAGCAGCGCAGAGTGGGGAGGGGGGCAGGCAGCTTCCGGGGAGCCAGTGTGTGAGGGGAGCAAGCTTTTTTAGGCCAGCTTCCTGCGCTCGCTGGGAGCCAGCGTGTAACCATGAAGATTAATTGATGAGCTCATTTTTACATTCCTAGCATGAACAGCGTTTTGTTGACAAGTGTGCCCCGCTGCCAACAAAACTTATGCTGTTCATTGGGGTGAAGGTATTGTATTTGCAAAAGAGACGATAAACAGCAGCGACACTGCCCAACTTTTAGCCACCCGGTTTAGCGACACAGATGTGTTGTCATGTCCTGGTGTAGACCAGCGTTTCTTAAAGTGTGTTCCGTGGTGCACTGGTGTGCCGCGAGGCAGTCAGAGCTGTGCCACAAAGAGAACAGAAAAAATTCTGCTCCCCTGCCCCCTGCAGAGCCCGTAGACAGCTCCCACTGCGCCTCTTCCCCAGCCCGCAGGACAGCCCCTGCCACACAGGACCTCCGGTGCTGCACAGCCTCCTCCTCTAGGACTATAATAAGCTAGGACTATAACAGAGTTTAAAGAGAAGCTAGATAATTTCATGGAGGTTAGGTCCATAAAAGGCTATTAGCCAGGGGATAGAATTGGTGTTTGTCAGCTGTTTGTCAGAGGCTGGAGAGAGATGGCAGGAGACAAATCGCTTGATCATTGTCTTCAGTCTACCCTCTCTGGGGCACCTGGTGCTGGCCACTGTCGACAGACAGGCTACTGGGCTAGATGGACCTTTGGTCTGACCCTGTATGGCCGTTCTTATGTTCCTCCTCCACGTGTGCAGGCGGCAGCTTTCCCAGCGGCCACTGATGCCGGGAGAGGGAGGGGTGACCGGAGCTGAGGAGCTGCTCACGGACCTCGGCGTTTTAAAACTGCCACCTGCGGGGAACCCGGCTCAGGCTCTGCTGCCCCTCCTTCCCCCCCCGCCCCACCTCCCAACGTGGGGTGTGCTCGGGCTCTGCTGCCCCCCATGTGCTGCTGCTTTCTCTCCCCTGCGCCCCTCCCCAGCCTGCTGGGGCAGTGGCAGAGTTTAATCTGGCAGGGACGGTTGGGGTTTCTACTCCCCCCACTAGTGGGAAGCCTGGCCTGGTGCTGCAGCTGCGCTGGGTTCCCTGCTGCATGGGCGGGGGGGGGGGGGAACTGAGTTATCCATTTCTCCCCCCCACCCCAAGGAACAAGAGCATACTCCCTGGAGGCTTTTCCTGCTGCAGCAGGGTGCCAAGCAAGGTAAGCATCTCCCCTCATGCCCAGACCCCGCACCCAAATGCCCCTCACTCCCTTCCCCGTGTCCCAAGTCTCCTCCTGCACCCTCTCTCCTGGCCAGACATCCTGCCCCGAGACCTTCCTCTACCCTTCCTCCTGGTCAGACACCCTGCCACAAGACCCTTCCTCTGTCCTCCCTCCCAGCTAGACACATGACCTTATTTAGCATTTATTGTTTATTACTTTTTTGTGGTCTACGTTTTCAGTCTGTTATTAGGGCGTTCTTCATGGGGGGGGGGGGGGGTTGTGGCGCGCTGTGTGTGTGTGTGTGTGTGTGTGTGTGTGTGTGTGTGTGTTCCCCATAAAAAAATTGTTTGGTGTTCCCCAGTCTTAAAAAGTTTAAGAAACACTGGTGTAGACAAAGCCTTACTATGGCTTAGGTTCATGGTGAGAATGTTTCCCTACTTAAGATGTATGTCAAGTACTCCGATACCGTGATATGGCGTATCGTAAACCAGCCTATAAATAAGACTGCTTGGACTTTAACAGATGTAATTTACATCCTATGTAAACTTGCATGAATAATTTTCTACAACCCGTGGTATAGTGCTGTTTTTTTTTTCTTTGATCCAAGACCTTGAATGTGGTTTATGGACTAAGACATAATCATTTAAAGCTGTGCGACTTGTTCTTCATTCTTATAATGGATTGTATTCTGTTTCTTGTCAGCAATTTCATTGGGGATCATAGTTTTTTGTGGTATGATCTTCCAGGGATGTGTTAATACTTTTTGCTCTGATATGTTAGACTTTTTTTTTTGCTTTTACTTCATCATTTTACCAGTTTGCTTTAAGTGTGATGTTGCAACTTGCATTGAAAACTGTATCTCTGGAAATGAGCATCATAGCTTTGCCAATAGGGAATATTTTTGTTCTACGCTTCACACAAGCTAATGGTGATATCCTTGATTGTTATTCTAGGTTCCAGACAGCAACATGATTAGGATATCAATCTCGTACCAATATGTACATGCTCAATTAAATTGTTTCTGGCTAGTCATGTGAGAATGTATGCAGCAGGCCATGTTTAGGGTTCTCATCTCACTTGTTCTGTTATGGATCCTCCAGTTACCTTTTCAAGGGGTGTCAAGGCTGTTCCCCATTTTGGCACCGCGAATGCGCAAGGTGAGGGCCTGTAAGAGACTTTAAAATACTTGACCACTAAAGGCTTGTGTTAAAAACTCCCCAAGGTCACCAATTCCCTGGTCTTGGATTGGTATAGCTGCCAACACCTAAATGCAAAAACTCCTTTAAAAAACAAAAACCAGGAAGGCGCACCTGGGAATTCCTTCCTGTGAGGCACCTCAAGCTTTTTTAACTCTCCCTTTAGAGAAAGCTTGACAATTTTAATTTCTCTTTGCAGGTTGGTTGTAGTCTTAGGCACGTAGACACAGAACCTCCCTCCCTCTAGGACACAGGAATTAGATCATGGTCTTAAAGGGTGATTTTTATTAATAAAAAAGACAACACACTTGGTGAACATTACTTGGTTGCTAGGTGTTACAGAGCAACTGGGGGGGGGGGGAGGGTTTAAAACACAAGAGATTTGCTCCCCTGGGAGTCAGTTTGGAAAGTTACAGTCTAAGGGGGTAGCTACATGTGCTCTGCACAGAGAAGTCCTTCACACTCCAATATAAAAAAAGGCCTGATCACATCTGACTAAACATTCCCTTTTCTACCTACATACCTGCCGTTTCAAGACTTAATCCTTCCCTATGCATAGATGTCACTGGATCCTTCATGGCTGGCTCCCTAGATTATTTCCTGTCCTCCCAGGATCTCCTTTGGCCACACAACAGGAACAGGAAGGGCTACAGCTTCCTATTTAATAAACCATACTCTGATTTCATGGCTCTCCTGGCCTCCTGCCAGCTCACTTCCTGCTTCCCTAGTATTCCTAGGGATTCTCTAGGACCCACTGTCTATGGTTTTAACCCTTACAGGCAAGGCAATTAGGGTTAGGTTTAAACAGTTAACAACTACTGAGAAAAAACTTGAGCTAACTGAATAACTAAAACATCCAGAAAATGGTGATTAAAAAGAAATCTGTGATTTTTATTTGGGATCAAAATGCTGAAGTGTATGTCTTTAAACATTTGTGTATTAATATTACTTGCACTCCATTAGCTGCTTAAAGCTTAAACAGAGACCGGAGGCCTACAGTTCTAGGAATTTGACAAATCCTTGTTTAAATCAGATCCTGCCTCAAAGTCATTACAGGTGAAATAAACAGTGTGAGAAGAAACACAGGCACATTGATATGATCTAATTTGGCCAAGGCCACAGCAGGTCAGTAGTCAAACTAGGATTAGAATCCACATCTCCGGAGTCTGTCTAGCGTTATATCCATTAGGCAGCACTACCTATATTAGTCAACACTATCTGAGAGTCTTACGTTTCTTGCAGGCTGGACTTCACTAAGAGCTGGTTAGTGTGGGGAGAACTTTGAAAAAGCATTGCACTTGAAAGGAGGTGTTTTCCTTTCTTCTTGGTGTTCAACTTGGATAAATGTCCAATTGAAGTTACTCATGTAAAGTCTTGTTTCTTAAAGTACAGGCAGTCCCCGGGTTACGTACAAGATAGGGACTGTAGGTTTGTTCTTAAGTTGAATTTGTATGTAAGTCGGAACTGGTACATATTGTAGGGGAAACTCTAGCCAAACATTTCTCCAGAGCTCAGTTTTATTCTCCCACACCTCACTTCCCTCATCCTTTATTCTCAAGCTGAGGTATCTGCTGAGAAAAGCTGCAGATCCCTGGTCTGCTGGGGGGGAGTGGGGGGGGGGGGAAGGGCACTAGCTTCGCGTCTCCCTCGTCTGCTGGGGGGAAGCAGCTAGTGCGGGGTTGCCTCACTCCGTTTGTAAGTAGGGATCCGATGTGCTGGGGGGAAGCATCTAGTGCGGGGTTGCCTCACCCCATTTGTAAGTAGGGATCCGATGTAAGTCGGATCCATGTAACCCGGGGACTGCCTGTACACTGTCTTTTAAAATTCTGCCTTTGCCTCACTTTACCAGTCTCTCCTCCAAGATGATTAGGCTGGATCTCAGTTCCATGTCCTGTGAATGTGTAAATTATAGTACTTCATATAGTACATTTCAACACATTCCTGGCCCCTCCCTTATACAGACCTGTTAGCTTCATTTTAGGGCTGTTCAGAAAAATCTCACATTACTTCGCTTCTTATGAGTAATAGCCAAGTATTTCCTGTATTTAAAGCTCATGCGTTGTCATTTCCGGGGCTTGCCCAGCTGCGGCGAGCCCCGCTTGCCAGCTGTGCTGTCCAGCGATCTGTGAATGCCCAGATCGCCCAAACCGGGCTCTTCTGGATTGTAATCTACTCACCACGGGCATAGTTTGTTGAGCCCTGGTCATTATCATCACAACACACCTCTGTTTCACACTCTTTCCTTCTCATTTTCCTTCTGATACTCGCCTCACTTCAAAATACACAGTCAGTGAATGCCTAAATAAAGAAAATTGTTTTTCTGGGGTGCAGACCACTTGCTCACGTATTAACAAAGGGCACATGGTGATGGATGCATAGCAGTACTTTATGGCCATAACTGTAGATCTCAGAAAGACAGTAAGAACCATAATCATTCACTTGGTAGCTCTCTTGAACCTCTAATAACATAGCATGCTACAGGTCAGACTGAATTGCAAAGGCACCATGACATGAGAAAGATGCTGCTTGTTTCATTTTCCTTGTGCTTTTGCCAGTATCGTTTGTCATAAACTATATATACTGAAGTTGGCCTCTAAAAACCCACTGGTTCTTACATTTCACTTACATTCTGCTATATAAAATTAGTAGAAGACATACTCAGCCTTACTTGGGTCCTTCAGGGCAGGGAGTTGGGGGTATGTAGGGTGCAGGAGTCAGGGCAGGAGGTTAGAAAGTATGTGTGTGATGGGGAGGGGGGCTCAAGGCCGGAGGTGGGAGAGGCCAATGGCTTCTCGGGGCTAGCTCGTGGTCTGTGCTGACTGTCCAGCAGCTGCTCCCAGGGGACGGTGGGAGCTGTGCTGTTGGCCAGTGATTGCTCCTCAGGTGGGGTGCTTGCTGCCCCCCTGTGGTTATGCTAGGGTATTACACACCCCTGTGATTGCTGCCCCCTGTGGTCATTCCTCAGTGTTACTCTCCCTGTTATCACACCTCTCCCTTTCTATTTGATAAGAAACAATCCCATTCCACGCACATCCTGTTGTCCTGGCACAACCAAAGCCCTTTTCATAACCTTTAAGTTATGAAAGGAGGAAGCTGTCCACCACATTTGATGGTCCTAGCTCTTACTTTTTTGGACTCAAGGATGGACAGAACGACAGACACACAAATGCACTCACATATATAGCAGAGACAATAGATGTCCTGGAATTATTCTGTATTCATCCTTTCTCTGTTCAGTGCACCTCCACTACATGATGCTCACCGTCTGAACAGCAACTTAAAAAATGTTTCCTCTAGCATCTAACTGAGAATCTGATCTGGCATCAAGACTTTGCTAAATGTCAAGACTGCTGCTTGGTTTTGATTACGTGAAAGAGCTGGAGTAAAACTTGTATGAATTTTGTTTTTAAAATGCATCGTTGCATTTCTTGGAGAAAGGAATGGATTGTTCTGTGAGGGGAAGGCTCGGTTTTCAATTCATTCTGAACAATTTCAGCCACCTCTCGACATTTACCAAGACAGAAAGGAAGGGGGTGGAGTTAGAAGGCTTTTCATAGTTTTAACCTATAAAATTCAAATGGAGGGGGAAACCCATTCTGAAGAATTATCCACAGGAGTTCAGGAAAGCTCAGGCAAGTCTGCTTTTTTTCTTACTTTATAGCTGTAGTATGTTTTAGTGTGGGCATCTTACACTGTCTCTCCAGCTCTCCACTAGTTTATACAGACCTCATGTCAGTTGGGAGTTACACTGATATAAATAAGAGGGTAATCAAATCCTAAAGCTTTTAGGTATCTTTCACTGCTCTCCCTTTTGAAGACTCGAACTCCCCTTGCTCCCAGATTATCTCCTGAAATGTTAAAGCAAGCCCTCATTCTAAATGAACATTAGATAGCTGTAATGTCAGAGAGGGGTCTCTGTGTTAATCTGTATCTGCAAAGCAATGAGGAGTCCTGTGGCACCTTAAAGACCAACAGATTTATTAAAGCATAAACTTTCAGAGAGAGAGAGAGAAAATATGTGTGTGAGATGCTCCAAACTTAAATCTTTGTGATCGTCAGGCAGGAGTAAAGATCTTGACTTGTTCTAAGTGACTTCTTTACACTATGCATACTGGATTGTTCAGAGTACCGAAAGACTTCGTCCCTTTCAACTCAATTGCTTTGAGCAATGAAAGGGAGACTCTCCAGTGCAGATCTGTGAATATAAATTGTCCAGTGTTGGCGCTAGTATTAAAAAGATCCTTCCAGTATTTAACCAGAACGGGTTGTAATAAATATACTGTAATCTGACCTGTCCTTTGTGGAAACTAAAATATTTCAAAAGCTAAGGTGGGGAGGAAAGATGTCTTGGGAACTGATGAGGGATTTTGGTCCTGCAGTCCTGAGGTAAAAGGAATTCTGGTAAGGTGGACTAAGACAAATGCACTCTTTTGTGTATCTTAATTTATTCAGCATGCAAATTAATGCAAGAGGAGAGTAACGGCATGTGCTGTGCACATTATGATAGGTGCTCTGTTGTTTACCTCAGTGCTATAGTTATTTAAAGGTTTTATAGAGGAAGTAGTACATCTCTCTTTAGAAACAATATTTACCATATTTTATAGATAAGCAGCAGGGCTTGGCAACATTGTATGATATTTAAAATGAATGGCTCCTGTTTTTCAAGATTTATTTCTACTGTCTACCATATGCTGAATGATGGATATAAACATCCTTTTTTGTCTTCCGTATTTCTCAATGATTCGTTTGTTGGGTATTTTGCCTGAAACCACCAGGAAATCTTAATTCAAATTGTAAGGTTCATCTTTCCCACATCTTTTCAGGAATGTCTGCTCCATGTTTCACCCTGTTAATGAGCTCTTCAGAGCTGTATTTTGGTCACAGATTATAGATGTGTAGCACAGGAAAAGACCTCAGTTGGTCATTGGGTTCAGTCCCCTCCATTGAGTCAGGAAACAAAGATAGCAATAAAACCCTTGTGTTTAATATTTTGTTCTCTTCTTTGTGTTGGTGATCTAGTGTCATGTAGGTCATTGTATCTGCTTTTTCGATAATTTCTCTCTCCGCTTTTATTTGGTATGGAAAAATTGTCATGGACAGGAATGGATTGCATAAATAATTCATTGTATTAAGCACGGATTTAGAGCATTAGGACTGCAGTTTGTTGACCTGAGCCTTATTTGATGGCTATCTAGCAGAATTAACAATCAGTTAACCGGTACAGTGTGATCAGTTTATTAGATACGTTCCCAGAAGTATCACCATAAACATCCATGTTAGGGATGTTAGTATCCGTTAATTAACTGATGGAATTTCCATCAACTACTCGATTAGTCAATGGGGGGGGGAAGAGGGGAGCACTCCAGCTGCAGTTCTGTACTTGAAATGTAGTAAGGGCTCTTACCACGTTTAAAATGCAGAGCTGCAGCGGTCCCAGGGGTGGCATGAGGTGGGACTGTTCAGTCCCAGTTTATGCCTCCCCCAGGACCGTTGTGGCTCTGCCTTCCCTGTCCCCCTCTACCCTGCACCACGGAGACAGTACTGTGGGGAACTGGCTCCCCGTAGCACTGGCTCCTGCCTTCTCTCTCCTCCCCCCCCCCACCCCGCTGCCTCGCATATAGGAGGATGCAACTAGTCGAGTACTTACTTGACTACTGATAAGTGATGGCTCAACTAGTCGCTTAGATCCCTAATCCAGGTCATCATTTCTCCCTGCTTGTTATGAGACCAATTCTTTTTTGGTGGGTAGAGGGACAGGGGTTTTGATTGTGTTTTATAGGTGTTCTTTTAGGTGTAATGTGTTTGTTTTATGAAGCCTGCTGATGGGGGCTGGCTTTCTCATACACATTCTCTTTGCTTGGCATGTGTCTCTTTGTGTTGTATAGAGAGCATACAGTGCACATCCCCTAGTGGGGTATAAAGTAGGGATATGGACCGGCTGCCTGTCACCTTGTACTGTTGCAACTGAGAGAGAGGCAGCAGTGTGGGGTGGCAGCAGTCCCTGTCTGAGCTCCTGGACCTGGCATGAGGCGGAACTGCTGCCCGCACGGCTCCTAATACACTTTAAAAGCAGAGCCGCAGCAGGGGTAGGTCCCAGACCCAGCGTGAGCCAGGACTGAGTCAGGCTGCTGGCCAGCCTGAAAAAAAATTTCCTGGCAGGGAGAGGGAAATGCGTGTAGTCTATAGCATTAACCTGTCGGTTAACTGACTACACTATTACATCCCTAGTATAAAGAGCAGTGTAGATGGTGAGGCACTGCCTAGGTGAGTAAATAAACACCAGAATCTTAGGGTATATAACAGGGGTTGGTAACCTATGGCTCCTGAACCAAATATGGCTCTCTTGTAGAGGTTCTACAGCTTGAGTTCAGTGCTCCCTCATTCCTCCTGCAACGTGGAGCCCACGCTGGCACTCCAGCCTCTCCCCACCCCAAGATTGGAGTGCTAGCACCAGCTTCTTGGGGGAGAGCTTTGGGGGGTGGGGGAAGAGCCTTGAGCCTTGCTAAATAATCTGGCTGGCGGGGAAGAAGAGCCAAAAGGGTGTCGACTTGCTGCTACACCCCTTTCTCTGGCTGGGAGTAAAGCAGCTCAGGGACATGCTTCTTGGATGCTTTCCCTGTTGCTCCCATTGGCTGCATTTTGACCAATGGGAGCAGAAAGAGGTCATGCCTGGGACACAGTGTTTGGGGTGGCATGTGGTGTGAAACTAAGTAAGTGCCCCCTGCCCCCTCATGCCCAGACCCCGCTTCTCTCACTCACCCCCTACAATCGACTCCGTATCCACCCCCAGCCTACTCTTGTCCCTTTTCCCCCAACCAGACATCCTATCCACCCCCAGCCTGGTCCTGCATCCTCCCTTGCTCCTACCCCCTCCGCCATGTCCAGGCACCCTAATCCAAACCTGCTCCTGAACCCTGCTTCCCACCCAGCCCTAGCACCCTCACCCCCTCCTATACCCCACTTCATGCCCAGGTCCTGCGCCCTCATCCCTATCCCACTCACTGGCAGCCCTGTCCTGCACACTGAACCCCTCATATTTAGCCCTAGCCCAGAGCCTAGGGAGGCCCAGAAAAGTTAATCTGTCCTGAAGCCTTGAACCTCAGTTTACTCCTCCCTCCCCCTTCCATGGAGCTGGAGTGCTAGGGGGAGTGACGTGTCTCAGTAGGGAGCCACCTCAGTGAGGGTTAAGGGTTTTCAGAGTGTTTCTTTTTTTTTTCCTCACTTGTGTGGTCCCCAGCTGATATTTCTGTGGTCAGTGGAATAAAGGTTCCCCACCCCTGCCATAAATGAAGACAATGTTGAAACCTTTTGTGTTGGACAAAATATTTTACTTTATTTAAAATGAAGTTTGGTAAACTAACAAGAGAAAGTCCAAATACTTAATCTGTTGAACGATTTCAATTAATAGTCCCTTTCTTACTCGTTAAATTAAACTCCTCTCCCCAGCTGCAGCACTAGCAAAACAGCTCAGGTGTAATTCTATAATGAACAGCGAGTTTCCACTGGGTATTGGTGGTCTGTGGAAAGGTTTGCATTGAGCCGATGGGCCACAGGCCAAAAAGTTTGGGAACCATTGCACTTTGGTCATTCCCAAAATACACACAGCTTTCACAAATAAAAATGAAAAATTAATTCAGAATTTTAAAAACCTGTATAATGGGCTGGTTGGGGGACTGTTCGTTTAAAGGGCGGGGCAGAGGGAGCTCCGTAGGGGACATGTGTATGCTCCCAGCTGGGATGGTGAGAGGGGCTGGCCACAGCCCAGCCCCACCCCCGATCTGACTGCTGTGGTCTTTCCCCAGCTGCCGTGCGTCTGGGGCAGATCCTGTGAATCCTGTGGCCCAGCCACGACAGCCCTACGACTGCTGCAAAAGCCTGGCCACAGTGGCCCGTCTTGGGATTCAGCTGCGGCAGCCTGGCCAACAAGGCTCCTATCGGCGCCTGGCCCCTATTGGGGCCCAGCCCCTATCTGGCTGCGCGACCTGTCCCCAGCCCTGATCCTGGGTCAGGCCCCACAGTCTGGCCCCCATCTGACTGCAGCAAGGGCTGGCAGCATCCCTTCCCCCTTCTGCTGTGGCACAGGTAGGAAGGGAGGCCACAATCCGGATGCGGCGATCCTGCCCCAGCTCCTCATCCACCCATCGCTGCCTGGGTACAACAGCCCAGCTCCGGCCAGGTAAAATAATCTGGCCCCAGGGCCCCCCCCCCACGTATTTTACTTCCCACCCCCAGCTCCCTGCCTTGCCCCTTTGCACCTCCCACACACCCCAACCTCTTTCTCCGAGCCCCTCACACACCCCAACCCTGACTCCTGCACCCCCACATCCCTCAAACTGCACCCCCAGCAGCAGCAAAAGAAGTCCCATTAAATAAAGTCTGAGGCTACATCTACATTGGCATGATCTTGCGCAAATACTCTTTAACACAAGAGTTCTTGCGTTAAAGTATTTGCACAAGAGAGGGTCTACACTGGCATGTGCCTTTGTGCAAGAGATGTGCTTTTGCACAGGAGCATCCATGCCAGTGTAGATGCTCTCTTGTGCAAGAAAGCTCTGATGGCCATTTTAACCATAGGGCTTTCTTGTGCAAGAAATTCATGTTGCCTGTCTACACTGGCCTCTTGCGCAAGAACAGTTGTGCAAGAGGGCTTATTTCTGAGCGGGAGCGTCATAGTTCTTGCACAAGAAGCACTGATTTCACACATTAGAACGTCAATGTTCTTGTGTAAGAACTCCCCGCCAATGTAGACAGGCAGCATGTTTTTGTGCAAAAGCGGCCACTTTGGCTCAAGCTCGCGCCAATGTAGTCACAGCCTGGGGCTACGTCTAGACTGGCATGATTTTGCGGAAATACTTTTAATGGAAAAGTTTTTCCGTTAAAAGTATTTCTACAAAAGAGCGTCTAGATTGGCAAGGATGCTTTTGCGCAAAAAGTGCTTTTGCGCAAAAGCATCCATGTCAGTCTAGACGCGCTTTTGCACAAGAAAGCTCCGATGGCCATTTTAGCCACTGGGCTTTCTTGTGCAAAAAAATGAAGGTTCCTGTCTACACTGGCTCTCTTGCACAAGTATTCTTGCACAAGAGGGCTTATCCCTGAGCAGGAGAGTGAAAGTATTTGCGCAAGAACCCCTGATTTTGTACATTACAAAGTCAGTGCTCTTGCGCAAATTCAAGCGGCCAGTGTAGACAGCTGGCAAGTTTTTGCGCAAAAGCAATTGCTTTTGCACAAAATCTTGCCAGTCTAGACATACCCTGAGAGTATTATGCTATTATTAATGATTTGCTGATGATTAATAATAGCATCATGTCAATTATCAATACTGTTAAGTTGTATATTTGTTGTCATGCCAATGGACATTCTTTTACGGCTCGCAGTTGACCACTTGTTCTAAATTTTGATGTAGTTTGGCTCTTTGGTTTGAATAGGTTGCCAACCCCTAGTATATACCTTACATGGTTTTCTACCCCCTCCTGTTTGCCCTCTCCTCCACCCTCCCACGCCAGTGTGTATCCCAGCATCTTTGTCAGAGCATTTCCTCATCACAAGTGAGACTTCAGCCCTGTGAAAGTCTCAGCAGCTCCCCCCTTTCCCTTCTTCCTCCTCTCACAAGATCATGTCACGATTGTGTGTAGCTTACTGCAGCATGTGGCCGTGCACCTCACACGCCACCCTCAGTATGGACAAGGCATAGGCACCACCTGAGTGTATCCGTAAGCATGGTCTGTATGACCCAACCTACGTTAGGTAACTAGCTACAGTTCTCTTTAAAAATTATCAAGTAACTATTTTGAGTAGGACCAGCGGTGGATTTTGTTAATGCCTATCTCACTTTCTTCTGGCAGCTCACAAGGTCTCGTTCCTTTCAAATGTTCCCCAACCTGTTTGCAATTTGCAGTCTTGACAAATGCCGGCGAGTCCCTTCGATAATTGTGCCTTTGTTACCTTTCTTATCATTGCTGGATATTTATACTGTCTCAGCTTTTGGAGGCTAGCCAGGTTGGCAGCCCCATTATGACAGGAGCTTTACAAACACATGTAGCAAATAATCTTCTCTGCCTTAAAGTTTTGTCACTAGTACGTTAATGTAGGCATATTTTAAAAAAAATCTTGTTAATCTTCACCACTCATCAATAAACTCTCTGCAGATTTGCTGCGGCTGTTAGAGACCTGAAGGCTTACACATAATGAATGTTTTAATATCTGAAGCATTTCTTATGTGTGCAGAAAATTAATCTGCCCTGATCATATTTTGAGCTGCAAATCCAAAATTATGCATTCTGTTTTGTTTAGAATGCAGTTATGAAAATGATTGCTAGTCTTCTGGGGCGTGGTTGCTAGTAGCATATGAATTTGGCTGTGACAGAGAACATGGGGCGATGCTTAACATGGGAAACAGGAAGGTTAACCTAAACAGAACAAAATGCAACTTGGAATATTGGCATTATTTGTTAAAGCAGAGTTAGAATGCCTTAGAGGCAGTGAAATCTCAAAACCATAGCGGTCTGTTTCAACCTTCCTGTTTGGGGGGGGGGGGGAACCAAAAAAACCCCCAAACATTAAATATCCCACTACACCACTCAGTGCCTCTTTTTTGATATTGTTAGGTAACATGAATTTTACCTCCACTTACAGAAGTGCACTTATCTTCTCTAGAAGGTATACTTGTTGTCAAAGGACAGGTTGTCTTTTGAAACTGAAATTTGAAATCAGACTTTCAAAGATTATGCCTTTTTTTCTTTGGGATTTGACCTCCCCATCCATGGGTTCTAGGCAGGCCAGAAGAAAAGAAAAAGGGTCTGATTCTTGGTTTTAAAACTATAAAAAATAAAGCTTTCCGGTTTGTGTGTGTGTGTGTTTTTTTATAGAACCCTGTAAGATCAGTCGTAATACCCAAGGATCAAGTAGCTTGTGAATTAAAATTCAGCATTGCAACTGAACATTAACAATATGCAATTCCTACTAATGCTTTTGAAATAACTTGTGAACGATTAGACCTGTTTTTCATATTTGTTTTAATTAAAAATGAGTAGAGTGAACACACTGTTGTTTTCTCCCATGCTCGCTGAACTGCAGTGAAGTCACAGTTCTTTATGTTGCCATCTGGGAGTCTTTCTCTCCCCCCTCCCCCTTTTTCCTGGAGACTTTGTACCTTTTTCTTCCAGACAGTAGGTTCTCTTGCTGTTAGAATGCAGATGAGCTGAATCATAGTAGAGAGAGACTCCCACTGGTTGTGCCTTCTCACTGGTTTGAAACTCTGCTGTAGGCAATAAAGGAGGCTTATAAAGAGCTTTCACAACAGCCTTGCATGCTGTTCTGAGCAGGAGACATTTTTCACTTTTTAGCAAATGACATAAGAGGAAAAGAGAGAAAGAAGTTTTCTATTTGAACACAGGAAATGTAGGCAAACGATGAAAGATTACTTTCGGCTGTCTTTATGGTACTTAAACACACACAAAAATAACTAAGTGGAATATACCCCACCGGCGAGAGATGTACCCGGGTGTCCCTGCTGTACGTCCAAGATACGTTCCAAAAAAGGGGATGTAGTAAAAAACGACATAAAGCGGGGAATTTTTTTTCCCTACGGTTGACTTCTATGTGTACAAATTGGGTTTTTTTTTGTTTTTGCGCGATGTCAGAGCGGGGAATGGCAGGACTTGCAATGCATCTAGAGGGGACTCCTGGTATCGTTGTAAGTATGCGAGCAAAAATGGAGCCCAGTGTGCTTTCTGAGGTCACTTACATAAGATATAAATATTGATTTTTGTGGTGTAGTACTGTCTCGTGTCAATTCTCTAGATGATAATTAAGAGAATGGGAGATGGAGTTTTATAGTCTCCATAGTTATCTTTGGGCCTTAAAGAATAAGTGATTGTGTCCAGTGGTTAGCCCAGCCTTACTGGCAGAGATGCTAAAATCGAAAAGGTGTATTTTATAGATCATGTAAAACGTTGCCTTTTCCATTATTTGTCCTGTCAGAGTGAGAAAATAAATTTAGTTCAGACAGAACTTTGGCTTATTTTAATAATTAGACTATTTTTTTAACTCTTTCCTTAGAAAGTCTAGCTATTTCAGACAGGATGGCAAATTAATAGTAGTCAAGAACTGTTTGAATAGCCATATCTGACAATCATGCAGATGATGTATGCACATCTGGGCATACTGTTTATAGAGCAACTTCAAAAGCATCTTGCTTGGAAGAAAGAATGGAGTCTGCAGAGGTATTGAAAGATCATGTGGTGCTGAATGGAGCAGCAGAAGAACAATATATTGCAAAAGAAGCTTACCTTTTACCAAGCTTCCTTTTAAAAATATAACACTCATATGACACACTTAAGAACAATAAGAAGGCACAGTTGGCGTTTATAGCTGTCAAATAGGCTCTGGTATGAAATAAGACCAGAGAAAAATACCAGATTCTGGGGTGGGAAATGCAGTTTGGCTCTTCAGCAATCTATCTGGTCTACAAAGAGCAAGCCTAGCACAAGGTGGGTTGAGTTGTGCCTCTATGCCTTCGGGAGCTACCTTTTTTCTTTCTCTTTGTGTTCTTGGTTTTTCTGTGTGTGAGGGTTTTGGGATTCTAAAAAAATCAAGTCATGCTACATTTCAATTTTCCAGAGAGAATATATGTGTTTTATCCAACTCTTTTGTTCCCACACTGTGAAAGTAACGCCTACCGTGGTTTAGATTGCTTCAGGGGGTGGCCGAGTTAGTCTGTACAGGATAAACAATAAATAGTCTGGTAGCACTTTACAGACATAACAAAACAAGATGGTATCATGAGCTTTCATGGGCACAGGCCACTTCTTAACATTCTCATTTAGACAAGCTCTTATTCCTTTTCTGATTTTCCGCCTCGCTCTTTCCTGCAAAGATTTTTAGAAAGGAACCGTACCTGGTTGTGTGATGACTCCTTCAAATGGTGGTGGTGGCAGACAAGTAGGGACGCTGTGAGGGTCAGTCTGTTGTTAGCTAATCTGGTGCCTTTTTCCCGTGCACAAAGGCTCCAATCTAGACTCCATTGTGCTCGGGGGAAAGGTGGAGACCTCTTCTGTTCACTTCAATGGGTTTTGAATTTGGGGATGAATTTTTAACAGTGCCTAAGTGATTTAGGAGCTTGTACAATTGACTTTCAATTTCCTTACAGTTTAAAATTTAAATAGGTCCACATTTTACTTACCATTCCCCGTTCTTCCATATATCACCTACTAGTTCATTTGAGAATAGGGTTGACAGATGGTTTCAACAAAAATACTGGATACACTTGACATTGCATCACAATCTACATTACATCTTATTTAGAAAATACCGTACATTTATATTTTCTCAATTTGTTTCCCAAACACAAAACTCAAATATTGGACTGTCCGGTTCAAAACCAAACACCTGGCAACCCTATCTGAGAATCCTTCAAACTTATAAAAGTATGAGGAGTGGGCTCTGTGTGCGTTTGTTACCTTCCAAGTGATATGTCAAGCCTAAAAATAACCTACCTAAAAGTGAATCAGATGTTAAATGAATTTGGCCATATGATAATTAGGGTTTTACATTTCAGAAATAATTGTATATAGGGACATCAAATGTATTTCACTGAGGGGGAATTGTTATAAGCCAGACAAAATAAGAAAGTATACGGCGTTCCTCCCAGAATGCTCTTATAAATACAAGCACTTCAGATAACTTTTGGGGGGAGGATTGTGTGTTGGGGAATGTAGGGTCTTCAGTTGCTGAGCCAGCCTAGTGGCTAGATTTCTAATCTTTCAGTCTCCGAGGCCAGAAGAGGTGATGAAGCAGGGCCCTCTTTTACCAAGTCTCAACCTAGGGCCTGGGGTAGATGAACACCAGAGCAGGGAGGGATGGGGTTCCCTCCCAGCAGGGAATTAAGATTAGGGATGTTAGCTGTGTAAGCATTTAACTGCTGAAATTTTCAGTGGTTGCACGCTAACAAGGGAGCGGGGGGTAGGAGTCAATGCTTGCAGGGAGCCGGCTCCCCACAAGCACCAACTCCTACCTGATCCTAATCCCCTTCTACCTCCATGGGAGTCAGCAGTTGCAGGGCAAACAGCCTCATGGGAGCTGGCTTGAAAGCTGGCTGCCTGCACATACCAGCTCCCACCTGCCCCCATCCCACACACTGCTGCCTCTGTATCAGAGGCAGCAGCACAGAGGGAGATGGACTGTGTTTAACTATGAGGGTTAACCGATACGCATTCACATCCCTAGTTAAGACCCCCTTCCCTGGGCTACTTCCTACAGATGTCTGCCGTTCGGGGCATGTCCCCACCAATCAGTTGCCCTACGTTCTGGGGCTTATTTGCATATTCCATTTGGAAGGGGAGCCTTTGCTTGTCTCAGTAGGCTGCACTGGCTGGCAGGTTGCTAATCCATCTGGTCAGGCAGACAGAAAATTCCTGCCTCCTTACAGTCAGCCCCTAATGGAGTCAAACTGCCTTTTTCTCTCCTCCCTCCAAGTGTCACATTGGCTGCAGGTATAATGGGGTCTTGCTGGCTGAACCCAAAGGTTTTCTTTAACTCTCTCAGTAACTCACTTCCCTCACTGGGGGTATCATTGTGAAGGCATTTTTGCTATTTGTCATTCTTCCAAACGTTATCCATCGGTGCCTGTTGCTGTTGTCACAATAATTTTCATTTAAAAAGTAAAATTGCAGCGTGGGTTTGTGAGTAGTGGTGTTCATGTTACAGAAAGGAAATCTGTTTTATCGTGTATGGAGAAAATATTCTGGCAGAACTTGGGATGCAAAACACCTGAGTCAGTGGAAAGCTGCATTTAATCAGTAAAAGGAGGTGCACAGGTATGGCCAGATAGGTTTAATGGAATAATCTTTACTACTTTGCAGACTATGAAGCAATAATCAGAACTTTAGGAAAAATGCTTCGTCTTTGCTTTTGATATTAATCATTCTCAAAAGCTATTCTTTGTGAACATGCTAGAAATCTGTCAAAATTCCTATTATAAACCACAGCATTGGAAAGGAAACGTTCCCCTTTTGTGAAGGCTAGAAAACTCTGTTTTCTGAATAGGTCTGCCCTTCAAGGACACCTTTGGGACCTGGACTTGATTAACAAATTGGAGCCATAGTTACCTGACAGGGCGTTTCAGACTTCACTAAGTCAATGGCCCTTGTGAGAAAAGTATTGTGGGAATGAAAACCATGTGTGGCACTAAATATTTCAGCGTTTGCAAATTCAACAATATCATCCCTCGGACAAATAAGCCAAAGGCAGTCAGGAAGAGCATTAGTACTGTAACAGTATTTCCCAGTTTAGGTTGAAAATCCCCAAACTCGATGTTTTTAGTAGAATTGGAAGTCTGCAAAATTATGTTGACTTTCGGGAGTTCTGGCTTTACTGCAGCCCCCTGGACAAGCTGCCAGTCCAGCCCAGACAGCTGTGCATCTGGGGAGGTGGGCAAATCGGCAGGAAAAAAAGTACGTTTCCATCAGAAGCCTATATGGTCTTGGCAAAAATTTAATTGCAATTAACAGATTCTCAAACCTTCAAATCCTTATTTTTAGTTTCTGACCAGTGCCTTAGCCATAAGACCAACCTTCCTCTCCATTAAGCCACTGGTATATTTTTAACAAAAGAGACCATATACTAATTCAGTCATTAACTGCTCAGCTTTACATCCGAAGCTATGGCTACACTGCATGCTTTGCTGAAAGAGGCAATGCAAGTGAAGCGCGGATTAGCATTTTCTCGTGCTTCATTTGCATATTCTCTTTTGTTGCGTTTTTGAGCAAAAAAATCCAGTGTGGATGTTTCCTTTTTGCGCAAGATCCTTATGCCTCTCCTGGGTTTTTGTGCAAAAAGAAGACATCCTCGCTGTTTGTTTTTGCGCAAGGGGTTTTTGTGCAAAAACGGAACAAAAGAGAGTATGCAAATGAAGCATGAGAAAATGCTAATGTGCACTTCATTTGTACTGCCACTTCCTGCAAAGCATGTAGTGTAGACAAAGCCTGAAAGAATTACTTGTAATATGGTCAGTAACCCTGTTTCTTCGTTATTCAAGTCTTTAGCGACCACAAAATATTTTGCCTTTAACAATTTCCTACTCTGCAGTAATAAATTGAAATGTCGTGTCCATTGTCTTTAGAAATACAATTTTGCTCTATATAGCATAGTAGTCTTGATTTCCTTTTGGGAAATGATGTGCTGTTCCCATTTGTAATATGAACATTTGTTCTGGGAGAAAAAGAGTAGGATGACCGAAGTATGATACTTGGAAATCCAAAACCACTCCGAAAACAAGACGGCAACATCAACATTTAGTAAACTTTGTGTGCAACTTTTTTTTTTTAATACAGCCTTAGATGGATTGTTGGATTTATGTTGCGTGGCAATAGTTTAGTAGATGAACTTGATTTTTTTACGAGTGGATCAATGTTGAAGCACTGAAAGGAGGATGTCGTTACATAGCTTTTAATATGGCAATTATATAGCCATGGGTGATAATATAGTAGAGGAGTGAGAAATGGTCGTAATCCAAGAGAATGTGAAAGTTTTTGTTAAAATAATCAACTTGTTTTGACAATTCGTTATTCTGGTGGAATACGTTAATATTAAAGTTCCTATAGCAAGCGTGTCCATCCTGGACACTTTGCAAGGAATGTTTGGAGAAAAAATTAGAATTCCATTCCTATCACTTGCAATCAGGACGAGCTGTTGTGTTGCACGTTTAATTTCATGTTTCCTAGCAGCAGTGTCTTCACATGGAGAACCCTCTTGATGTAAATACAATTTCTAAAATTCTTGATCCATTGAACAATGGAAAAGACTTGCCATGTTGGTTTGTCTAGCTTGGGATTGTTCAACCTGGTGGACGGATCTCTGATTGAACATTCTTCTCGATCCTGCACTTGTGCTGCCCAGTAATGTAATTTTAAATTAGGGAGGTTGAAGTCTCCATGAGTGCATGCCTAATTTGGCAATTTTTGAAGCTAAAAGATCAAGGTGCCATTTTGAAGAGCATGCTGTTCCGTGCTTGCCGACATAAACATACTGGTGCAGCCAAAGCAACGTGTTCTTGAAAATGGTTTCCTTAGGCTTAGGCAGTTTGACCTCAGATTCGCCATGTATGTGAGGTCATCCTGGCAGGGTTAGGGTCACACTAGTGGGTTAGACACATGCCATGCCCAGAGGTACCGGAATGTCCGGTGATTCAGGGAATGTGGTAGTAGCTGTGAGCAGTACTGTAAGACGAGGCATCCCCATATTGAGAGAGGGAATAGAGTAGATCCCTTTCCATTCTTACGTTTCTGTGAACTTTTATTTCCTGGCCAGATTAATTTCCTCCAGCCAGTCAAGGAGAAGCAGTAACTGACCTATGAGAAGTGATTGGTTGATGGTGCAAGGTTTGAGGTCAGGAATGGTGGGAAGCATGTAATTTGGTAATTGTGTAGCCGACACAAATTTTGTCGTTTACATGATTAACCACTACAGCTCTGCATTGAAAGGAGTTTGGGAGCCAGCACACAATCAGGCTGGCTCGGTCCCGGCTTGCGCTGGGTCCCAGCATCTACCCTCACTGCGGTTCTGCATTGAAAGGATTTTGAGAGCCGGTGGACAAGCACGCTGGGTAGCTCCCAGGACCTGGCCCGAGCTGGGACCGAGCCAGTCTGACTGTGTGCTGGCTCCCAAAATACCATGAATGCAGAGCTGTGGGGGGAAGGAGGGAGGATGGTTGCGTGTAGCCGGTAGCATTAACTGATGAGCATCTGCTTATCGCAGTGATTCTCAAACTTTTTGGCCTGTGGCCCACCTGGCTGAATGCAAACCTTTCCTTGCACCACCAGTTGCTAATGGAAATGTGCTGTTAATTGCATAATTATGCTGGAGCCATTTTGCTAGTGCTGCAGCTAGGGAGAACGGTTTAATTTAACCAGCAAGAAAGGAAATATTAAATTGTTAAAGAGATTAAGCACTTTCACTTCCTCATGTTAGTTTATCACACTTCATTTTCAATAAAGTAAAATATTAATGCATGTCCAACACACAAGGTTTAAATGTTTTCTTTATTTATGGTAGGGGTGGGGAACCTTTTTTTGGATTGAGGACCACACAAGTGAGAAGCAAAAAAAATCCTCTCAAACTTCCAACCCTCATTGATATGGCCCCGGACAGAGACACTTTACTCCTCTGGTGCTCCAGCCCCATGGGGCGAGGGAGGAAGACAGGGAGGACTGAGGTTCACAGCTTCCTATGGCCTGGATTTGCTCTTCTGGGGTTCCAGGGTTAGTGGATTTTGTGGATTCCCCCTCCCCCACAGGATCTGGGATGGAGACAAAACTGAGGGCTTCAGTGTGTAGGATAGTTCAGTGAGTGGGTTAGAAATGGGGGTGCAGGATCTGGGCAGGAGGTGGGGTGCAAGAGGGTGTATGGGGGTGAGGCCTGGGTGGGAGGTAGGGTGCAGGGGCAGGCTGGGAGTTGGGTATCTGGCCAGAGGGCAAGAGCAAAAGAAGGTGGATTCCTTGGCCAGGAGGGAGAGTGCAGAAGCAAGGGTGGGTTCAGGAGCAAGGTGGGGCTAGGGTGTTGGGCCAGGAGGAAAGCCAACTCTGGCACTGCAACCTCACAGGGGCTGAGGGAGTCTGGAGTCCCAGTGTCGGCTTCCTGCTGTGGGGAAGGGAAGGAGTGCGGGGCTGAGGTTGAGCCGTGAACCATAGTCAGCAGTTTGAGAACCTCTGGCTTATCAGTTAATCGTTCATCGGACACACTATTACATCCCTATTTGAGGTGGAGCTGAAAAACCAACCGACCAACCCAAAATGATGGCTCAGGCTCAGATAATATTGGCGTGTGTCTCTTCCCTCCCTCTCCTCCCCCCGTAGATTTTCTGGAAGAATCAAATGGTGTATTGGGGAAAAAGATAACAGATTTTGAAAATATTTTTCCATCTCTGTTTTGGAAAATGAGTTTTTGGCATATTGTTATGTTAGCGTTTGTTCTGTGAAAGTTTAGTAGTGCCTTCTGTCTCCCCAAGCTGATTTGTCTTTTGCAGCTCACGCATTATATCCTCCTTTTAGAACATACGTTAACTTGTGTCAGGAGGGGCACAGACATGCGTAGCTAATTTTTACAAACAGGCCGTTCACAATCACTCAAAGACTAAAGCAGTGGTCACCAACCAGTCGATCAGGATCTACTGGTAGATCTTGGAGCCTCTGATAGGTGATCCTGACTGGTTTGGCCAAGAGGCGATCAAATGCCATTTTTTCAGCTGCTCCACCCCCCACACTGCTGCATATCTCCTGCATTTTGCCTTGGAGCTGTCCCCTGCACCTGTAATTGCTGTTCAGGGGCCAGAGGAGGGGTGCTGATGTCAGAGTGCCCCTCTGACCCTATCTCCACAAAGTGTGTGTGTGGGGGGGGAGCAGCAACAACAGGACGTGGGATGGAGTTGCTGGCTGCCTTTGGGAGTGGTGCAGGGCCAGGACAAGGGTGAGCCTGCCTTAGCCCCACTGCACCACCACCCAGGAGCCACTGGAGGTCAGCAGTGTCCAGCTAGAGCCCACATCCTGAAATCATGAACCCCCTCCGGCATCCCAAACCACTCCCCTAGCCCTGAGGCCTCCCCCAGCCCAAACTCCCTTACAGAACCTGTACCCTATACCACAACCCCTGCTCCGGCTCAGCTCAGAGCCTCTCTCTCACTCCAAATCCCTTAACCTAAGACTAGAGCCTGCGCCCCAACCCACTGCCCCTGCCTGGTGAAAGGGAGGGAGGATGGAATGAGCAGGGGGAGGGCCTTGGAGAAGGGGCGGGAAGGAGGCGGGGCCAGGGTGTTTGGCTTTGAGATAGATCCTGGATTGCTCTTACATTCAACCAAGTGATCTAGTGCTTAACAAGGTTGGAGACTCCTGGACTAGCGCTATTATTTTCAGTCCAATTTTTTTTCCTTTAGCATCTCTTGTCTTCCTGACTCTGGATAACAGTCTCTTTTCTAGACAAGCAAGGAAAATAAACGCTAACTGGCTGCTTTGGGTCCAAACAGAAACAATGGAATAATTCCTCCACCAGGTTTGCTTCATGCTGAAGACTTGCTTGAGCTCCATGGATAACATTACAGATTCGATATCTGTGAAAAATGTGATGCATGCATGGCTGGCTCTGATTCAGTCTGTTTTTTCTGGAGAGGTATTTTTAGAAGCTACAGGCGAACAGTGAATTTTTCCTGTATCCTAAGATGTATTCGTTGAAGGCATACTTAGTGATGGGGCTAGACTAAAATGCTCAGCTAGAATCCTGTACAGTTTCACATGGAATGAGACTGTGTATTGGACTACTATATTACAAAGATTTCATTCTGCATTCCGTTTCAACATGTAAGAGTTTTTATTAACTAACATAGCAACGTCAGCAACCCTCGCCACTAATGACTCTTTCTTGCTAATTGCTTATTCTCGATAGAATGTACGGTAACAAATATCCCCTCTACAGCTGTGCCTTTGTGTCTCAGACAAAGTGTATTCAAATGAGAAGTGGTCCTGCATCTCAAGCTTAGATCTGGATATTAATTTCCTCGAAGTTTGGGAGGAGCATGGCTTTCCTATCCAGACTTTTGGCTTGAGGCTATCTCCGTCAGGAAGTTCCTGTGGGCAAGACTTGATGTTGCAGTTTGATTGGCATCAAGTTAATTTAAGGTCTGTGGCTTGATTTCAGGAGGGTCTTCTACAATAATTGTCAAGGGTACATAGCCCAATTCTAGTTGTAAACAACCCCAGAGGCATTCAGTCTCCCACAACTGTCTCTGGAACTTTTTAATGTGCACATTGCTCTTTCTGTTTCTGTATTATGACTTTAAGATTTTAATTTCAATCCCAGCAGGCCCCTTTTGCTCACCTCTGCTCACTTCACACTTTGGTGTCAATTACCACAAGAATTTGAAAGCGCAGCTCTTCCACACACATACCCCGCCCCCACTGCCCCTCAAGTGTTTAATGTGGATGCTTCAAATGGAGAAAGGAAGAAGAATCCGAGCCAATGCAGGTAACCTGCAACGTTTGTCAGGGATTGGCATGAGGGAGGAAAAGGGATAGCTGAGTGCCACTGAAAGCCATTAAAATAAGTGACATAGTTAACCTCAGAACCTGCAGGGTGATTTTTATGTCCAGATTATTTGAGCTCTCCTCAGGGAAAACCTCCCCACGTGCTACTGAAAACATGGCTCCACATTACATAGGATTGTCTCATGGTGTAACAAATGTAGGTTACTCCTGTGATACTCACACCGCAGGCTGATGGCCCATGTATTTCTCCTTTCATGGAGTCGGGTGGTACAGAGGCACCATTCCTTCTGTTTGCCAGGAGATCTGCCTCAAGTTGTCCTGTCTCCTGCTGGGACAATTGCAGCTGCCACCTTCTTTGGAGGAGCACCATCTTTGTTCACCATCATGGGTGCTCCTAAGCCTATGAGGGGCTAAGAGAAGCCAAACATTTTATGAAGCCTAAGGGGAGAGGCAGAAAATGCCCCTCTGTTTCATTCCTCCTTCTTCTTGATATAGAATCAATTTGCGTGGAGATTTCCTACCACCTGGTTTGTTGATTTTGTAGACAGGATGAATGGAAACCAGACCAGACACAGAACTGTACTGGATGTTCATACCATGTTTCATCAGCTCTTCCTCCAGTACCAGGAACAGAGGAACCCAGCCATTTCAGAAGGAGAATCCCAGGACATGTGGTAGGAGACAATTAACCTGTTCCAGAAAACACTACCTCTTCTTTGGGAAAGTCTTCCATCTGGGATCCATAGCATGGATTAGCTGCCTCCTTTCTCTCTGAAGAGGGGGAGCCTTTCTGTGACCTCCATGCCCATCCAAAAAATTGCCAGCAAAGGATCCCATCCAATCTCTCTCTCTCCCCCTCCCTCCCTCCCTCCCTTCCTCCCCTCCCCACCCCCATTGCCCTGGTCCTTACTGAGACCTTGTCTTGGCTTTCTGGGAAGAAAAATACCCCTTCTTCTTCCCTATTTCAGAGAACTTCTTTGAGGAGGGAGAACAGGACGCAGACTCTGATTTATTTTCTTCCCCTTGCTGCCCCTGTTTACTTTTTCAATAATCCCAGAATTCTGGGCTGAATTACTCTCCCGTCCAACTTCGGGTTGTATACAAGAGCAAGAAGGTATCACTCAAACAAAATGCCTCCCTGTCTGATCCTCACTATGAGGCCACCTGGTATTCATTCTACCTGTTCTTAGGCTCTTCCACCTGGATTCGGTTAGGGTGCTCTTTGAGTGGCTGTCGTGCATTAGCAACCCTGACGCCTAGTTACACCTTATCGTCTTGACTGGTTCCATCCTTCCAGCCACTCCTCTTCCCTAGTCCTCCAGCCGCTGCTCCTTTCTCTCCTCCATTGTCTCCTTTCCTTCTGCAACATGGTTGCTGTTAGCAGAGCCATCGTACATACTGTTGGATCCTCCCCCCACCACTACAGGGCACCTTGGCAGATGAAAAGGCTTGGGTGAAATAATGAGGTTGGTGAGTGCAGAGGAGGTGAGTCACAACTTTTGTCTAGCTCTGAAAGCAATGTAGGGAGGGATGGGTTAGGCAGAGATGAGAGCAGAGGCAGATGTGAGAATCCCTGGATCTCAACTGGCAGACCTGTGCCATTATACATACTGGTACTAGGATGTCTTGGAAGAAAACAGCAGGGATGAGCAGTGAGCGTATCCTGATTGGCATCCATATGACATTTTTGGTTTCTACTTCTTTCTTTGAAAGTGTGTATGTTCTCATGCTATTAGCTTGACTTTTTGAACTTTGGCTAGATACTGAATTAATCATTAACACGCATGGTATAAGGTGGAGCATATTCTAAATTCAGTGCAGTGATGTAAAAGTGCATGTGATAGATTAACTGTGGATTTATGAACTGTTAAAGAATATTTCTGAAACAGCAAATGCTGAATTACTGTTCTAGTGCTGGGTTATTCCCCCATACATGCCTTACAGATTAATAGAAACTCCAAAATGTACGGTGCCAAGAAAACTGTTGCCTGTCCTTGATTCTGAACAGTGTTGAAAAGTTTTGAGTGAATAGATTTCCTTCAGATTCACAAGCGACACCTAAAATAATATTTGTAAAAAGTTCTGTTAGTAATAAAGTAACAAGTGTTACTCATTCTCCCGGCCAAAGTTATGATCTACGCTGAAACGATCTCTGCTGATTCAGCAGCTGTTGTGTTATTGAAGAGTTGACCATGATTCTGTTTTCGCTGTTCTGTGTAGTACAACTCTGTGGCTTATTACAGTTTTCAGCCATAGCAAGTGCACTGTGAGAGATCATGAGCTAAAAAAGATTTTGCAATGGATCTTTTTTAAATGAAAAGAGAAACCACTGGGGCAAAAATGGTTTGATTAGTTAGCTTTTTCCCAGGGAAAGGTAATTAAGTCATTTTAAATTAAACTGATAGTAGATATATAGGTACTAAAATATTGTAAAGAAGGCATGTAGCAAAAGCTTTTGATACGGTCTTCCGCAGTATTCTTTCCAGCAAGTTAAGGACTGTCAGGTGGATAGAAAGCTGACTAGATTGTCAAGCCCAACGGGTAGTGATCAATTACTTGATGTCTGGTTGGCAGTCGGTTTCAAGTGGGGTGCCCAAGGTTCTAGGGCCGGTTTTGTTCAGTATCTTTATTAATTACCTGGATAAGGGCATGGATTGCATCCTCAGCAAGCTTGCGGATGACACTAAGCTAGTGGAAGAGGTGGATATGTTGGAGGGTTGGATATGTCTGGCACAGGGTCCAGAGTGAGCTAGACAAATTGGAGGATTGGGCTAAAAGAAATCTGATGAGGTTCAACAAGGCTGGAAAAATCCCAAGCATTGTTACAGGCTGGGGACCGACTGGCTAAGTAGCAGTTTAGCAGAAAAGGACCTACGGATTACAGTGGATGAGAAGCTGGATAGGCGACAACGGTGTGTCCTTGTAGCCAAGAAGGCTAATGGCATATTGGGATGCATTAGGAAGAGCATTTCCAGCAGATCTAGAGAAGTGATTATTTCCTTTTATTTGGCATTGGTGAGGCCACATCTGGAGTATTGTGTCCAATTCTGGGGCCCCCATTACAGAAAGGATGTGGACACATTGGAGAGGTTCCAGCAGAGGGCGACCAGAATGATTAGGGGGCTGGAGCACATGACCCATGTGGAGAGACTGAGAGTTTTGGGCTTATTTAGTCTGCAGGAGAGAAGAGTGAGGGGGGATTTGATAGCAGCCTTCAACTTCCTAAAGGGAGGTTCCAAAGAGGATGGAGAGAGGCTGTTCTCAGTAGTGACGGATGACAGAACAAGGAGCAATGGTCTCAAGTTGCAGTGGGGGAGGTCTAGGTTGGATAGTAGGAAAATCTATTTCACTAGGAGGGTGATGAAGCACTGGAATGGGTTCCCTAAGGAGGGGGTGGAATCTCCATCCCTAGAGGTTTTTAAGTCTCAGCTTAACAAAGCCCTGGCTGGGATGATTTAGTTGGGATTGGTCCTGCTTTGGGCAGGGGGCTGGACTCGATGACTCCTGAGGTCTCTTCCAGCCCATGGATTCTATGTAGGCACTGATCTTACAGATCACCTATCCCAAATGTTCTTCTGTGCCCGCACAGAGCATACCTGAGTATTCAAGCCTATGGGAGCAAGGCCTTCATTGGCTCATTATTTCTAACAGAGAGCTAATATGAACTCACAAGTCAGAGCCTATTGCCAATTTACTCCAGTCTGTAGGGGCTACAGAAGCAAATAGGTGCTATGATAAATGATGATGTGGGGGAACTGGTTTGTTTCCAGCACGACCTCCATCAATCTGGGATTTGTGCGGGCTGTCGTTGGCACATAATAGCCAAGATTTGACTTTCGCACCTTAAGCAACAAATGGATGCAATCAAATAAGATCCCTGTCTAGGTGTGTTAAATATAAATCCTACCCGCTAAGCAGAGTTTAAATAAATATTTCTTTAGTTATCCACGGAATAAAACTGGTTTAATTTTCTTGCACTAATAAAATGCTGTAGCAAGCAGTTTACCCAAAAATGGTGGATTTATATGATGCCTTTACTTCGTGGGTGGCTGACGGAACACAAAATATATTGACTTTAGAAGCGGCATTGAGGTGACAGGTCTTTTACTCCATGATCTTACTTGGGCTTTTGCAAATGGATGATGAAAGGGGGCGAGCCAGTATATCAATTCACCTCTTATTTTGACCTCAGTGGATACTCTAAATTAAGAAAGTAGAATGGCACTGTTAGACATATTTGATTCTTCTTTTGCTTAAAAATAACCAGTCGTGGAATATTTCATTTTCCCAGTCTACAGCTTTCTCTTTCTCTCTGTCCCTCGTGACAAATGGCTGTTGGAACTGTGTTCAGAAATGACCTTAAAGCCACATCAGTAACAAAACTGTGGGCTGGCAGATGTGACATACTTGACTTACATAAATCACTCTCTTTTGTCATTGCTGGCATATGACCAGTGAGTGTTCTAATTATTGAATGGCTTTTATAGCCCCATTACTTATAATCACTTCTGGTGAGCAGCTGGAAGACCAGGATGGAGTAGAATGAAATGATATGGCGCAAAAAAATATTACCGTTTCTGTAACAGCTACTGGGATTAGGAAAACTTGATGACATGGCTAGGAGCACTTAGCTCTCATTTGGGGTCCTGAAATGTGTAGCTGCCTTGTGGACCTTGTCATGAGAAGGAATGCATTGGTAGGCACAGTAGCAAAATATGAATTCTTGCAGATATTGGCAAAATGTGTGTGTGCATCAGAAACCACGGTAGCTCTGAAGTAACAGGTGGAATTCACTGTTAGTAGGTTTCCCACCATCAGCTGATGATGAATCCTGTTAATTATTTATTTGCCTTGCGGTAATGGCCTGGGGCCCATGGATCCAGTATCCTATCGGAGAAGTTGTTGTGCAAATCCATTTGAAAAACAGCCTTTGCCCTTCCCTTCTCTCGCCCTTCCCCCCCTCCCCATTGTTAGATTTTAGTAGCATTGACATGGTTTGTAGTTTTGTTTTTCTGTAAAATTGTTTTTTTTCCAAACAACCTGGGTGAATTCTTTAAAAGACGAAGTTGTGGGGGACTGTCAGGGCACCTCCCTCGTTCAGGACCATAGAAGGAGGGTATAGTCCCTACTGGTTAGAGCAACAGCCTTAGAATTGTTTTTTTAAAGTGAGTTGGGATGCATCACAGGTCGGGTGCCCAGTTTGAGACCGTTTTTAAGGAGATGGCTTAACCCTCCCACTCAATGCCTGAGGTGCTGAGCATCCATCCTCTTAATATCAGGGCTCTTTAAGGCACCTCAGAATGGAGACCCAAAAAATACGTCACTTCTGTAAAATTAGACCACATATTCTGTTTCCCTGTTGCCACTGATTCTCACAAGTCTGCACATTCTTCTAATCACCTGTGATGCTGTGCTGCCATGCAGCTTAGAGGGAACACTGTGTAGAAACCGTTTTATGTTTAGCTAGAAGCCATCTTGTATAACAGAAACCGTTTCAGCTTTTTTGCCTTTGCACGTAGACTAGAGTGAACTTTCTATCACCCCATGTGCTAGGCCAAGACAGATGTGCTATTGGAATGTGTTAATTGGGCTGGTTTAGATAGGAGAGGTACTCCCTCGTACCTGTCCGCCATCTTGTTGACAAGGCTTTATTTTTCCTAGCTTAATTGATGACTTCTGTAATTGGATGCCCTGACGTCAGGCTGTCTGGTCAAGGGTATAAAGATACTAGGATTGATTGTATTAGGCAGCCTCACTGGGCCCGGCTCTGCTGGAACCACGTTTGGCTCACTTTGGTTTTATTGGCCAATAAAACTGTCTGTTTAGCCGCGTCAACTGAGTGAGGTTTTTGCTTCAACAACTGGTCTGCACCTCATTTTTCCCCTTCTGTAAAATGGGGCTAGTTCCCTGCTAACCAGAGTCACTTGTCTGTGTTAAAGTGCTTGGAGATCCTTGGATGGAAGCTGATGCATTGTGAACTGGGGATGTTCAAAAGCATTTACTATGGTATCTGTGCAGCCGCTACAAATCTTAGCGGTTAGGTCACCCGTGCTGCAGGCTCTGCAGTATAAACGTAGCTCTATGCTGCAGAGCCCACAGCTAAGTCTCCGTAGGAGCGGGGCCACCTGCCCCTGCCGGCCCAGTTTCTGGAGTGTAGGCTTCACTGCCCTAGCCTGGGCAGGCAGCTGAGTTTAACAGAAGCCATTAACTAATAAGCTTCAGCTTATCGGTTAAACAGTCGGTTAAACTCTTAACACCCCTATTGCAAACCAACTCGACTAATGCCTTTACCCTGCAAACCCAAAATGAAAGCCGTGCCTCTTGTCAGACTTTGCTTTCCCTCTCAGCATCAGGCTGCAAGAGAGAGATTCTTAACCTAGGTGACTTCATTGCCCTGTTACCGCTATAGTAAGGCCTTATAACGTCATCTTGTTTCATGGCACTGTTGTTTTGAAACTGCCTTTGTGGGCATGTAAGAAACCCTCCATCAAGAAATCTCACCAAAGCGTAGAATTGGGTCGTGATACACAGCGGAAACGTGGACTTGTCGAGTTCAAAGCCATTACCCACTGTGAAACAGCAATCAGTCATCTTTGCATATGTGCCTAAACATAAAATTGAGACTATGCACTAGCATTTAAACCTGTTTTACCTGAGGTCTGTAATGCAGATCAGAGACCACTATTATACCTTGGCTGTGACCTTTCCTAATACATATGGTATTCAGCGCTCTAAGAATACAGTTGATGACCTGGATTATCTATAGCCATCTCGGAGAATTAATGGGGAGAAAACATCTTCAGTAATTGCTATACATCTTCAGGGCTATTAGTAGGGCCCAAGCTCACGGTGCATTTTGGTCCATTTCAGGCTCATCGGATTTTAAAATGTCATTATTTCAGATATTTAAGTCTGAAATGTCATGGTATTGGATATGTGAGGGTCCAGGCCCAAAATAGGGACTGAGGGAGGATCGCAAGGTTATTGTAGGGAGACTCCAGTATTGCCACCCTTATCTCTGTGCTGCTGCCTGCAGAGCTGGGTCCCCAGTTAGCAGCGGCTACTGTCTGGCCACCCAGCTCTGAAGGCACCAGCACAAAAATAAGGGTGGCATCAGGGCCGGCCCACAACATTTTGGTATCTGAGGTGAGGAGCTCAAATGACGCCCCCATGCACCTTGCTTGGGACAAAACTTAGAAAGTTCTCAATTCTCTGTGTCCTAGTGGCACCCCTTCTTCCCTCCCCACCGCCCCATATACACAGTCTGGCACCTGAGACGTCCGCCTCAGTTTGCCTCATGGTAAGGACAGCCCAGGGTGGCATGGTTTGGTATTGCTACCTTTCCTCCTGAGACCCCATTCCTTCTGAGGTGCAGAGCTGCCCCGCCTCGCCTTGCCCTGTCGGCCCCATTGACTGTAGTGTGTGGATAGCAGCACAATAAAAACCGAGACAGACAGGCTCACACACCCCATGATCATTTATTGTTGCTGGGATCAAACAAGTGTGAGCAATATTATTCCACCCACTGTGGATTTTTTCTGTGTCACTATTCGGGTTCATTTTTGTCATTGAAAGTATAGCAGCGTTGGGAAGAAAACAGTTGAACTCTGGCTTTCCAAGATCATGAGTAACCAAACCAAGGTTGACATATAAGCCATTTAATCTAAAGTTTAGGAAAACTTATCAGGTGGCAGCTTCCTGAAAGGAGAAGGGGGGCAGGGGAGCGGGGGGTGGGAGAGAGAAGTTGTGTCATATGCTGAAATTGCAAAAAATCAAAATTATAAATTCATTTTTGAAAATGGCTTATTTCTGAAACGGAATACAGTATAGTAGAAATGAAAATTTCCAATAGATTTTGGTATAATTTTCGTTAAAAATTTAAAAAAAAAAATCAACATTTGGAAAGAAGGTATTTCTGCGTTTAAAAAAAGAAATCCAAAACGTTGACTCAGAAGGAAGGGTATCATACTTTGATTATAAACTTATGTAGTTAGGAAGCCCCAACACAACTGGACCTGGACTACTGCAACACAAATGATTGAATATATAGTGCGTTCCAGAAGACAACCTGTATTACTTAATGCATGGAGTTTACAACATTGAAGTCCTCATAGAACACTATCGTATATTATAACCCACATATTTCTGTGATGTTTGTTGGTTGCTTATTCATAACCTTGTTAAACAGTGGGTTTGTTAGTGGAAAATAAGGATTAGCTGTTGATTTTGAAAGAGGAAAAATTCAGGGATTCATCGTTTAATGGTATGCCATCCATTAATCAAGCAAAATCTGCCTTTAGAAGTAAGAGGAAGAAATATTCCTTATGGTCAAATACACAGCTTTGAGAAGATCAATTGCTGAAGGTGAAATTACAACGGTGAAAAGTTAGCCACCTCTCTGTAAGCCATCCAGCAGAAAATCACTTTTAACTGGAAACTATTTCTTAGTAAAGTAGATGGTGATCCACCGATCTGCGTAGTGAGTGATATTTTCAGAACCAGTAATGAAAATATAATTATCTTCATTAGTACTGATTTAATTTTTTCAGGTGCTTCTACAATGAACATATTTGGTCTTTGCTGACAGTTAGATGGAAATAAATGATAAAGCAGTGTATAGAGTTTAAGAAACAAATATTCTAAAAAAAAAAACCTAACAAACTATACTGATTCAGTACCATGCTTGAAAACTCATTAGTGAGAATTCAGCAGGATTGATAAAAATGGCTGCTTGTCACCTCTGAGAGCAGTTATTAATACCACAATTCTCTGAGTAGTGCTACTTACAACTGTAGAGGAGATGGTTGTTCCTAAATTAAGTGTTTCATGATCAGATTTAACTACAGTACATTAAGTTCTTACCAGCCCGCGAATGACTCTCTTATTAGAAAGTTCATACATGTATTGATTTGTAGCCATGAGTGTAAAAAGCCATATATGATTAATTTTCTTTATAAATGTGACATGCTGACACTACAGAATTTTCCTTGCTGTAATATCTTAGCTGTTGCATCAACATTCTCTTTCTCTGTAATAAATGTAACTATAAAAAAAAATTATCAATGTTCTTTGGGGAAGATCTCAAACAATTGTTTAAGTTTTATTGATAGAACTCTAGTTGGAGTTTGAAAAACCATTCTGATACAAACAGTTCTGTTAGAAAACTGTGTGGAGCTGCATTATGAATATAAGGTATTCCTTCCTTTCTGCCTATCACCTCCCAGAACAGTTATTACTACAATTCATGTAGCCCATTGGGTTTCTGTGTGTGGCCTGTGAGGCATTTTGTTCACTGGTGCCCATGTGCAGGGTTTCCAGATTCCATTGGTTCCTGTTCACGTAGTTGTTATTTTCCTACCAGTATTACTAACATGACATGCATGTAAAGCAAGGGCAGATGAAATGAGGTGCATGCTGATTGCACACAATATTGACTTGTATGAGCCTTGTACTCCTCTGCATCCAATCAAAGTGCTACTACGGTTCAGTCGGCCCATCCCGCAAATTCTAGATACATATGCAGTTAGCAAAACTACCCTGACCTGGGAGTCCTGTATTTTGTCTTGATTATGACAGTCTTGTGGTCCATAGAGATGGAGGGCCACTCGTACGGCTTACTCACTAACCTAGGTTGCCCAACACGGGTTCGGACCAAATGGGTACTTCTGTATTTTCTGCTTTTCAAGATAGAATCACCAGTTTCCAAGATTTTTTTCTTCCTTGCCCAACTGCAACGGGACATTGGGAAATTTTCGAAAAGAAAAATTCTGAGGTTTGATTCTAAATGCCTTTTTCATTTAGAAATTTAAATTATAGTAAAAAAAATAAACAAAGGTCTAAATAGAAACAAAATATTTTTTCATGAGAATTGATTTTTTTTAATATGTCAGCTAGTGTTTTCAAGATTTGAAATTTTTGTGCATATTTGGGATTGGACAAATTTTCCCGTGAAGGGAAAGCAATTTCCTGCCCAGCTCTACCGGCTACTGCCTGACTGAGCACCTCTTAGCTGTGCATAGCGAGAAATAGATGTCCTTTCTTTTCATTTCTCTGTGTAGCTGGGAATAGAGGTGGTTAGGAACTTCCCATCAAAATTTTTTTGTTGAGAAAATGTATTCTGTTCTATGTATATTTTTATTTCTTGTTCATCATCGTGGTATTTGAGTCCTTTCCAATAATAACACATTAAACATCGTGACCTGGCATCTGACCCATAGGTGTTGGTGGGTCAGTGAGGGAAGTGTACGTACCAGAGTGTCTTATTTTGGTAATACATTGGGGATTATTTATAGCTTTTTTTAAAAAACAAATTGCTATTTTCTCTTTGCAGGAAGTAGACTGAACAAAGATCTGAGGCATTATCTCAACCAGAGGTTTCAGAAAGGATCTCCAGATCACGAGCTGCAGCAAACAATTCGAGATAACCTTTACCGCCATGCTGTGCCTTGTAAGTAATGAAAAATTCCACTGGTAGTGTTCATATGATGAAATTCAATTTTTTTGGTGGTACCCATGAAGTGGTGCTGTGGACTGCTAGAGATGAGACCTGATTCACAGAGATGGGGCTCTTCTGTTGGTGACAGTGGCGAAGATATGCCTGATTCTTTGCTGACAAAGTAGTGCTTGTGGATTGGCTCAGATTGGATGGATAGTGCTTGTGGATTGGCTCAGATCGGGCTCAGATTGGATGGGTAGTTCCAGATTGGATTGTGGTCGGAAAAGGTTAAAAACAAATTTTACAGTTGAGGGGAAAGGAAGTGAAATGGTAGGGAATGATCAAGGGAAAGACCAAGTTTGGTAGCGAAACCACTTTATCCTCGAGTTCTGATTTGCTGGTTGGTACTCCGGAAGAATCTCGTTTTGTCTTGCCGCATGTCACAGTTCCATTATGTATCAGTTATGTATGAATCATTTACATGTTAGTTGATGCCTTACATAAAGCCCGGGCAAACATTGTGCATTAATATCAGAGAATCTGTTTTCCTCCCCTAGTTCTATGGCTCAGTAACTTTGAATAAGAACAGGATCTATCTTTCTTCAATCTAATTTGCTCCTGCTACTTCTTGGAATTTTGCTTTTGCAAACCTTTTAATGACATCATTGCTTGTTGCAGTAGAAATGGGAAAAACTCACTAATGGGGGATCACTCTGAATGGAAGGAGAAAATAATCAATAGGAACAAACTCTTTAGAAAGAAACATTCCTTTTTCATACAGTTGTCAAGCTGGATTAAAAACAAAGGGAAAGCTTTAAAAATATTGAGAATTATTTTTCTCCCCCCACTTGGAAAGGTATTTTTTTGCTTATTTAAGATTCAGGAGAGGTGTATAACATTATTTAGATTTGCCCCAAGCTCAAATGGCTTGTTTGGCATTTAGGGAATGCTCCCTCCCCATCTCTCCTTGGCACTTCCTGCCTTAATTCAGAGACCATATTACAGGCAAAGATGCTTCCTGTCAATATGAATACACTCAGAGCATATGGGAAAAGTAATGACAGCTCTTCTAAGGTATGCGATTAGAATTTGAGCAAATATCTAAATCTTTGAGTATTTAAATGAATGGACAAACATGTATCATCTTTATAGGAGCAGCAGCTGATTTATCTACTGCAGAAACTTATAGAAACTTCTCTCCCTCAATGTTATCAAAGTCCACACTTGCTAATGGTTCCCATATAATGGTAGTTTGGATAACATGCCCATTTCCTTCATAAGGTCTTTAGATGAATTCCTAGCTAGTATAATGGATATCATTGTGTGGCAACAGTTTGGCCCACTGTTTGTCTCCATTAATGACCGTGGTTGAGTATTATGGATGCATTAATCTTATTTTATCAGTGGAAGGGAGGAACGAAAGTACTCTTTGAAATGGTATGCACAGGTATGAGAAATAAACACTGATTTGATTGAACACTTCCCTTATCCATTTTGTCACTCCAAAATGTGATTAATCTTTATGTTAGTGAGGTATGTCTACACAGCAGTGTTATTTCGGAACAGCTGATGTTATTCCGAAATAACACAGTGCGCATCTACACTACAAGGCTTTATTTCGAAATAATGTTGAGCTGGAGGTGGTCTTACTCTGACTCGTGGTAACCCTCATGTCATGTGGAGTAAAGGAAGTGTAAGGAAGAATGTTCTTCTTTCGACTTGCTGCTGTGTAGACTGCACCAAAAGCCAAATTAAGCTATTTCGACTTACGCTACGCAATTGACGTGGCTGAGGTTATGTAGCTTAATTTGACTTTTGCTCTGCTGTGTAGACATACCCTAGTTTGTCTGGCTGCAGTTTTTAAAGGATTACTGAACAAGATGTAATCTAAGAATATGAATGGATGCAATTTTAGGCTCAGTAGCTGCAGAGTCCTGATGCTAATATCCTTCTGTCCCATGCATTTCTTTTTACTTCGATTCCAATTTCAGACGCAGTAAATAAAGAAAATGTGCAGAAGTTCGGTTGAAGCACTTTCTGTGTTGCCAAGGTTACATTTTGAAAAGCTTTGTTGATTTGTTACTCAGATGTACTGAACTTGACTGTGAGTTAAACTGCTTGAATTTAAACTTACCGTGCTTTGATTTAAAATTGGGGCGGTGGAGAGGGAAGGGGGGGCAGAGTGAATTTTGCCTTTTAAAAATAACAGGGAGAGATGTGTGGTGTTCTGGTGTTCATCAGAGCATCTGTAATCATGTTCCAATTACGTAATAAACAGAAAAATCTGCAAAGGAGAGTTATTTATTACACACCTCTGTCCTTGCGGAGCTGTAAATCGGGTAACGCTTTATTTTTCCTCAGTGTGCTGTGGAAAGGAGATCAGTCAGAGAATTTTTGATATGATGTGTAACATGTGTGAATTTGAATGACCCCGCTGCATGCATGGTGGTTTGGGATGCTTTACACAGGTCTAGAGATTAATCTAGTTGCATATTCATACACTTTTTATTCCTTGGTACACATGACCAATAAATCCAGAGCTCTGGACCGATCTCTCATGCTAATGGATTATGAAGTCTTGTATTTTGAAAATGGAATTCCCTGCTGATTATCTGGTAAACATGCAACAAGCACACAAGGTCATTCAGCCTGAGCTTGCTTGGACTGCCTGCTGCTTGTTGTTGCGCTAATATAAGGACTAAATGAAGTGATGATTAATTAATGGACAATGGAGAAGGAGGTGCAAACTGGCTCATTCCTGTATGTCCTAGGACGTTAATACCAAACTGAAGAGACTCTTGTGGCTCAGCTCTGCTTAGGCAGCAAACAGTGCTCCAAAGGGGGGAAAAGGACTTTTATTTACCATGTTGCTTGTTAAACGGCACTTTAAACCTACCGGTGGTTTACAAACCACCCAGCAAAACTAAATGAAATATTTTGTCTGCAGTAGAAGAAAACATGTGGTGTTATGACCATGGCCTAGCATACAGACCGGGATTGTTTCGTTTGTACTTCCCCATCTGCCTGTATTCATCTGTTATCTCTTGTTTTGTATTTGGATTGTCAGTTCTCTGGGACAAGAATTGTTTTCTCTATGTGTACAGCACCTAACACAGCGGGGTCCTGGTCTAGGACGAGGGCTCTCTGGCGCTATGGCAGTACAAATGACCATCCTAAGTTGAGTAAATTTAAGGTAAAATTAGGGATGCCAGATGGTTGAAACCAAAATACCGACCCTCCCCCTAAAAAAAAAAAAACACCTGGAAAAAATTCTGTTGAAGGGGGGGGGGGAAGGGGAGGAGACCAAAGTTGTTGAGGGGGGGCCGGAAAGGACTCCATGGACTTAAACCAAAGAAACAAATTAAAATAAAACAGAATTAAAACAGCATGTCCCCTTTAAGAGTGAGTGCAGGGGTAGGAACAGGGGAGTGGTGGAGCACTAAGACCCAGGGGAAGCATTGCTTCCCTTAGGTCTTTTGGCCGGTTGCCATTTTTTGACGGCAGATTTACGGAACCAGGCAAGCATGGGGGCGGGGGCCTGGAGATGTTGGGGGTGTGTAAAGCCAGGCACTGAGTGTTTGTAGGGTTGCCAGGTGCCCGGCATTTTCATCTCCTGGCCAGGGAAAAATTCAGAAAATACCGGACATCTCAGGTGTCCGGTATTCTCTGAATTTTTTTTACCAGACAGGAGGCGAAAATACCTGAGATGTCCAGTATTTTCTGAATTTTTCCCTGGCCAGGAGATGAAAATGCTGGGCACCTGGAAACCCTACAGACACTCAGCATACCGGACTGTCTGGGTGAATACCGGACACCTGGCAACCCTAGGTAAAACTATAATCATGACAAGGCAGTTTGTTGTTTTCACATTCGTTAGCAGGTTGAGCCAAACCTTATGGAGAGACTAGTTTTTAATTCAACCTGCTAGTCTTATGAAAATTGTATACTGCCTCATCTTCCCAAGAAATGTACCACGAGTTAGCTAACTCCAGGTAAGACCATACCTCTTTTCTTCATGACAACAGGGGGCTGGAGCATTGCGGTTCATATTTCACCTGTTGGAATGTGAAATGACAATCGCATGCCAAGAGAGAAGCAAGAATTCAGAGGTCAGACGGCTTGGCAAATGGCTCCCTGAGCACAGGGGCTACTTTGTAAAGAAACGGGGCCTTGATATTCACATTTAAAGCGCAATGTATAAAAGCAAACGCAGCCACCCACACCATTTGTTGTATATTTAAAATAGGCAGGCTACCAGCTGAGCTCTTGAAAGGACATCTGTAAATGCACGCCTAAATGTTACCTCAGGAGCCGATAGTGAAGCCAGGATGCCAGACTTGTTGTGGTCAACCTCCATAACAAACAGTTGCTCTTTATTTTCTACTACCCTCTCTAACAAGACCCTGGCCTGCAACTTCTTTCTACTACCTTCAAGCTCTATTTTCTTCTCAGTTTTGAGTGAATAGCAGATGTGATAGACCTTCCTATGGCCCTAGGCCTCTGAATTCAAAATTTGTACAATTTGAGGGCTTTATATTTGCCTGGTATGCACAAATATGCCAGCTTCGTTTTGAAAAGGCCCTGGGCCCAATTTAATCCTGGAAGGATAGGGCGGAAGTGGGTGAAGAAGACATGACACAACACTCAGGGTATGGCTAGACTACAAGAGTTTTTCCAGGATATTGGAGGCATCCCAGAAAAACTCTTCCGTATCCAGGGATGCGTTTGCTCTTCTGCTTTTTTTTTTTCTTTCTGGAAGAGCAAACACGCTCTTTCAGAACCCCCGTATTCCTCATTTAACGAGGAATAAGGGGCTTCGGAAAGAGGGGGGGGGTTTTCCTGACATTTGGCCCTGTCTAGATGGGTTTTCGAAAGAAGTCAGACTGCACAAGTTTTTGCTGTAGTGTAGGCACACCCAAAGTTGGTATGCTACCTCTTTTAGCACATAATTTTAGATCTAGGCCCTTTTCCTGCATAGAACATTTTTCCAGAAGGGTTTTTTAAAGCTCTGCTTGAGTACTTTGTTTTGTAGTTGTCAGTTTTATAAAATAAATACGTGGGAGGTGTGTGTTTGTGTGTGTGAGTGTATAAGGTTAGACAGGTCTGTTTCATGTCTTCTAGTCATTCTCTGTAGCAGCCAAACCTCCCAGAGTTCAGTTTTTCCTATGTTTTGAATCCCAAAGAATCCACTCCAATTGACCTTGAAGATACCACGTAGAGATTGAAAGAAATAGATGAATGACATTGGAATAAGCGTTCAACAGAATGCTAACGAGACTTGGAAAGCCCGCACCAGTTACATTCATTCATCTGGTTTGTTTAGGCTCTCCTAAATTTTGGGGGAACTTGAGAAAGAGGACCTCTGTTCCAAGCGAGTGCCTCACGGCTGTGAAAGGAAATGTTCCGCTCTAAAGGCAGGCCAGTAACATAGACAAGAAACGGAGATGTCCGTCAGAGAAGAGAAGTTATGAAATAGTTATAGAGGGCCACATTCCGTTCTGAGGTGAATGGGCTCTGTGGTAGCCAAACAGGCTTATCTAATAATTACAATTCTGTGCATGTTCTTCCCAGCACGTGGTATGTAGTTGATTGGTAGGAACTTCAGGTTCAAGCCTGGATTTAAAACAAATTTTACAAGTGAAAATGAGTTTGGCACAGTCTGATCCCCCATGGATATTTATTCTCAGCACAGGGCAAACCACTACATTTCTGTTCAGTGGCGAGAATGCGTAGGTGGGCCGGATTCTTGGCTGTCTGTTGGCAAAGCTTGCAGAGCAGCTGCCTGGCAATGTCTAGGTGTCACTGATGAAGGCTTTTGCTTTCATTACCACCAGAGGAACCCACAGTATTTCAGAAAAGAAGGCAAATAAAAGTGGTAGAAATACTCACAATCCGTATTTCTGATTCACCTGGATTTAAGCACAACTCAACTGATTTTTCTTAAAAATGAACGGTCATTATGATTCATATAATGCCACTTGTGTGTGTCAGGTAATTTTTGGAATCAAACTAAAAGACCTGTAAAATATGAGTAGACGTATTTGTTACGTTCAGGTTCTTAAAAGTGGCACTTTCTGATTTATTTTAGTTGCTGGTTTTTTAAAGATAAACAGAATTGCTGACAGTCCAAGTTATTTCCTTTCAGAAGCAGTAAGTCAAGGTTTATATAAGCAAATGTTCTTTTAATTATCAAAAGCCTTCAAGAATTGGAGCATTGCTTGTGATTATGTAAATACCTTTCTGTGCCTTTGCTATTATATGCGTACGTGTAAATCTACTCTGTAATAAAAAAGTTGCAGTGTCCATGACTATGAAAGTCTTCTTTTCAAAGTGTGGATGAATGCCAGTGTGAACAAGGTGCCCCAGCATAGAAAAAGTAATTAATTATTTCACAGGATTTGTCCCAGTTATAAAACAGTTTACAAAAAATTGAAAAATTTCACTGTATCCTTATCACCTGTTAATGTCTGTAAAGTTCAGTTTCATTCTATTGCATTCTCTGGAGAGTATTGTTTAATCTGTTTTCAGTGTACTCTTTCAGCATCCTTGAATATGTTCACTCAGCATGTATAAATTATTATTTTTTTATTACTATGCAATTTTTCTATACTGTGCACAATAGATATGCAGGAAAAAAAGTCTAGTCCATTCAGAATATCCTTGTCACTATATTTTTGAGCATTGCTGATCCCCAAAATATTAAAAATTTCAGGGAGAGAATGATTGCAAATATTAACATTAGCAACATTTTGTAGGTTAGTTTATTTGTATATATCATTGTTTCTTTCATCTGAGAGACCTTTTTTCATCTGGTCTCTCCTTTTAAATCCCTACACATTTTAAACCAATAGAACTGTTGGGTGATCTTTAGGCATAGAAATAAAAACTTGTAGGGTGGCTAATATTTCTCCATCTCTGTGCCTTGTTTAGATGTAGCTTTTTTTTATTTCAAAGAGACACAGTACAGAATCCTCAAGAGACATCCGAAACCAGTACAATACAAAGCAGAAATTCAAGCAGTACATGTTTCAGTCTTGTAGACTCTCCCATGCCCTTTGCTAAGCAAGATCTGGATGGTTCATACAGGAAGAGATTTCCTGTTTTGTTTCCTTTTTCTTTTTTTTTCTTTTAAATTAATACCTGGTGTACGTTATGTTGCCTTTTCCATTTTGGGTGCTGTGGATTCACATGATTTTGTACATCTGTAGGGTATCTGAAGTGGCTGGAAATTCTAAAAGATTTGAAGGCTGTGAATCTGCAGAAAAGCACAGCAAATCTGTAAATTAAAGCCCAACAGCTACTGCTGAAGTATAGTAGAGACCTGTGACTTACTTCAGAAGCCATCTTGATTGTCAATGAGAAGAGTCCCATGTATTTACGCACTTTCACAATTTAAACTGTGGAAGAAAAGAACCACAACATCCCCAAAGCCCAACAATGATAAATTGGAGAACAGTATTGATGGGAGACATTGGGTCAGAGGTGTCAAGGATGTTCCCCATTCTGGCACTCTGAGTGCAGAATGTGGGGGTCTGCAAGAGCCCTTAAAATATCTTTCTGTTAAGGGTTTCTGTTTAAAAAAACTCCTCAAGGTCACAGACTCCCTGACCTTGTGTGGTATGCTGCCACCACCTAAATGCAAAAACCCCATGAAGCCAGGAACATGCACGCGAGAACTTCTCCCTATGGGGTAACCCCAGCCCTAAGGAGATAGCTTGAAAACAAACTATAATCTCGTTATAGCTAACCTTTACTTTCATGTACATGGGCACAGAAATTGAGTATTTAAATATTAACAAAATAAAGAAGATATATTTGGTAAAGCATACTTGGTTGCTAGATGTTGCAGTGCAGCCAAAAAAAGCAGATTATAGCACAGAGAATTGCTTCCTCGTGGTTCAGTGTCCATTATAGTGTATAAGGGGTGGGATTAAATTAGCACAAAGAAGTCCCACAAACCAAGAAAACAAAGAAAATAACCTGATCATGTCTAACTAAACATTCCCTTTTCTACTTACATCTCCGTTGTTCCAAAGTTTAGGGTTTTTTTTTTTTTTTTAAAGATATGGACATTGCTGAGAAATCCATGCCTTATACCTCCTTAGTCCATTTCTCCCCCAGCTCCTCTCTAAACTCATACAAAGAAGACTCAAACAGGCAAAACCTCTTTCATTTAAAAAATCTCTCACTCTTCTTCCTTGGCTTTCCTGGCTCCCTGCCAACACTTCCTGGATACCCACTGTTCTGGATTTAACCCTTTAGTTACTGAATGCTGGGATGTTTAGAAAAAGGTAGCACCCCCTCCCATCCATCACAAGAGGTAATATAGGAACCATTTGGATAAAATGAACATACAGGTTTTTCATGTAAAGTCTCAATTCCTCAAGTGTGTCTTTCACAACGGCTGACATAACCTGGGTTTTCATTTTGTCAGTGTGTTTGGTTTCTCTAGCCTAACTATAAAACATGTGTTGAAGTTTTATAGCTGTACTGAGCAGAATTTGCTCTGTGTTTCACCATGATGAAACAATCCAATAGCATGAAAGGTCAGTATTTAGAATAAATGGAATAGTCAAAAGAGGGTAAATATTCTTTAACGCTATTCTTTTGCTCAGCTTGAATGTTCATGACAGTTGAGTGTTTTGTGATAAATTTGTTCAGACACAGAGTTACTGGAAAAGTCCCCTACTCCAAGAAATATTAATATAGTACTGTTCAGTGAAAGTGGCAGAAAACCCAGAATGCAAGTTCTTTTGTAAGACTACATAGTGATCCTAAAGACGTCACACAAAATCGTCCAATTGCTTTATTCACAAAGTATTGTTGCAGAATAGAAGATCCATACAAACAATTCTTTCATTTTACTGCTGAGGTCCAGTTTTGTAAATAAAATGCTAAATGTATAAGAATGTTTTCCCTCCGACGAAGTGCCCATGTTGTTTTTATCAGCCACAGAGCTGGCTACGCTTGTGCTCTTGAAAAATGGAAAGGGTATGATAGATGTAGACTTCTGCTGTATTTGAGGGTGCCCCTTCAAATTTACTATACAAAAAATGAAAAATCATTGGTGAGTCTTTGGTAGCTTGGCCATCGTTCATTTCCAACAAAATATTACCCTGTCTTCCTTCCTTGTGAATAGCACGCTGTATTATTCTTAAAAAGTAATGACTTTTTATTTTGGTGCAAAGGAAGCTAGTTGTATATTCCATGTGAAATAACTTTCACATTCCAAGCTGGGTTTTTTTTCGAGACATTCTCCATGATAAGAAGTAATCTGCCTGTAAATTAACTAATTGTTTTTTTTTAAATCCAAATCAGTGAATACTGCCAGCCCTCCAGCCCCTCACCTCCACCTTACAGCAAATATTTCTAATTCTCTCTCTGTGGAAAAGGAAATAAATCTCTTATTAATCATAATGTTCTGGATATATCATGTCCTCCTGAATAATGAGGGCATTGAGTTATGGAGTCGAGATTCCTGGTTGCTTGCCAGAATAGATTTGTTTAAGGGGAACAGTAGTTCCCTGATATCTTTTTAAAGGGCTTTGTAATGTCCCAGAACACACTTAATTAGCAGTTTAAGAGCAAGCGCATCTATTTCATGGAGGGCTGTGCAAATTACTATTTAAGTGGGAAAGTATAATAAATGGTTATTAGAAGGGATAATATGTCTTGAAAATGAGATGTGTATTATTAAATAATTGGCTGGATACTGGTGTTGTGCATATATCTGCCTATATATTTCTGCGGACCTGCTGTGTTTGTGGAGGGCAAAAAGGAGGAAAGACAGCAGGAGATCCCTAGACCATCACTGGCCATAGGATTTGATCTGCTCTTTATTGTTTGTGGTCCGCACCTCAGGAGGTTTAAAAAGAAAGTTTTAACTGCATTTTTAATGCTGTTTGTCAGAAATAGATTCACTTCAAATTTATGGCTTGGAGACAAATGCCAGAGCTTTTTTCTTCACAGCCTAGTAAAGAAATATAGTTGGAGAAAAGTACATGAACATGCTTTGAGATATAGACAGGGGCTCTGCTCCTGTGAAAACTTACACGTCTACTTAACTTTACATAACTCAGTGGAATCGTCACATGCTCAAAATTACTCAGAAGTTCTTTGCAGCATTTATTAGTACAGTAAAACTCCAATAGTCTGGCATCCAATTGTACTGCACTCCCAGTAGTCCGGCATCAAAATGGCAAGAGCCTAGTGAGTGAGCTTTGGCAAAAAACGAGTCACAAGGCAGCAGCGGCAGCAGCTGAACCAAGTGAAACTGCCGAGTCAGTTTGCCACTGGCATTGTGTGACACTGGACAGTGCTTGTGCTACAATAAAAAGGGTTAAAAACACTTTATATACTATGTGTCTGTCTGTCTGTCTGTCTGTCTCTCTCTCTCTCTCTCTCTCTCTCTCTCTCTCTATATTTATATATATATATATTTATTTATTTATTTATATATATAAAATAAATCATCTTATAGTACCTCCTGATAGTTCGGCATATCCGATAATCTGGCAGCACCGAGGTCCCAAAGGTTCCGGATTATCAGAAGTCTACTGTAGTTCATAAGGGCTGGAGAAACTACCCCAAAGTCCTGTCCCTCTAGACTTTTTTTTTCAAATTCTGGAGATTGACAAAAGAGAAGAACATAAATGCATAGCATCCATAGGTCCCTCAAAAACACAAAATTGACTTAAAAATCATGATTATAAAAATATTTTGGGTTCTTTTTATTTGACTGACAGTTTGAGCCTTTAGGATGTACTATTTGTTTTTCCTGCATGGAAACTGGGAAACTTACTATCCCCAAAATGATCATTAATTTCTTGTCCATTTTTTCACTGGTCTGTTTTTAAAAAAATCAGTTTCACTGTAATGTTTTGTAATGTTAGCCTCATCTTGTCCTGCTCCCCAAATGCTTTGTTTTGTAGAAAAAGTTGCTGATGGGATATTGTGTAACTGTTTGTTAGGTATTTTGAAACTTACCAGCACTAAAGAGCATTGATAGTGCCATTAAAATAGTAAATTGAATATTTTATGACTCTCATATTTTTTTTCTCTCTCAAACTCTGGTTTGATGAACAACTTTTAACAAGTTTTGAAGGTGACCGCCATCTTTCAGTTACTACGTGCCATTCAGTGCCTCTTCGAGTTCCTATAGTTATATTGTTCATATCGTCTGTTAGCTCCTCTAGGCTTATATTTTGTTTCTTCTTTCCATGAACTTCTCCTTACAAGAATTATTTCCTTCCTGAGAGAGGCCTTGACTTTCAGGTAGCACTCAACTTCCATCGCTAAATCGTTATTAATTTCTTTGCTGTTAATTGTGACTGCATTAATCAGACATTCCTCTGGGCTTCATACACATGCAGTCTGTAATTCCATAGCTGTTCCCGTGGCAAGCACTCCGTGATGCTTGGCGTGGGTTGCCGTTCCTAGAGATGGTGGTGCTCTTGGCTGCTGTTAGCAGATGTAGAAGGCTGTGAGCTTTGTCTCCAGGAGCATGGTAAAAATTACAAAATAGGTGAGACCAAAAGTAGATTTTATGGATTGAAGTGTTACAGCATAAAGTAACACACATGTAAACTTTAGAATGCAAAGAATTTTTTCAGCTTTATCTCATCATGTAGAAATGCCTTCCGCTCCCGAATGTTAATTGCAAAGGGGCAGAAACCACAAGCAGAAACTTAGCAAAGTAACTGTAGCTTCTTCTGATTGGCATGGCGACTTACTTTGAGATATTGCCTGAATGTTTTTCTTAGTGATTCATGACTTAATTTGTCTCTTGTCTGGAGAAGGAGGTGATTGTGATGCATTACCTCTCAGAATGGGAGAGTGGAAAGTGATGTTAAAACACGACCCTTAATCTAAAGTGCACCCATCTGTGTTTTATTTCCGCATCTTGCTGACTTTACATTTATGTGAATTCACAGTTTGTTCCCCATTTGCTGTTCCCACATGGTAAGTGAACTGGTTCCAAAACACACTGATGAAAAAACGAAGGGGTCTTGTCAAAGAAGTTTGCTCCTACCTAAAAGAGTGCTCTATCTTGCACTTCCAGTCCATGTGAGTTAAAACCCAGCTGTAAAATCTCATCTCTTGTATCATGGTAAGAAGTTGGGGTTATCATAAGGACAAGATCTCTGTTCACATATTGAAATGATTTATAACCTGCCTTGAACTTTCTGTAATAGAAAAGGGACACCATTCTTTGACATATGACAAAACAGTTATGATCTTATTGCTTTACATTTCTGGGGGTGCTCATTAGTTACTTTTGTTGTGCTTTAGAGCACCACATTTATTACATATGCCTGTCTCTGTTAGTGGGTGCCATTTTTTTAAGTGTGATGCTGAAAATAACACTTAGAAATAACAAAGTGCAAATATAAAAGATCTGTGCTACCAATGTGGAATCTGTACCCTGGAACAGAAGCTAGGGTTGCCAGGTGTCCAGTTTTTAACCGGACAGTCCGGTATTTGAGCTTTCTGTTCCAGGAAACAAATAAGATGTAATGTAGATTGTGATGTACTGTAATGTGAAGTGTTTCCGGTATTTTAGTTGAAACCATCTGGCAACCTTAGCAGAAGCAGAGTGCTCAGAACTGTCTTGGTTTGAGCTATAGCTGCTAGTCTTTTTTTTTTTTTTTTTCTCAGCAACAAGGAATACATTTTGTATGCAAAATATCACACAATGCATATGCAAAAGGAAGGATGATATCATGTAGAAACTCTTGACACCTTACATTTAAAAAGCTAATCATCAAAACACTAAGGACTTATTAAATGTTCCCCGTCTTTTTGTTGGAGACCTCAGGAGATCTGATAAATTGATTATTCTGGATCTTCTTTTCATAACACAGAAGCAGAAGGTTTTGTTCAAGTTGTGTGTGTGAGGGAGGGAGTTGTTTGGGAGCCTTTTTTTTTTTTTTTTTTTTTTTTTTTTTAAGACGAAGAAAGTCTTCAAAATAAACAATTCTATTGTAATGGATGTTGGTTTTTTTTCAAATCATAGAGTTTGTCATAGATGATTGAGAAGCTGCCAATGTGAGGAAAAGAAAGGTAAAACATTCTATTTGTTTCTTTTTATGAAACAACTTATTCACTGTGTTTCTACTTGGTGCTGCTGGTCTGAAGCATGATCTGCTGCCAGAGCATTTGAATTTGGCTTGTGCAGTAGTTTTCATTCTGTGTCGCAAGGGAAGAAATATTTCTTTTCTCACTCTTGAGCGTACCATAGCTAGTATTCTAAATCCAGCGTAGTACCAGATTTTAGACTTCTTCAGTTCCCAGAAGAGTGTGCTGCTGCTTCTCGCAAAAGATGTAACTTGGGGGACATTTGGAATGTAGTAAGACTGTTGTTGAAAGATATGAGAAATGAATCCTGAAGGATGATGCTTTTTTTTTTTTTTCAACAAGAAACCCATAAAAAGTCAGGCAACTGGCCCAGATGGCCTGTGAAGGGCTCTGATTTGTTTTATGTGCCTGTAAATTAAAAAAAAAAAACCCTCAAAAGAGACTCTCTCTCTTTCTTTTAATGTTTTTTTTCTTTAAAGTTGAGCAAAGACTCATTATCTCAGTTGGTGACATTATGCACTCAACCATCTGGCCTCGTGTAATAGTTCAAGTGCAGTTTGGGGTCAGGACATACATCCTTCTGCCACTACTATCTGCGGTGTTTCCTTGCTGTTGTCTGCATGTCAGTAAAACAGGGAGATGAAGGGACATAACGGTTTTTCTCGACTTGTTCTTGCTCACACGCATGACTAATAGACAGGCAGGTCCTGGCCTGCCAAAGTCAGGAACAGTAGCAAGTTCTGTTGTCAATAGCGGATGCCAAAAGTACACGTGGTTTAAAACATTTGCTTGCTAAAGCAGCTGGTTTTCTGATTGCATGTGCCAGACTGTGAGGTTACATATATTTGTGGAGTGTAGGTCCTACTCTACACTAGGGGTATAATTATTGGCAAAATGGAGTTTTCTTCAGAAGGAAGCGGGTATCCTCCCGCCTTGCTTATTTTCTCCTGCTGGTCTACATCCACAAAGCCCTCATGTTGCAGCAGTTCTCTTGGCCAAAGGTCGGTCGGTCTGTCTACCCTTGATTGAGCACCTGTCACTGTAGTATCGAAGCAGCTGGCCTATGGAAGCAGTGCTGTGTTTGCCCAATGGGATCGCTCGAGGGCGCCGTGCTTCCCTCTTGTCGGGGTTTGACAACTGCTTCTGCAGCACTCCGAATTCATGCCTGGTCCGGTGGGAGGCACCCCCTCAGCAATCCACATATGATCCCTGCAAAGCAGCCTTTGCACTGTGAAGAGGTGACGTTCCCTGTGAAGCTAAAATCCACTGGGATTTTGTGTGTGTCTGTGTTTCACCCACGCAGCGCGATTTCCTGGGAAGTGCTGAACGAGTCTCAGACACACACCTACCTGCTGGTACTGAAGCAGTCAAAACAGTATCTCGCTCTCCCCACAATAGTTCCTGGTCTCTGCTCTCGATGTTTACTGTTTAAAATGTACAGGCATATGCTTGGCTTGAAAGCGGAACGCTTGGTTTGGCTATTGGAATTCCCCAGAGGTTGAGGCGAGAGAGGAGAGCCGATGCCGGTGCGGGTACTTGAGAGAGAGAGGGACACACTCTTGTATTTTGCCTTGGAATGCCTGTTGAAAACCAAGTCCCTGTTTCCCTCTAGCAAGGCAGAGAGATGAGCTATAACAACTCCCCTGCATCCCGATGCCTTGCAACGGAGGACAGTACCATTTCCCCACTTCCCTAGGCACGTTCCAGTGGAAGCGATAGACAAATGAAAAGGGCCAGAGCGCATATCTGCCCACTGGTATGTCAGATTTTGCAACATACACAGGTGCTTTTTAATCCCGCTGGCCTACATATTCCACAGCCCCTCCAATCCAGGAGTCATGATGTAATGCTCTTTCCTCACACTCCCGGCTTAAATACAGATGGAAATTGTTGTCATGTGCTAGAAATGTCACCCGTAATATAAAAGGCAGGCTTCTGCATTTCTCCCTTTTGCACTGTCACCTGCTTCTGCCAGCTTATTCTTCCCCCTCAAACCTTTTGTCATGTGGCAGAAACCCTGATGTAAGTGAACCCTGTCCTCCCCTGCTTATGATCCTGGCTTTTTTTTTAATATGTATTCCCCTCTGCTGCAGTGCTGAGGATCATTTCATAGCACGACTTTAAGGCAAGACCTCACAAAGGAAGGATTAATCTTGTGTTTGGGCTTGAATTTCGAAGGACTCAGGCAAGTGAAAACATTCTCATGTATTTTCCCCCCTGGATGCTAGCGTAATAAATGTAAAGCAGCAAGCAGGATGAGCTGGGTCAGTGTTTACTGCACAGACCCAGGGGTTTATCAGCGTCGGGTTATGTGTATAACGGAGGAGGGTTAGTGAGACCGGGGGAGGCTGATTGGGAGTTGGGGGGTGGGGAGTAGCTGCCTCGTCTTAGCCCGGCCCGGGAGGACAGATGGCTAGTGCTGCTTTTTAATTCATCAAGCAGGCTTTACGTGAGGCCCATTCGTGAACGGGTGCGCTATGAAACGAGGGGTCAGTGGGCACGAATAGGCTGAGATCAGGACCAGATGCTTGCCGAACAATGGGACTTTTGAAAGAAATGCAGGAGGAAGCGTGGCGCTCGCTTTGTATTGCCTCCGCATTGCAGGTTGGAATCGGGCAGCTACATTTTAATGAAGTGCATTCCAAAATGTGAGCGTCAGTCCAGGCTTCTGGAGGGGTGAAAAAAAAAGAGCATGTCGAAAAAGGGGGCTTGTTGGCGTGGGGAGGGGGAAGCGAAGCGAGCCACTGATGGATTGTAAAGAACAATGCAGCCTTAGTGTCGGGGAACAGCATCGATACATCCCTGTGCATATTAATGTGGTGCAGCAGGTGTTGCTAAATGTATGTTCCAGCATTGTTCTGCCTGCAGCTTAGTGAAAGGAGGCGAGGAAGCATGCAGTAATGGTGTGTTTAAAGGCAGCAGTTGTGCAGAGCTCACTGCATGTCGAAAGTAAAAGCAAGAACAAAGCCCGAGAACAAAAAACCAACACACATTTCTACTTCAGCCCTGAATGTACAGACCGAAGGAGAGGCTGTTTTAATGAGGGAGAGGCAGGGAGGGGTGCATGCCGATGGTGCTTACTGCTTAGAAAAAGGAGCTTGCATCTCCACTGTAGACATCTGCGTGCTCCTAAGCTGAGCGCCTGTTCTGAGTGCCTCTTAGCGTTACCCATTTGCTTGCCAATGAGGCTGGGCCTGCCTTAAAGGGGCAGTGAGGACAGGACGCTACCTTTCTTTCCAGAATGTCCACGAAAGCCGCTAAAATGGGCACAGGCTAGAGCCAGTCGGTGAACGATGTAGGGAAGCACTGGGTCACTAACTGTCAGCTGTATGAAGATGCCAGGAGAGGAGGAGGCAGGGCTTTGTTATTGGTTGAAATTTCATGATTAGAGTCTTACAAGGGGCATCTTTTAACCTCCCTCAGGAGTGCATGAGTTGTGAATGAAGTGCCAAAACTCTGTGCAGTCTGGACTAAACAAGACTTACCAGGGTTGACTTAAATGACTGATCTTTCTGTGCCCTTTTCTTTCCTGTTACTATGCATTAGTTTAATAACCGTTTGAAGGTATTATTCTTTTTTGTCCACCAGACACCAAATAGCAAAATAGCATCTCAAAATAGATACAAACATGTTAGCTAGCATAATACCTGGGGACTTGGAGAGAAAAGCCAAGTACACCAAATAATGGTTGTGTTGTATTTTGCTTAAAAGGGCGATACATTAAAAAAAAAAACTATTTTATCCGGTTTTATGTCTGGTTCTATTCCTGTTTGTGACAGGGGCTACCATATTTATCATCACAGTGAAAGGGCCTTTGTTCCTTATTCATAAAATGGCACATTTCATTTTCCCTGAAAGAAGCAATATTTGCTTTTAGAACTAATCTAGTTGGTGACAAACCCAGATTGTTAGATACTGAAGGTTTTGTTTTCTTCTCTGGATTTGAGGCCCAGTGGAATTTGTAAGTAAGGCTTTCTGCCCTTTTTTTTAATTCACGCTCAAGTAGTGCTAGAGAATAAAGTTCTCCTTTTGCCCACAGGACAGGTAAGTCATGGGCAGTGGTGGATGCAGCTGCTCTTTTTTCTGTCCCTGCACTGTGGGTAAATGGATGTCTCAGCCGTGACCCGTGTGTGGTGTGAGAGAGAGAACAGGAGCAAGGATTTAGGATTCGTGGCTCCTCAGTCATGTGGACAAGTGTCCATGCCTAATAGGAGACTGTGTAAGACCACAGATTCATTTTACACAGGCTCCTGGTCAGCCAGCTACTAGCTAATTTGGGTTACTCCGACCAGTCTGGGTTGCTTTCAAGCAACCGATGCAGAAGCAAAACGAAGTGCATTGGGTTACCAGGGCATCATCCAACTCCCACCCATGTCATGTCATCAGTTAGGATTTATTGATTGTCCTGCCGAGGCTTAGCTACTTGAATGTGTGTGTGTGTGTATGTGTGTGTGACACAGACAAACTAAAATGGGAGTCATTTGCAAGCTCAGTTATATATTTAATGCCAACAAAAAATCTCAGTCTAAGGCAGCAGCTTCTCAAGAGATTAATAAACCCCTGTTACACACACATTCTGCATACATTCAGACAACACACGGAGCTCAGTTTAACAGTGAGCTGGTTTCCATTGTTTCTAAGGGCGCGTATTCAGAGAAACAGCTTTCTCTGCATATTGTCAAATGCTCTTATTTTATCCCCTATGGTAGAAGAGTAATAACTGGCGAAATCCAGAATCTGATCTTAGCGCTAGTTTCCTCTACTGCTGTCTTCACTATTATAGTTACATTAATAAAGGGTAAGACTGTGAATCCCTTATTCATGCTAGTGCACTCATGTGACTTGAACGGACTACTCATGTGAGTCACTATTTACTAACATGAATAAATCCAAACCTGACTCCGAAAAGGGCATGCTTTTCTCTCTGACTAGCCTCATGCCTATCTCCACTAACTAGCTCTCTGGTACTGGTGCCCATTAACAACAGCAATGCTGACTGTATAGATTCCTAGTTATTCCTTTTTAACTTGTTCTGTTGATGTTGGTAATCAGATCCATAATTTGAGTCATAGCATGTCACTTCTACTGACAACCTCTGGCAATAGCAAACCTGTCATAGCACTCAAAGTGTCTTGGAAGGAAAAAGCAACCAATGCAAGCCATTAATTCAGCGACACAAGCTGATTAAATGGGGTAGGGTGCTTGACGCCACATCTGACAGTAATAAAGCTTACATTGGATTTCAGTCATTTGAAACTTCAAATACTGTAGGTAAGGCTCTTGCTTTCGCTTTAAAGCTCATGCGTTGATGTCTTCTTGACAGCCTTCCATCCACTCCCAAGATATTTCATCTGGAAAGTAATTATGCATACAGGCACCTGAAAATAATGCCTCTTAAGTCTTTCTTCGCTGCGGTCTATCGGGTGCTGCTTTATTCAATGAAACACATTCAAAACGGTGCCATTTTCAGTCAAATTTCACTAAACCTCATCCTGGAATCCTCTGAATATTTTGCTCTTGAATATTCTAGGAAGCGTGATGGCTGATTCACTGTGTTGTTAATCCTGCACGGTCTGTCTAATCCTGAGCCTTTGTTGCTGTTCTGGATATATGAGCGAGATTCTCTTCTCTTCTCTCCCCTTCCCCCATTGTTAATATTTATTAGAATTTCATCAGTGTCAGACTGGAGGGTAAAATAGAAAAGAGTGCATGCTTTCCCCCCTTTTAAATATGTCTCTGATTTCTTCTGCCTGAAATACAGAATATGGAGGAGTAAAATGAAGGTCTTTCAAAAAACAAACCAACCAACAACCATATTTGACCTGTTTTGCTTCATTTATCTGTCTGTGCCTATATGCCGTAACTTCAGAACCCATTGATAATTTTTTTTTCAGTCTGTGTTACTATATATAGGTAACATGTTGTAAGGCAAATGCTGACACCAAATTTGACCCTGTTTAGAATTAAACAAATAAAGAAGGACGAAATCCATAATAAATTCCAAAATATTTGTTCCAATTACACATTAATTGTAGCTGGAGCTGGTAGCAATACCTGTAGCTATATAAGAATGGCTATTCTAGGCCTGACTAGTGGGCCTTTCTAACCCCCATCCCGTCTTCCAAAAGTGGATGGAGCCAGGTACCTCAGACGGAATGAACACAACAAGGCAGATATCTAGTGACGCTATCATCCAGTCCTGGCATCTACTAGAGGCATAAAGGTGCCCAGAATGTACGTTAAAGTTGCCTTAATTAAGATATAATTCAGAATAATTATTATACTGCAACTTTTAAATGGACCTAGGAAATGATATTCTATATACTGTAACTAGATCCAAATGATAAGGTTTGGCCTGGTGAGACTTCCTATGGAAAGAACAACGGGAGCTGGTTTTGAAAATCTGGACCCCACTCTAGATGCCAACTTCTTCCGAAAGGCTGGTTTTTCACTTTTCCCTTGGGCCAATTAATCTCACAGCCAGTTCCCTGTGGGATGGTGTTTCAGAATTGGTGGGAATGGTGTGGTTTTGAATCACTCTGGGAGAAAAGAGATTATGGAATCTTGGGTTAATTTTTCCCACTCACTCGCAGGACAGTTGCTAAATTACAGAAGGGAGAGAACAGTGTACTCACACTAAATAAATACACGAGTATGTTACTTATAATGTCTACATGTACTCTCATGAAACGTTTCAAAGTTTATATACGTGGACCCGATTCCCCAATGAAGTCATATATAAAAGCCACAGGTGAGTCCTGGGTGAGCTGTATTCCACTAAATTATGTTTATACATTCTAATTCTATCCAGTACCCAAATGAGAAAAGAATAGTAGGTTGACAATGCAGATGTTGTCAGTGGTCACTTACATAGCCTTAAACTGAGAAAGTAGCTAGTTCCTTTCTTGACTCAGACAGAAATTACCCCATTGTTGGCTGTATGGTGTAAGCACCATCAACTATTCCTTCCTTTTCCTCTCCAAACGAGAACTTGAATATTCACCTCCCAGTTGATTTCTTAAGTCTCTTAAATGTTTGATGGGGGTTTTATTAGTGCAACACCATTGTCTACAATGGTTTAAAAGTAAGACAGGATTCAGGGGAAAAAAAGCCCCAAATCAAGATTTTAAAAGCTAATATCATAGTTTTTTGCCAGTTTAAGCTTCCTGATGACTCTTATATATAATGCGTCTTATCAGGAGACTTTGACCCCTTTGCAAACTACAGTATTGGCATTCAGAATGTTTTCTGGTGCTAATCTGTTGTATTAATTTCAGTGCAGGGTGAGCTGTATATGGTACTAATGATAATGCAGTTTTTGTCAGCATTGCAGTACTTTATATTGATTAAAAGTCTGTCACTAAGTTGATGATGTGCTAATAATACTGCACCAGAATGCAAAGTCCTGGCAAGCCTAGCCAGAGATGGCTGGAAAAGGTCTCATCCTTTACCCTTGATGTTTGGTCCTGTTGAATTGAGTGTTTGTGAAATGTGCAGTATAGGGTTTCTTGGAGACTTGAGTCCTTCCTCTGTCCATGGAGTAGGTGTGACCTGCGTATCTGCAGTGCAAAACACATGATGAAATCCTAGCGTAGGCAAAGCAAGTTGTGGTTTTAATATCTTTCCCTTGTCAGCTCTATCGAGATCAGCGACGTGTACAAACCAGTGTTTGTCTTTTCTGACACGAAAATTCTAACACCGTTAAAACGACACCTTTTCCCTCGGTGAATATAAGGCCAGTAAGTTGTTTTGATCTTGGTCTAGGAGTGTCTCACCTTTACAGTGGACGCGACAGTTCTCCACAGACCCTGTGTTCATTAAACCCTTTTCTTCTCCCCTGGGACTGCTAACAAAGGTATTCCAAAGTGCCCACTGTAGAGGTGTTATTTTGTGATAGGGCTGTCTCCATGGGCATGTGGGGTCTGGGAGAAATCAACCTTTATGCCCAACCCCTTTTCAATATAGGTGAGATCTGGGTTTGGGAGAGATGTTACTGCTAATGGGAGGGACACAATGAGGGGCCTTAGCCAAAGGGGGATATGTGACTTCCCTTTGTGCTCTCCGTGTCCGCTTTCCCCAGTCTCCTCGTCCCCTCCCCATTCTCCGTTACTAGGCGGGGAGGGGCTCTGTCCTCGTCCCGATGCACTGGAGACTGTGACAGGCGGGGCTCTCCAGAACTGCAGCGGTGAAAGGAGCAGCTTCTCTCAGGCATCAGTACCGCACTACACCCCTGTGCCCCCTGTCCTTCCACACAGCTGCGACTCCTGGGGTCTGTACAGCCCCGCCAGAGGACAGGGCTGGGGTCAGTGCCCGTACAGCCACGCTCCTGGAATTGGCGGCTCCTTTCGCTGCTGCTCTTCCCAGGAGAGGCCTGCCGGTCAGAACTGAGACCTCAGGGCTTCCTTGGTGGCAAAAGCCATAGAATCTAGGCTCTTGCAGTGGCCTCATGTCATCAGCGCCTCAGGCACAGCAGGTCTGGTACCTCCCTCAGCTCTGTCCTCCAGCAGGGCTGTACGGACAGCATCGGAGTGTCCACACTCCCAAGAAATAACAGGCTGGTTATTTCGAAATCTGTGCTCCTGCTTACCTCAGGGAATAATGCTAATTCCAAACTGGTTATTTCGAAATAGCGGTGGTGGGGACGCTCCGGTGCCACCGTTTCGAAATAACGACTCCCCAGAGTAATTGGAACTAATTACTGCCCAGTGCTTCCTGGGGCTCTAAGTTGAAGTAGCGCATCCACATGAAGGGAGCCTACCTCGGACTAATTTCGAGGCTTCCCCATAGCAGGGACACGCTACTCTGATTTTGAGCGTTATTACATTGATTTTAATTCATTCGAAATAGTTTCCTAGTGTAGATGTTCCCCAGGAGACGAAGCTGCGCGGAAGGGCTGGGAGCTGCACAGCCATGTCAAGAAAGCCACCGGCAAGGGGCTGCTCTTTTGCTGTCACTGCAGTTCTCTGCTCAATGTGTCTGCTTGGAGGCCTGGGGGAGGAGGAAGTGGCCCTTACCCCTCCCATCAATCACCCTGAAGTCCCGGGAAAGGAAGGAGTCCAAGGCAGAAAGACCATTCATGCGGTCAGCCTGGCACTGCATGTTCCGGTGGTGCGAGGACGCTAGCAGACCGCCGGACAGGGTGGGCTGGGGTTGCTGCTCCCGGGGACCGAACTCAAGCCTGAAGCGCGGGGCCCTGAGCGGTCACACCCAAGGGGTGGCTGTGGGGCCAACATACCCCAGGGAATTAAGCTGAATTCACCAAAACAATTGACAATCCGGACTGAACCCAGTAAACTGCAGCCTAGCAACGTCAGAACAAACTAACATGTCATACAGACAATGACTGATGTATAAGACACTGAAATACAAGTACAATATTTATATTCTAACTGATTTTATAATTGTAGGGTAAAAATGAGAAAATAAGTGGGGGGGAGGGTTCAGCACTAGGATGCTGGGACACTTGTGTATTTTTATATCTGATTTTGGTAAGCAAGTTGTTTTTAGGCAAGATGAAATTTGGGAGTATGCAAGACAAATTAGACTGCAGTCCAGAAAAGTTACGAGCCACTGAGGTGGGGTACCTTCTTTCAGGGGAAAAGAAGGACCTTTTATTAATAAAAGGTCCTTCCATTTAAAGATCATCCCATGGTGAGTGTGACATTTGCAGCCAGAGAGACAAGGATCTCTCACACAAAGACAGCAGCCAAGACGACATCAGAATTTTCCCTTTCTTAAATACTGAAGCCCTGTGTAAGTTAGGCGCAGCTAGCAGCAATGCCTTCAGCAAAGCTCCCTGAACAGTTTCCGTTCTAAGCACCCAGTTCCGGCCACTTATAAAACTCCAAATTAACTGCCATGGCTGAAATCCTCCCTGCTTTTTCTCAGCCTCAAGCTTCATTGATTGATTTTGAGTTCACTGAAGACCTTCATGCCATTTCCAAGAATGAGGTTAGGGACCATTGATAGCATTGCCAATGTAACTCCATTCCTGCCCCATGGAAGACACCTCTCAGAGCCTATGGAAATGCAAACAGAACCTTGTCTCCTTAGGTACGGCCAACCCCAGTTTTGCATGCTTATTCACACAGCCTTTTGAAATGAAGGTGCCAAATACACTCGAACCTTTCTAATCCGGCAGCTTTAGATGAGAGACGATGGCAGAATATGGAATTTTCCAGACCATGGGTATTTGCCACAATGACGGGCACTGGAAGTGGGGGAGGGAGGATGCAGGAGTGCACTGTGGCTGGGAGGCCGAGGGGGAAGCTGTGTGAGGGGGATAGGAGTGGAGTGCTTACTTGGCACTTTCCGGACTTTGGGGCACTAGGCTTTGCATCCTTAATGTTCTTTCAGAAGTCCTGTATACATGGGTGGTGGTACCCTCAGCCCCTCCCCTTCTTTCAAGGACCTGCTCCCACCCTCACCCCCCCAGGAGCTGAACCATATGCTTGCTCCCTTCTACCCTCCCCCACTCGCGTCATAGGGAAGAGCGCTGAGCACACACACATCATCAGTATGGGAAGGGCAGGCGGCGCACTCTCCCAGCCTTCCCGGCCTGAGAACATGGTGAGGGCTCACGTTCGGGAGCAGCAACGCTCTGCCCCCAATACGCTTACGTTAGGCAAAGTGTCAGCAGGGCCAAGCTGATGGTTTGGGAAGACAGTGCCTTCCCCCACCTAGGATACCTGCAAGCCCATGTTTGTGTATGTATTTATACACACACACACACACACACACACACACACACACCTTACGTACATACGTTCCAAGCAGTGTTTTACACAACAGAGAGAAAGAAAAAAGAGAGAAGAAAGAGAAGGATATCCAAAAATTCTTTATCAGAGAATAAAGTTTACATCAACTTTGAGGCAGTGCTCAAATTAGCAAACGCCATCCAGCAGAGACGGTCTATTAACTGTAAACGATAAAAGGCTTTATTTATATTTACGAAGAAATATTTCAGTGAAAGAACTGAAATTGCAACAAAGGGGAACTAGACCATTTGTTCTGTGCTCTACTAGCTTAAGATGCCATTTTTAACAGCCCTGGAAATTCTGTTCTAATTCTCTCTCAGTGAAGTTGATACTTAAGTTCCTATTGACTTTAACAGGAGCAAATGTGGGCCTAAGCTGAGCAATTTCAAAAAAGCACCCCTTAAGTCTGTTCGTCCTACTTAGGACTCTGAATCAGTCAGGCTTTTGTTTTTAATCTGTGTCCTCCAACACCACTAATCCTTCATTTTAGCTATGCTGGTACAGTTCCTCTGTTCAAATTAAGACTCTAGTGATGTTAACTGCAAAGCTTAAGGCAAAGTATCTTCAATCGAATTTTGGCACCATCCACACTGTGGGATGTCGAAGGGAGCACACACTCCCTTCGACTTCCCTTACTCCTCATTGGAGCTGGACTACTGGCATTGATGGGAGCATCCTTTCAGTTCAAATTAGCGTGTTTTCACTAGACCCACTAATTCCAACCCCGGAAGATCAACTGCGGCAGCTTGGATCTTCTCTGTAGTGTAGACCTGACCTAAGGGACTACGTGATGACAAGCAACGGCTCCAGCACAGTATGCAAGTGTCAGCAGAAGTATCTGAAAGCCATGAGGTGTCATTTGGCCTGGATGGTCTTGAAGAACCATAAACAAGGTGAAAGAGGAATAAAGAGACATCACTAGCTTACTCACTAAGACCGATTTTGCAGAGTACCCTTAAACTGAAGACAAAGACAGATGAACTAATAAAACTATGATACATATTAAACTATGACAGAGAAAAATGGGGGGTCTGATAAAGGCACCTTCCATCAAATAATTACTAGATAGTCTGCTGATAAAATGGAATTAGAAGTTTTGTGCCGTGCCACAGTCATAAAAAGAAAATATAAAACTTCAAAGTAATTAGACTGGCATGCTCAAGTTTCATGTTCAATTAGGCAGATATATTTAAATCATGAACTCTTTCTAATTGGGTAACTAATTGGCTCCAGGGACAGGTAACAAAGCTTCTGTCATTGCTCAACTGTTTCATTCAGTGCTTTTCCTGCAGCATCTTGTAAAACTAGGTAAATATCTGGATGAGTTGCTGTAGCCCTTCGAAGACATTTGCACACCTCCTGGGGTACACGTGCCCCTGGCTAAGAACCATTGCTCTAGCATAGAGTATCTTGAAGGGCAAACTGGTATATGGGAGATCGTTATCTCTGTGGGGTTTTCTAAGTAAAATATTTAGAAGTGACTAACTCCTGGTGAATTATCTGCTGCCCTCCTTCAGCAGCCGTACCATTTGCCCTTATTAAATAGCTGCCTGTTGTAACAATCTTTGTGAAGTTTCAAAAGTAGCCTGTTGCACTAACCCCTATTCCAGACATCACCATTATAACAAAACCTCTTTATACACTCACACTCAAAACTGATGGCTCTCATGGGTGCTTTCATGATGTGGTTTTATGGTAACTGTTCCCTGATACTTTTTCCTTCTACCACTGCATCAGATTTGCTCTCTATCTCTCCTTAAATGAAACAAAAAAGAGCATCAGCAATTTTCTGTGTGAACATTTGCAGCATTTCAAGTGGGAAGAATTTGGACAGGAGCATGAGTTTACATGAGAAACAAGGAGAGGTGGGTTTGGGTTTATTTGGTTCAAGACAACACCTTTATACCAGATGGTGTTGATGTTGGAATCTTTGGCATTATTTGCACCGTGGAACACGGTTAAGTCAACCCTTTTGACAAGAGAAGTAAATCCACCTATTGAGATGACAGAAAAGTTGAAGAACCATGCATGCTTGTCCCTTTAAAATTTAACCTCTGATTGTTTTGAGTCAAGGGGAGGGCGGGAGTTTGATCAATTCATGTGATTTTTTTTTTCAGTCTGTGATTGATACTTCACATGCATTTAAGAGTCATGACAATTTCAGAGAATATTGAGCTGTATCCTGCACATAATTTCCTAATCCTCTCCTTTCCACGCTGATGCTTGTTACACAAGTAGTCATCTGTTTTCATTGTTTGCCAATATAATTTGCCTGGTTTTTTTAAAGAGCTCTTACAGGCATAGCTTGAGAGCAGAGGGGCAGGAGGAGCGTTCTCCCTTCCTCCCTCCCCCCACTTCAAGCTTTTTGCAAGAGGGGAATTTGCCCCTCATGCATGTGCAGGCCCATTGATCTAACTGGAGCTGCCTGCCGCACCCCCTAAATATAGAAGACAAACTATGCTTATGCTTACAAGTACTCATCCAGACAAACCTTTGGATATTGTACTTGTGCCCATCACCTTCGCATCTGAGCGCCTTCCTCATAAAATTGGTAACAATAACTAGTGGACTTTATGGACTCTGTGGTATTTCTCCCTTTTGGGGTAAAATCTCTCTTTGGGGTAGGATGTTGGGGTTTTTAATTTTTTTAAAATATTGTATTAGTTTACTTTGTTGTTTGCTTGCTTTATTGCTTATCCGTTCACCTAAATGACCAGCAAAGCCTACAGGAGCATTGTGGCTAGAAGATTTTCCATCCCCAAATAGATTTTCCACTTCATGCCATTTTGTGATGTGGTGGTAACACACAACCAACTACAGAGCTCCCATCTGTGTGCGTGTGTGTGCACAATTGCCTTTCCCCCACCAATATCTTTTGGCTTTACTCTGAGGAGGAAGCATACATGTATAATGTCAAGGTATTTGTGATAAGGGCCATTTGAATACTGCCCGTTTTAATCATGATGGGTTTCAACAAACAGGTTGATTAGCTGAGTTTTGACCGTTCTGTTTTTATGCTTTGAGATTTGCTTGTATGTACCTGGAAACACAAAAGAAAGTTGTGTGATCCTGGTGAGCTTTTTTTAATAAATCAACAACTTGACCAGATCCTGGTGTCCTGAAATAGCAGTTCTCCTTCTGGATGGGCAGTGTGGCCTAATGGTTAGACCCCTGGACTTGTTTTAGTTGGGTCTTGTTCCTGACTCTTATACTGGGTGAAAATGGGCAAGTCGTTATGCTTCTTTGTGCCTCAGTTTCCCTACCTATAAAATGGAGTTAATGATATTGCAGTCCACTATGAAGTGTTTTGAGAGCTACTGATGAAAATCAATAGATAAGCGAATCTCAGAATCATAGAACACTAGAACAGGAAGGGACCTCGAGAGGTCATCAAGTCCAGTCCCCCTGCCTTCATGGCAGGACCCAGTACCATCTAGACCATCCCTGACAGATGTCTGTCTAACCTGCTCTTAAATATCTCCAGAGACGGAGATTCCACAACCTCCCCAGGCAATTTATTCCCGTGTTTAACCACCCTGACAGTTACGAATTTTTTTCGAATATCCAACCTAACCCTCCCTTGCTGCAGTTTAAGCCCGTTGCTTCTTAACAAGTGCTAGATTCTTAGCCAAACTAGACTTGCAGCCCTCATCCCAGGCTCTGGTATTGTCTGTGGAGGGACATATGGACTGCCCAACTCCCTTTTTAATGCAACAGAAGAATTAGAAAACTTCCCGTCTTCCAAACCTCAGCAGCTTGGGGTTACATTAGGAAAGGTTTGCTCTGCTCTGCTTGGGGAGGTGCTGTGATAGTCTGACTGCGAGTTCAGAGGGCCGATATACTGCATCATACGATGTTGAATGAGCTGTCAGCAGTCGAAATACTTCCCAATATTAAATAATTGGTGTAACTTTTACAATGCCCTGCCTCTGACGCCTGCTAGCACTGGCCATTGCGATTTAGGAATAGCCATTAGCTAATGGGTAGACACCTCCTAGACCTTATAATTGTTGAGCGGGAGAGAACTGTTACCTCACTAGGTTGCCAGATGGCTGAAAGAAAAATACCGAACACAGCCCCTCCCTCCCCTCCAAAAAAACACTGGAAAAAAATTTTGTTGGAGGGAAAAAATGGGCGGAGGACCAAAGTTGTTGAGCAAAAAAAAAAAAAACCAGACACGCTTCATTGGAGGAAGGGGGGGAGGGATCGCCTGGAAGGGAGCGGTGCTGGCCGGGAAAGGGGAGGGGGGGGCTGGAAACAGCTAATGGGGGGAGGGCAGCAACCGGGCTCGCCTCGGGAGATGGGGGGGGCCAACAGGAAGCAGGGCTGGTTGTGGGGGCTGGGGAGGGGCAGGTGGAGCGGGGCTAGCTGTGGGATATCGGGGGGGGGGGGGGGACCGTCCGGAACGAGGCAGGGCTGGCCAGGAGGAAGGGGGGGCAGGAAGCACAGCTGGGGTGGGATCGGGGGACACGGGGCTGGCCGGGAGGAAGGAGGGGTGGGAAGCAGAGCTGGCGGGTGCAGGGAGAGGTGCAGCGGTGCTGGCCAGGGGAGAAAAGGAAGAGGAACGGGCGGCGGGAAGCAGAGCTGGGGAGGGTGCAGGGGGGCTGGCTGGGGAAGATCAGGAGGGGTTGTGGGGGAGAACCAGCCGGGCGGGAAGGGGAGGGGGGTGATCAAATTGGCCGGCAGGGAGCGGGACTGACCTGGGCACATGCTGCCTGTCTCACGCAGGCTCCCGACGATGCATAAGCGAGGGGGAGGCAGCTTCCCCTCCTCCTCACACTCAACTAGTTGAAGGCTCCCGGCAGCAACCACGGCCCCACCTCCCAGCTGGGACTCCCAGCCACTCCCCCCAACCCACACCAGGCTTCTGTCCGGTGCGCAGCCGGAAAAATCAGAAAATACCGGAGAGTGCACATGTCCGGTATTTTCTGATTTTTTACGAGACAGAGCGCGCAAATACCAGAAAGGAATATTTGGGGCACTACAGCAAGTCTGCAGAGATCTTGGCTCATTTCCTGCCGCTGGTCCCTTAGTGACTTTAAGCCCATAATTTATTTGTTCCATCTTTCAGCTGCCTTTCTAACAACCAGAGAAAATTGAGAATAACTTTCTCTCCCCAATGCTGCCTATTTAGGCCTCAACTAAGATGTGCCAAGCACTGTAGATACTCGCAGTAAAAGACTTTCCTTGCTGCCTCCAAAGAGTCTATTCCAGGGCTCCCCATGATTCACACAGATCCTGCCTTCATGCTGGTGAAGTCAGTGGCTCAGGGGGTCCATCTATGTTTCAATTACAGGATCAGGCCTTAGCCTCTTTGGGGCAGGACAGTCAAGACATGTGTTCTGTAGAGCATCTAGTACGATGGAGGCTTGATCTCACTTGGGATCTTCATGTATCTTTGTAATATGAATAACCCTGCAATTTCATCTTTCTCTGGCGTATTGTCTCCCACTGTAAAATTAAGATGATATTGGTCCTCTTTTAAAGCTCGTTGAGATCTATGGATGAAAAGTGCTATGTCTAGGGTTGCCAGGTGTTCGGTATTGACCTGGACAGTCTGGTATTTTTGCCTCCTGTCTGGCAAAAAAAAAAAAAAATACACCCAGAAAATACCGGACACCTAAAATGTCCGGTATTTTCTGATTTTTTTTTCCCTGCCAGGAGGAGAAAATCTTGGACACCTCGCAACCCTACACATACTCAGCAACTGGGCCCAGCCCCCAAACTCCCCCTCACCCCCGGACCTGTCAGACCCCCTCCCCTGCTTACCTGGTTCCGCAGGGAAGCTGTCTTCTGGCTTGATCAGGAAAACAAGATGGCCACTGGCAAAAAGCTTCAAAGGTTTTGCTTAAAGGGGCCATGGTGTTTTGTTTTGTTTATTTATTTATTTATTTTTGCTGAACAACTTTGGTCTCCCCCCCCCCCTCTTTTTTTTTTCAACAGAATTTTTTCCCCGGTGTTGTTTTTTTGGGAGGTGGGGGAGGAAGAGAGTGTTTGATATTTTTAGTTAAACCATCTGGCAACCCGAGCTATGTTATTATTTGAGTGTAGCCTTGATTAGAGATTGCCTGTAGTGGGGGGACGGCAAAACAAAAATATTGAAGAAAATGGGTCTTTTTCTATTGACTTTGGAAACCCGACTTTCACTGTTGTGCCTAACGTCAGAAGGCAGCTCTGTTGTGTATTCAGGTGTTGGAACTAGGCCTGTCTTGAGGCTGCAAATAAGTTTTTCAATGAATGCAGGATGAAATGAAAAAAAATGTTGCTCAGAAATAAAATGAAATAAAACCACCGATGCTTGTAAGTGCCACTTGTCTGTCTTAGGGACTTAGAGGTGCTTCGGTATCATAATATCAAGTTCTTGGCAGCATGTATGCTTCTGGCCACATCATTTTCATGGCTATTATGTTCAAATGCTTATCTGTTTCTGAGACTAAAGGAGGTGTGAGCTTTCTCTAAAAAGAAGCCCAGAAGTTACAAAGACGGTGCATTTCTTGCCATTTGCCTTAGAACTTACCTCAAAAGTCTGGTTTGCCTGCCTGAAATAAATTGGAAGATGATACAGAAATGCTTCATTTTTTTCTTCCCAGTTATTTTTGCACGCAGTATGTGTCTGAGATATGTGCATACAGTTGTATATGTAGGTTCCTTCATAGCTTTGAATACACTATTGACATGCAAGATGACTAATTTAAGTACAAAATATGGAGCTCATTAAATCATGTCCAAGTGTGTTCTACAGTTTTACATCTGATGCTACTAACTCAGTAATAAATTCTTACTGATTTGGTGTTTTCTAATGGAGGATATCCATATACTTTTGCATAATGAGGTGAAGTCCGGTAATTATCTGGAAAGGAAGAATAAAATTGACAGGCCAGGGTGTGTGCTAGGGATGTTAAATTTAGATTCATGGGCTAATCAAGTAGTCGATGCAATTTCCATCAACTATTGGATTAGTCCAAGGGGTCCCAACCTGGGGTACGTGTACCCCCAGGGGGTACAAGAAGCTTGTCAAGGGTGTATAAGGAATATTTGATAAATAACTAGATTATCCTGATTGAAATATTCCAGAAGTAGTAATGTTAGTGAAAAGAGTTGTGGATTCTAGAGTCTATAATTTATTCTTTTCATATTGAATAGGGGGTACGGGAAGGTTTATTAAAAGCCAAGGGTAACGGGGACCGAAAAAGGTTGGGAACCCCTGGATTAGTAGATAAGGGCGCCTCCACCTTTGAAGTGTAGCAACAGCCCCAAGGCTGTTGCTACACTTGAAAGGCAAAAGTCCTGCAGGGTGACAGGCCCAGCGGGGGACTAAAGTAGTCCCCTGTTGGCCCCATGCTCCTCGTGGTGTTTCAAAGTAGCAGCGCCACATGGAGCCCACGGCCAAGCTCCATGCAGAGTTTCAAAATGGTAGTGCCACATGAAGCCCGGGGTCAGCGGGGGAGTCTCTGAGGGAGTCCCTATCTGACCCTGGGCTCTACACGGTGCTGCAGCTTTGAAACGCCATGTGCAGCCTGGGGTCAGCTGCTGCATGTGGCATTTCAAAATGGCAGCAACATGTGGAGCCCTGGGTCTGGCCCTGGGCTCCACACGGTACTGCTGCTTTGAAGCACCTGTGACGGGGCAGCCCCGCTCGCGGCGGAGAGCCCCGTCCCTACTGCACTGTACAGCAGGAGGCCGTGCGCTGCCCACCGCTGCCCGCGGCAGCACAGAGCGCGTCGGCCTTAGGCGCCCCGGATGACGTCATCCGGGCACCCCGTAGACCAGGACCCTGTCGCCCCGGCAACGGAAGGACGCCCCGGTGCGAGGGGCGGGACCGTCGCAGGACGCCGGGGCTGCGACCCTGGCGCCAACTTTAAAATGGCCCCGCGGTGCCAAGGAAGGGGGGAGAGCGAGGGAGCTGAGTGGAGCGCCCCACAGACGGGAGGAGCGACTCAGTGGCAGCAGCACTCAGCCCGGCAAGCGGGTGGGCTGGACAGCGACGTGTCGGTGAGCACGGGAGCCGGAGGGGAAGGAAGCAGCCCAGGGCAGAGTCAGGAATGACTGGTGGGCTGACGAGTTAAGGGATCGCACCCCGTCAGCCGGGTTCGGGACTACTGGACCAGAACCCTTAGGGCCCTGCGCTGGGGCCCGTGAGAGTGGGCGGGCCCGTGCCCCCCTTCCCTTCCCCTCCCGCCTTGTTAGGGAGCGGGAAAACGAAGACAAACGCGGGAATAGGCGACATTGGGGAACTCGGAACTGTAGAGCAGTGGAGAGCCCTCGCGACTAATGCCGCGGGGCGGCGTAGGGGCGTCACAGCACCCCTACCTCTTCCTCTCCCCCCCCTTCCTGCCTTGTTCTGATAGAAGCAGCAAGGGGGAGAAGCAACTAGTTGACTCGTGTGTCGACTTATCCAATAAGCAACTAGTCAACTGGTCGTTCACATCCCTAGTGTGTGCATAGTCAATTTACGACATCATCTAAAGACTTTGCGCAAATACTTTTAACATGGCGCAAAAGCATCAGTGCCAGTGTAGACGCTCTGTTGTGCAAGAAAGCTCCTATGGCCATTTTAGCCATTGGGCTTTCTTGCGCAAGAAATTGATGTTACCTGTCTACACTAGCCTCTTGCGCAAGAGGACTTATCCTTAAGTGGGAGCGTCAGAGTATTTGTGCAAGAAGCACTGATTTCATACAGTAGAACATCAGTGTTCTTGCACAAATACTCGCGGCCAGTGTTGACAGGTGGCAAGATTTTGCACAAAAGCAGCTGCTTTTGTGCAAAATCTTGCCAGTGTAGACACAGCCTCAGAGTATTTCCATTTAAATTTAATGAGCGTGGGAGTGGACCTTGACGTTGTTTTGAAAACAAGGCAATTAATTTGCACATCACAGAATCTTCCAATGTGTGATGGAGAAGATTCTGCAAGATGGAACTCACTGTGGACTGGTGTTTTTGGCTACTACTCCTGTCTGCTCTAGTACTGTTTAGTGATGAGAGAAGCTGTCTGGGATTTGAGAGATCCAGGCTTGATTCCTGTGACCTTGGATGAGTGACATAGGCTGACTATGCCTCCATTCCCCATTTGTAAAGCAGGGCTTATAGCTCTTCTCCACTCCACAGAAATGTTGTCAGGATAAACACATTGTCCGGTGCCGATTTAATATGGCAATCGGGAAGTAGGTAAATATCTACAATATGCGGTTAGATACAGGTTAAACATCTCTAGTCCCGCAACATGTTTCTTATACCACATGTTTATCATCCAACTGGGGAAATTTTATAAATTTATCAGTTAAACTTTCCAGGTGTATCAAGTTTTTTTCTGCAAAATCAGCAGAATGAAATTTCACCTTTGGAAAAAATCAAGCCATGACAAGGGCAGCTTGTAATTAGGGTTGCCAGGTGTCTGGTATTTTTGCCTTCTGTCCAGTTAAAAAAAAATAAAAATAAAAATCAGAAAACACCTAAAATGTCCAGTATTTTCTGATTTCCCCCCCCCCCCCCAGTCAGGAGGCGAAAATACCAGACACCTGGCAACCCTACACATATTCAGCAACTGGGCCTAGCCACCAAGCTTCCCCCCCCTCCACTTACCTGGTTCTGCAGGGGAGCTCTTTTCCCGCACAGAGTAAGAAAACAAGATGGCTGCTGTAAAAGAGACCCCAAAGACCGTAAAGGGGCCATGCTGTGGTTTTTTGTTGTTTTGTTTAATAACTGTCGGGGTCCCTAATTTTTTATTCAACAACTTTGGTCTCTCTCCCCCGCCCCGTTTTCCCTCAACAGTGTTTTTTTTGGGGGGGGGGGGGAGGAGGGAGGTGTTCGGTATTTTTGGTTAAACTATCTGGCAACCCTAATTATAATGGTTTTGTCTAGTGGTGCCCACACGCTGTAGAGAATAGTTCTAGATCTAAATTTCCTTAACATATAAGGGCATGTAGGTCTTGGATTTGAGTTAAGGCCCAGCTAGTGTTCTGGCACTCAAATGTTAATCTCTTCCCGGTCCATCAGGACATGGCAAATTGGGAAGGATATAAGGGTCTCATGCCTTCTGCAACAGCTGGTGGCAGTTTATACATAAAGAGAATAATCAAGACTTCTATTAAAATTATTTATGCATGCTGCAAAAAAAGACTTCTGGTACATGTCAGTAGTGGGATCCTTTGAACCCTGAAAAGAAAAGCTATGAAGTCAATGATTTGTGTAAGATTTAAAATGAATGAAAACATCCAGGAAAAGGACTTTGCCTTTTTCTCACTGTTTTTTTCCCCTCCTTATCTAACAGCATTTCATAACACCATCAAGTATGCGCAGCCCACTAAAAAAACCTTAATGTTCCATGGTCCCCAGCTCAGTTGATATTCAAATGGTCAAACCATGTGATCACTTTTGAAACGACCATAAATTGGTTCCCTTTATAAGCTGGTGAGCATAAAAGCAATATAGTTAGTCACTTGATGCTGAACTTTTTGTAATGATTTTGCTCTAGAATAGTTTATAATTACTTCATGCTGTTTGTATTTTGCATTTTTATACCCAGATGCATATATTCCACCAAATATGTCACAGATCATTAGTGCCTTTTGTAAGTTGCAGAAGTGTGGTCATAAAAAGCCATATGCCTGCTTAAAAAAAAAAGAAAAAAAAAGACCAAGACACACCAGGTGCGCTAGATAATATGTTTTAGTGAACCAAATTCTGTTGGTAAAAGAGACACGCTTTTAAGTTCCACAGAGCTCTTCTTCAGATCTGATGCAAAAAAAAAAGAGACCTATAATTTTTAAAAAATATCATTTTGCAGGCAGTTAATTTTTAATGTGCATACATGCAGGATTTTCGGTTTGTCACATCTGTTTTCTATTGGATAAAAGAGTGTGTTGGAAAGATAGTCATGAAGAACATACAGGAAACAGTTTCACAATAATGGTAATTACATTTTTACCGTGGAATATGTTTATGATGTAATTAACAGCTTTGATTTTTTTTTGGATGGGTTAAATGCTGCCATCACTGCTATTTTGAATTATATGATGAAGTTCTGGTGCAAATCTGGAACTATAAATAATTGTAATAGATTAAAAGTTTCAGAGGGGTAATGGATTAAGCAATAGATTAAGCTGTTTTTCATTTAGCCATGGTGATGACAGTGGGAGGGGGGAGACGTTCAGAATTTCTGGGCAACACAAATACAACTATGTATGTGATGGAGATGTCCCTTACTTTCTCTTGGTTGCTCCCATTGACTTCAGAGGGTATTGAAACTGTGCCGTATTTTAAGGTGGAGATTTATCGAGGTGTAGAGGGGACATTCTTAGTCAAAGACCCTCTGCTTTGAAACTTCTTTACTCACAAATCGCTGTGTCTGTGTCAAATATTAGAGCACGACTCTCATTTGACGTGTTCCTGACTCTGGGTTTTGCTACTAGGATGTGTTTTGCCTGTTGGCTGGGTGGAGATGGTGCTCATTGGCAGGTTTATTAACAGTTATATAATTTATCACCTATTGCATTGATAGATACACATTACAGTATTACAAAGTAGCTTATTTCCCTTCTCTTTATTGGGGTAAATGTGTTTTGATTTTGGCTGGAGCCAGAAGAAGACTACCCATTCTTGTCTCATCATAGAAGCTCCTAATAGTTCCAGAGCCTCAGCTGGTGTACCTCAGGGTAGCTACACTGATGCCAGTTGCAAACTTGCGTAAACATATTTATACTTATCCAACTGCTAATGAATTGAAGGGTCGCCTGTGACTACGTGAAAATCTTTTAAATGCTCTGGAAGTGTTTTGCTGTATAATATCCAGTCTGAACACATATGGGATTCTCATTAGCTCTATTGCAACCAATTCATTTTAATGGATTTCTCTCTCCCTCTCTCCCCCGCTTCTTTTTCTGAGCAGAACAACTGCAGCTCACTTTTAGGGTTGCCAGATGGTTTCAACAAAAATACCGGACACAGTTGACATTACATCACAATCTACATTACATCTTATTTAGAAAATACCGGACATTTCTATTTTCTCATTTATATTTTCTCAATTGGTTTCCTGAACAGAAAGCTCCAATACTGGACTGTCCAGTTCAAAACCGGACACCTGGCAACTCTACTCACTTTTACTGTTGGGATATAAAGGTTCTGGGTGAAATTCATCAAGACTCTTTCATCATTGTAGTGCCACTTCAGCCCTGTTTTGAGGACTTTCATGAGATTTAACTCATGTATAAGGGTCTTCTGCACCCAGTGCACCAACTTGTTCAGGAAAAATTTAGGCTCGTTCTCCACCATTAGTCACTGGGAGTTTTTGCACTGATTTCAATGGGAACAAGAGTTGAGGTCCTCAGTGGTGCATCGACAAATGGCTTTAGTTTCATAAGAGTAGCGCTGACAGTGGGGAACCAGGAAATGTAAGCAAGGCCAGCTTTCCGACCAGCAGTGGGCAATAGCCAGCTCGAAGGTTAGACCCGCTGGTTCACCAGAGTTAGCCCTGGGTGCGTTATCGATGCTTTCTTTGCCGATGTCTCCACAGGTATGGCCGGGGGAAGTGGCACAGACCCGGATGCCAATTCCCACAGTTCCTGTTGGCCTGGAATAGCGAGGCACAGATAAATAAGTGCCAGTGGCACACCGGGGCTAACCCTGCCAAGCCGCATCTGTCTTATTGCCCACCTCTGTTTCAGACTGAGGTATTGTAGAGACCCTGTAGAATGATGCAGTTAAGCAGGTGACCAGCTGAAAGGACATGTGTTGCCCAAGTCACTTTGTTTAACTAGGGCTATAATGAATGAGAATTGACTTAGACAGGCCACTTCAAAGCACTGCGTGTGTTTCAGGATGAGTCTTTAAGCTGGATGCTTCTAGCAGAAATATATGAACATGCACCAAATCCAAATCTAGATAAACCAGATGGTGTTGAGTTTCCAATCAACATTATTGTGAAACAATCTGAATTCTGTGGGAGGCGGAGGACTTCAAAAGTGGACTTTGTTGTTCTTTTTCAATGTTCAGGGAACACAAAGGCCCCTTTTTGGTTAAATTCGATTTGGATCTCATTCGTGAATCTCAGATGTTTTCAGGGGCTGAGATGGTTGGCCAGAAATTCCATCGGTGAGAGTCATGCCATTTGAACTGGAAACTGATTTGATGAATGTCATTTATTTCCGTATGGGCCACTTGGATATCAGCAGCGCAAGTGAACTTGAAAAGGTTTTATTTTTAACACTGTGTTGCATCATAAGCATGAAGCAGTGGGAGGGACTTGGGGCCATACGCACAGCTGGCATAGATCAGCGAAGTTCTATTGACTTCAGTGGAGTCCTGACAGTTTCCTCGAGCTGAGTTTCTAGCCCTTAATCTATCATCCATCTAATTGAATCTATCCCGCTCTCATTACCATCGTTTCTGGGTGCCTAATTTCTGTTAGTCTGAAATGATAAAGCTGAGTTCCATTTCGGAGGCCACACAAGTCAACAAACGTCGTGAAGGACAGGGAACTTTTTTCTCATGACCCAGGTGAAGAAAATTAGCGATGCCTGGGATCCAACATAATTTGGCTGGAATGTGGGACTGATGAGCGTTTTGGGCTGTAGGAGGGGCTCTGGCTTTGGGGGGAGCTTCAGGGCTGGGGCAGGAGGTGCTTACCTTGAGCGGTGCCAGGTCAGTGGTGCAGCGGGGCCACTAAGGCAGTTTCCTGCCTCTCCGGGCACCGCAGACCGTGCTGCGCCCCAGAAGCAACCAGCAGCAAGTTCCCAGCCAATGGGAGTGTGGCGCTAGTGCTCAAGGCGGGGCAGTGTGCAGAGCCCTGTGCGCTCTCCTGCCCTCCACCCCCGCACCAAGGAGCCGGGCTTGCTTCTGGGGTGTAGCACAATCTGCGGTGCCAGAATAGGCAGATAGCTGCCTTAGCATCCCCACTGCCCACCTGGTCCCCCTGCAGCAACAAGCCCCAGGGCCCGACATTCCACCCTCCAGTCCTGGTGAAAACCACTGGTGTAGGATCAGCATCGTTCCATTTGCCCACTAAAAGTGAGGTAACCCACAGGCAGGGTTTGTATGGCAAGGGGGATATGTGAGAGGAACAACTCAACTCTATGGCTTACATGAACTCAGTTTTTATTCCAGTATATCAGAATAAGACAAGCTGTTGCCCCATTGTTTTAAAAATACCATACTTGAAAATTAAATTCAGTAAATGCAGTACCAGTAAACTCACTTTGCAAGGAATAAAGCCATAATAAAAAGTTGAATCAAAGCAAGAAACCAGTGGCTGAAATGCTACACCAATCTGTGGGGGAGAAAAAACACCAAAGTGTCTATAAACTGAAACCATATCAATAGTTCCAGATGCTCACTACCTTAATAGAACCATTAAGTTTAACAGTGCTGACATAATGGACTTTATTTGTATAGGGAACAGGGTCTTGCTTTTCAGTGTAAGGCTTGGGCAGCACTGAAGCAGGAAGGGAAATCTGAATAAAATGAGTCTGAGAGGCTCTCTTGTTTTTATTTTAACCATAAAGATTTTTTCCAGTGGATTTTGCAGGAATGAATGGAAGGACTATTGATTTCTGTGTCTGACCTGCTAGGTGGGCACACAAATGAGAACTTTATCTTGATGCTAACTGCACATTCGTTTTTGTTGCCGCCAGAATGCATCAACTTAATACTTCATTTGAAACGTGGGGTGGAATTTTCCAATGTTCCCCATGCTGGCTTTGAAGTCTGTGGGTGTTCTGCGTGGGGTACCAGTGGAAGAAGAGGTAGCCTAATTGCTTTGAAAATCCCACCCTGAAATTTGTGAGGATTCCAGAGAAGAGAGCCATGAACCTTTTCATCAGCAATAGCCTAATACCAAGTAATACTTTCTGTATTTTAATTTTCACCAGTTCACCTACCTTACCTGTGTGGTTGGGATGAATCCATTTCATACTTCACTTAAATCATTAATTCAGTGAAGCTATTTTAACATACAAGTGTGACCATTTAGCACGTTTCCAGGAGCATATGTCTTGTTTCATAGCCTCACACCATTTTTACTAAACAAGATCTGCCCTCTCCAAGAAAAAGGTAAACAGTATCATGTCTGTAGGAACTGCTTCACTTATCCCCAGACTGAGAAATTAGCAGGAAACTAGTGTGCCTGTGGAGAGCTGGCATAATATGGCTCCCTGTGAATAATGCTGCCAAATAATACAAGCCAGGTTCTGCTGTTGAATGGCCTTGCGGTTGCTTCACAGAGTGAGCGCGCTCCAGAATCTAAACTGCTGGTGCTCAAGAGAAGACAGAACATAGCATGGTCATGGTCTGACCTAAATAGGCACAACTGTCTACCTGGGAAAGAGGACCACTCATGCCACCTGTGATTCTTGGGGCGTATGAAATTACAAGAATACCCCCTCTCCTAAATTGTGAATATCTTGGAAGGGGAACGGAGAAAGCCCCCTTTTCCCTCCTGTATGTATCTCCATTTTAATATGGCACCATTTTGTGGAGTGATGCAGTACTAATCCTGGAGTGATGGGACAATTCCGAAGGAAGGGGCTGCATTCTCTCCAAAAGATCAGATTTTAAATTGTAATTTTCTGTGAAAATCTTTTCCAGTAAAAACTATGATCTTGTTTTGACACCAGTGGGGAAAAGCCAGGACATGTATTGTGCTTCTTCAACCTCCTTTTTTTCACTTTCTCTCCCCACTCGTAGTAATGATGGAAGGTCAACTGTAAAGTTGTGTTTCCTGGCGTTTGCCTGTGCGATGTCTTCTGAAGTTCTCATTAAGTAGTTGTGGCCACACATTCTCATTAATAGATCGCTTTATGCTGTAGCAGTAGTAAGAGGGATGTATAGTGTCTAAACGGATTTACAATATCAGTGTAAATGTGAAAATATAGAAGGTTCTATAGTTGCTGTAAAATATCAAAAGCCACCAAGATCTGAAATTAACTGTGAGTGGCTATGTGAGACAAAACGTATGAACTAAAACCACAAAGCAGCTACTTCAATCTAACTACATGTGTAGGAAAACGAGCCCTTACTATTGTTTTGTTTGCCTAGCCTCCTCCAATTATGATGATTTCTTCATTTCTTTTATATTCTGTTGGAGGGCCAGCTTTGACTGCTTTCATTGAGCTTAAATATCCTGCAAAGTATTTTGGGAGTTGTAGTTCCCTGAGCACATTTTCACGGAAAGCCAGAAGCTGAGCATAAATGTTTGGTTTGTATGCTGGCTGGCAGAGCTGTACTCTTTCTCTTGGCATTATTGGAGAGTATCCATTGCTTTTCAATGGGCTTTCAGTTTCAAATGATGCATTTAAATACATTTTACTCCCTATTTGTTATGCTACATAGACCCATGATGAACAGTTTTTCTAATAACGACACAGCAAATTCTGCAATAGGGAAGCATGTAGGATTTTGTGATTATCTACCCACAGAATCCTTAGCTCAAAATTACAGAATCTGTGGCGGTGAAAGCAGTGACGGGTCATGGAAGAGAAGACTTTTAAATTGAACTCTTTTCAGTTCTTGGATGAGCAGGATAGGTATAATAAAACGAGGAGGAGGAGTAATTATTTGTGCTAACAGAACAGGTTACATATAGCTGGGTATCTGTTGCCGTGTAGATTTCACAATGTATTGTTGAAAATAACTCGTTTTAGGTTTACTCTTGAGAGGTCTTTCAGCTGAAATAGTTCGGGTACTAGTGGTGCTCAGGGTATTCACGGTATTCTATTTTAATACTTCTGTCACTGGTAAAATGCAGCAATTGGCCAGTGGTTCTTGTCAATCCCAGAACTGCCACCTCCAAAGTCCTACATCCTAAAATAATGTTATAGCATCAGAATAATCTGTCTGTAGACTAAGAACATGAATGCTTAAGCAGTGAGCTTCACCCTTAATGTGTGGGGCTTACCGGTTCCCGTTAACCAGTGGGGGCTGGAGCTGTTCCCTGCATGCTGTGGACAGGGGCGGCTCCATCCCCTTGGGGCCCCCTGTGGACAGTGGGTATTCCAGCCCCGCCGGAGCAGTCCCTATCTGTGGTGGGGAGAGGAAGGGGCACTCTAGCTCAGACAAGATGGAGTGCCACCTTCCCCCCCCCCCCCCCACTCATCTTTAATTGGTTATATTACATTTAACCGGTTAACCAATTAAATGGCATTTTACATCCTTACTGTAATCCTATGCCTCATGGCAGTTCTTTTTAATCTTAATTTTTGGTCATGGAGGTAATTAGAATGGTGTAACTATATGACAGGTCCAGCCATTTGAGAGTTCCATTATTCTGCGGGACACACCCAACGATTCTTTTAGGTTCTTAGGCAGCTTTGCGCTACTCTTTGCATTTTCGGAGTATTCCCTTTTTATTGCTGTTGAAAACCTTTTAATGTTTTCCATTATTATATCACTTGGTCATTACAGGCAGATGAGTTCATCTTCTAAAAGGTGCTGTGATTATGTTAAAATTACAGAATAATTTAAAAGGCTTTTGACAATCTTCTGTTTTAAAGCACTACATTTTGCAGTCCCGGTCACAATGAAAATGAAATAAAGCTTTTTGATTGCCTGACAATTTTGACAAAATATGAGGAAGTACGTTACAGTATCACGAAGTAGTGCCCGTATAATCTCAGAATGAAGTTCAGAGAACTAATCTTCCTGGGTAGGCAGCTAGATACTCAGTTTTGAGATCCATCACTCTGTCTCTCAGGTTTCTGTGGCGAGATATTTATAAGGTATATTATCCTTTCCGATTGACTCACCATAATGTCATTTAAATGGTCTCGAATGCACCCATAGTCTTCTTCTAAAATATTAAACTAAATGTGGAAATCAACCAGAAAAGGAATCAACCAGGTACAGAAAATGGCAGTGGAAATAGACACATCTATGAATCAAGCTTTGTTTGGGGGCAGACATGCAATATCCCGCACATATTGAAACTTTTTTGAATTTGTTTTTGAGGGGGGAGGGTATCAAAAATTTCTGTCAATTTTTAATCTTGCACTTGAACATACTAGCAGATGTACCTGGCATTGCTTGGGTATTTAAAGTGAAGTATTGAGTTGTCGTAGTTTTTGGTTTTTGGGTTGGTTTGTTTGTGTGGGGTTTTTTTAAATAAAGGGAAATATATGTGCTTTATTTAAATGATTTGTATTTTTCCAGAATGAAGAAAAAAGGAATTTAATATTAATAAAAGAACGAAAGTGATTCAAACTTTATATCCCCAAACTTGTTGATGGGCAATGTTTGCAGTTTTTCTGTCTGGCTAGAATAAAAAGGAGTGGAAGTGCAGGAGTGAGGGCAGAGGGATGGGGGAGCTCACGGCAGGGGGCGCAGGGAACTGGAGTGATGGCAGGAGGTGGGAGGGGTTCAGGGCACAGGGTTTGGTGTGGGGGAAAGCTCAGGGCAGGGGGAGAGAGGTGAGCCGGCTCAGGGGAGGCGGTGGGGGTACAGGAGTAAGGGCAGAGATGGGAGGCGAAGGACACAGGATAGAGGGGCCAGGGCAAAAGGATAGAAAGCCGGGGCAGGGAAGCATATTGGGGGGCCTCCAGCCGCCTTCCCCTTCAGCTGCTCGGGAGGCTGGCCCTGGCCTCCAGCTCCCCTCCCATCCCGCCTGCAGTTTGTCCAGCGTGTGTTCTGCATACTGGCCCCTTTTGGCCTTCAGCCTGTCCAAGTGGGGCAGCACTTGGTGGGGCTGGCTTTGGCTCCTAGCTGGCCCCCTTGGCCTGCAGCCAGCCCGCAGGGGGTAAGGCTCTGAGGACCCTTTCGCAAGACTACATCCTGTCCTAGGGGAAGGAGCACTCAGGGCACTGACCCTGGCCTCCAGCTCGCCCCCACCTTATGGTCTGTTGCTGGGGTGGGGTTGGACCCGTCTGGCACCGTTTGGGAGAGGAGATCACTTACTTTATCCGATAGCCAGCCATGTGGAGACCCATCCCCAGCTGGCCACTCTCCTGCAGACGCGGCTGTCTCCCATCAGTCACTCCGCAGAATAGCATCTCTCGTGTCTGCCCCCTCCCTTTCCATGTGCTGGAAAATATTCCCATTCCAGGCACTGCCTATTTTCCTGGCACAGCCAAACCCTGCCTGCCAAATTTGGTGGCTCTAGCGCTTATCGTTTAGGAGTAGTTCTTGAACAAATGGAAAGACAGACACTGAAACACTCTCTCTGTCTCTGTGTATACAGTAGACTTCCTGTAATCCGGAACCTATGGGACCTAGGTGGTGCCGGATTATCAGATATGCAGGACTATCAGGAGGTACTATAAGCTGGTTATATATATACTGTATACATTATATACTGTATATAAAGTGTTCTTAACCCTTTTTATTGTACATACTGTATACAGTATACTGTAATGTTTTAGTTTTTTTAAGCCTTTTTAACCCTTTTTGCTCAGTTCAGCTGCTGCCGCTGTTACCTTGTGACTCATTTTTTTGCCAAAGCTCACTCACTAGGCTCTTGCCATTTTGATGCCTGACTATAAGGAGTGCCGGACTATTGGATGCCGGACTATTGGAGTTTTACTGTATATCTATATATCTACATATGATGAAGAAAGGGGAATAAAATCTTCAGATGGTGTGAGTTGAAGTCAGTGGAGCTATGCCAACTTTTTTTCAGCTAAGAATCAGCATCAGACTGTTTTACTCTGTGCCCAAGAAGCTGAAAGCACTTTTAAACTTTCCTAAAGACGCGTGTGTTTCTGTATTGATAGCATTTTGAAATGTGCCGTCTGACCACAATCTGCCTTTCCTGCGTATTTTAAGTCACTTCCTAATTGATGGGCTGGAAACAAGTTGGGAGACCTGGGAGCTGTTTCCTCTTCCGTGCATGGCTGCGTTGCTTACTGACATCTGCAGAAAGCCTTTTAGCAGGGCAAATATGAAGTGAGTGGAAACAGTGAGAAAAATGAACCAACTAATTTACAGCTTATTGAGGTGAAGGCTCATCCGTGAGCTCCAAAGCTCCATTATGAAAACTGTGCAGCAGGCTAGTTTTCACAGTTTAATGAGAGCTCTTCAACTACAACACACACTTGAGGATTCAGCAGAATTTTGCCTTTGTGGTCTGAATACCCTCATTGTTTGACGCTCCAGTCAAAGTTTTCCTCTGCCATACTAGGTAATTGTTCTTGTGCAGTAATTCATTCTCTAATGTGCTATGACAGAAAAATGAGTTATTTTATTTTAATTTTCTGGCAATATCTGTTACACTGCCATAGGATTGTTCTGCATGCGATGAATGCTACAACCCGGCTAACCCAACAATTTATAATAAAACAGGAGCAATTACGAAAGAGGAGCTGCTTTCTTAATTATTGCTTCAATCATGGCTATTCAGTAATGTAATGGGCAATCAGTGCAAGAATCAAGACGTGAGAAGCAATCCTAGAGGGTAGCGAATCCATCACCCCTTTTTAGCTGTTGTAACAAAATCCACTATTCCCAATTTCTTGTGTTCATGGTTTGTGCAGTGAATCTTCCCCAAGACACGTTCTGTGATGAGAGGTACAGGTTTGCAATGTCCAGTGGAGTCTTCCGAAGCTAGCGTGTTGCTGCTCTCCTTCGCCAGCTACAGTCATGAGGATTTTGGGTGGGGTACATCTAACTAGGGGATACTGGGCTTTCGGACAACTTCAGCTCAGGTTGGCACTTCCATATGAGGCACTGGGAAAAGACTTTAGCTTCCTATTACCCCCTGACGTTACGAAGTAGAGTTGAGATTAGTCAGGCTCCGAGTTGAAAGAGGGTCTAAGTCCTTTCAGGGGAGAAACGGGTGAAGCTGCCTGCCAAGAGATGAAGCGCTTTAGAGATGAGAGAAGTGTGTTGCGGGGATAAGACTGTGCCTGTGCACAAAGAGAATGAGGCCAAAGACTGTTCTCATCTCTTGATTGTTGTTGCACCAGATGAACATACAAATAAACCTGGAAACCCAAAGCTTTTTCCGGCTTAATAGGGACGTTTACCACTTCACGCTGCATCTGTATAGCCCTGATCCAGCCACACCCTTACTAGCCATCTGTCTGAGAGTCTGCCCCCCAAATGCTCCTGGGTTCTCTGTGTGCCATGCCCTCAGCGGATGGAAGTCAGGCAGCATTGGCTTTCAGGGCCGGTTTAAACCATGTGAAGATAAGAGCAAAAGAACGGCCATGCTGGGTCAGACCAAAAGTCCATCTAGCTCAGTGTCCTGCCTTCTGACAGTGGCCAAGGCCAGGTGCCCCAGAGCGAATGAACAGAAACAGGGAATCATCAAGCGATCCCTCCCCTGTCGCCCATTTCCAGCTTCGGACAAACAGAGACTAGGGACACCGTTCCTACCCATCCTGGTTAACAGCCATCGATGGACCTGTCCTCCATGAAGGTATCTAGCTCTTTTTTAACCCTGTTAGTCCTGGTCTTCACCACATCAAGATCTGGCTCGCGCTGCAGTGAATCCAAGCGTCTTGTCGTTCTTGCATGTCTGCACAATTATTGCAGGTTCTCCCCCCCCCCCGCACACACACGCCTATCTCATCTACACTAGAATGCCACCACCCTTGAATTGCTCAAAACTTTTGTAAGTTGCTCTTGGCTGCCCGGTGTGCTTTGTACACTCCCTTTGAACAAGTCACTGAAGATATAACCCTGGACTTCAGAGCCCTCCTCAAGGCCCACTTCAGCCACGGCACCTATGTGAAATGAACTGCAGTCAACACTTACGAAGATGCCATAGGGGCTGAGACCTGTTCGCTTATATTGCATGGTTATTATTTTAAATAAGAATGACTCGAAATATGTATCCCTTGCCAGTGCCCGTAACTCTATGTCCACATCACTCTTAGACTCGTTCTCCTTCCCTCTGTTGGTTTGCTTCATCCACTTCAATTAAATTGTAAGGGCTTTGAGTCTCGGCCCATCAATAATGAGGTCTTTGCACAGCGTGCCGTGCATTGATGTGCTGATATTGGCTAGGGGCTCTGGGTGCTGCTGCAATGCAAACTAATACATTCTGCTGAATTTTTAATCGAGGCATCGCTGTGTTTGGCTCTGGGTTTTTCTAGAGGCTCTGGTCAGATGGAATCATGGGATTCCAGATAATATTAAAGGAGGGAAAGCACTCTGTGGAAATCTAGCCAAAACTAAAAATGAATCTTTCTGTCGGGGCTGTGACAGGGGGCGGTCACAGAAGACCCCCTTGGGGTTGCTTCCTGGAGTGCTGACAAAGTCACTGACACTCGCCTTCTTGCTCCCGGGGCTTCTCACTACCCTGTCCTGCTAAGCCAGCTCAGCTGGTCTCCCCCAACCAAGGCCCGGAGCTAAGATGACCACCCCCTTGAGAAGCAGTATTCACACTGAAACTTTTCAGGTCTGAGGAAAATGCAGTTTTGCCCTCCCCTTCCTTCCAGGGATACTGCTCCCCAAGTGGGATCAGAACCCCAAATGAATTATTTAGGTAAGCCTCCTTTAGCAATGAAGGGAGAAAGGTACACACTGATCGCTCCCCCAGGTAACAATTCTTTACACTGGGCTTGATAGTAAATGAAAGTGATTGCATTAAGTACAAGCCATCCAATTTAAATGGCTGAGAGAGAGAACAGGCAGAGCAAAACAGATTACAACTTTAAAATAACAAAAACTGCAGAACTCATTCTAACACTAAACCCTCAGTGCAAACTTACCCAAAAACTGTTCTTATTTCAGCTAAACCTCAAAGCGAGGGAAAATCCTTCTCCCTGGGGTCTTGGGTTCATCTTCTTGGATGTGCCACGACAGCCAAAGGCTAAGACACTGCTAGCTTCTCCTTGCTTTATAGACTCTCTTTTTGAGCAGGAATTCTGTTTCTACATTCCACCCTTCCATGGAAAATCACAGCTGGTCAGACCCTACCAGTTGGAGGGATGTCACATGACTTACTAGGACCAACCACTGCTAAGACTTAAAGGACAAAGGAGATTGTTTACAGATAGTCATCTAGACATTGAGAGGAACACCTTTGAGGGCTTTCATTTGCATATTTTAAACCAGAAAGTATTCCATACTCCATATATCTAACTTTACACACAAGAATGATACATGGACCAAAATGCTACTCAGATGATCGTCTACATAATGTCTAAAGCTTCTTCGAGTTATGCATATTTGTGTCCATAAGTCCATTTCCTAAAGCAGGGAGGGGGAGTGTCCATCATAGGTGCATCTTCCATATTGTGTTTTCCTTGCCTCTAGTAAGTCATTATGTTTCCCGCAACCAAACTGTAACATTTCATTTGATCATTATACATCGCCTTACTTTTAAGCCCATGGCTGGTTTTGGACAATTGGAAGGTGATGTCTTTGGTGGGCTTTGGGGACAATGCTGTATTCTCTGGAACTATTTAAGTTCCTCTTCACTACTTTAAAGAAAATACAACATGATGGCTCTGCTTAAAAGTTCACTTTTATACTAGCCTGACTACCATTGATAAAACTGTCTCAGAGGGGTAGCTGTGTTAATCATGAATTTTGTGGTCAAAACCCACTTCATCAGATGAATCTGAGTGGAAATAACAAAACCAAGATTATATATAATAATCCGCAGTAGTACCTGTCAATTGTCAGACCTGTGTTAATGAGGCTAATTAAGTGAGCTGGCTGTGTGATTATCTACATGGCCAGCCGATTTATATTATTTTAGATTTCATTCTATGAGCCAAAACAATAAGTATAGGGATTTTCTTCTGTAGGGAGGATTTGTACAGTTCCCTTATTCTGGCATTTTTTTAAATTCACATAATGAAAACATTAAAAAATCCAAACAAATTTAAACAGTGCTGGAAAGAAATCAGACTTATTTTGATTTCTGTTGTCTATGCTAATATGACCAAAGTATTGCAAGAGAAGAAAGTTCTCTCAGAAATGTCCTACATTAGTCCATCTTTCAAAAAGATGCAGCTAACCAAGGTTGGGATTTTCAAAGCAGCATAAGAGAGTGAGACAGCCCTTAGTGAGCAGTGTTGACTAATGGATAGATCACTGGAGGGGGGGGTCTCAAGAGATTTGGGTTCTATTCCTGGCTCCTTGCCTGCTGGGTGACCTTGGGCAAGTTGTCTCATTGCTCTGTGCCTCAGTTTCCCTGTGGATAAAATGAGGAATAATCTTTGTAAAGGTGCTTTGAGATCTACCACATTTCATAGAAGAGCTAGGGGGTAATATTTTATTTATTTATTTATTTATTTATTTATTTATTTATTTATCTAATAGCTTGAAGCAAAACTCCGTCAGGGTCCTCTGGAGATGTCTGCTTAAATGGTGAAGCGATTGCTGAAATGAAAACGGGCTCCCTTTCACAGCCCATTTTGGTTAGCCATAGTAACCAGGAACAAAGCAGGACTTCTTTATTCAAGAGTATGTCTTTGCTAGGAATGCAAAAGTGCACACTTGTAAATGGTTAACCAAGGAGTCTGTCCTTCATATGTCACTCTGTTGACACAAAATCTTAAGAATTATACATGGACATTGGTTCTTTTAATCACACTAGAGTCTTATTTTGCAGCATTTCAGGAGGTGTACTTTCAATAGGCTTTTAGTGCCATGCAGGTCTAGTTCTAGACATCCTCATAGTCAACAGTAGATGAGGTAGAATTTGGTGTAATGTGCAGCCAGTGGGGTTTCTAATGCATGAATTAAGCAAGTGCCTTTCTGGCTCTCATGAGGACTAATGCAACACATATAAATGGGGAGAGGCTATGGATTGCTACGGGTTATACAGTAAGCTCTTTGGAGCAGGGACCAGCTTTTTGTTCTGCTTGCTCAACACGAAGCACACTGGGTCCCTGGTCCACATGACTAAGATGGTACTGCAGATCTAATAACAATAGTATGAGCCTCATTTTAATTCGCAGCAACCATTTTTTCTACTGTCATATGCAAACAGTCTGTCTGAAATGAGACAAATATACCCGACATTCTCTAATTTAAAAAATGCCAATATAAAAGAGCCTGTCTTGCTTTAAAAAAAAAAAAAGAAACCGTAGAAATCTTCCTCTGTTGCACTTCTTGGGACTCTGTATTGAAACCCAGATCCCATTTGTTCTACTGTATGAATGGCTTACTCTACCATACCCTGCAGCTCGTCCTCCGTTACTAAAGATATCTGTTGTTTGATATAATCTTGTTGGACACGTAGCTGTTGACTAGCCGTCTTGGGTTTTGGTGGAGGTTGTGAGAGTGTGAGCAGGTATAACTGGTAGGAGAGTGGAGTACCATCTTTTTTAAATATATTAATGGAGAGGGCTTTTTCTTTAAGAAAAGGCTACCATCAGGGTATTTTATATATTCATTTATTCATCTGTTTATTTATTTAAACAAACACAAGATGACCCAGTCATGCTCTCCTGTGCAGTTAATGGGATCTGTGATTGCCTAGCTGAGTGAAGAATTAGACCTAAAGACAAAAGCAAAAAGCATCATCTTTGTGTTTTTATGTATAGTTCAGTCAGGATTATTTCGTGGGTTTGTATCTAACATGATAATTTATAGGGAGGAGAGCAAATTTCAGGGACCTGATTCGATTGCCATTATAGTCTATGGAAAGATTGGTATTGACGTTACGGTGTTGAATCCGACCTTAAGTACATCGTTATAATCCACATTTCGCTTGTGCAGAACCTTCAACTCTTTATTTTGATGCTCCCATATCACTGCAAAGAATGGCTGAGACTTTCTGTGGCAAGGAACTGTATTTGTGTGAATAGAGCATTGAACAGAAACTCTATAGAGACCAGAGTTTTGCCACTAGCTGCTTGGCCAAATCACTTTATTGTTTTTCCACGTTTGTTTCCACCTGAGTAACACTACTGAGCTCCTTTGTCAAGTGTTTTGAGATCGATGGATTACAATACTCTTTATAAGGGCTTAGTGTTTCAGGAAAGCTAGCTAAAACAGTGAGCAGTGCTGCATTGATACAAAATAGGTGCCCGCCTCCAATCTGCAAACATGGATGTGTATATCCGTGGATATAAAGCAGATATGTGGATTTATAGGCTCTAACAGTGAGCTTTTCAATACGTGATGTGTAGCATAGCAAACTAAACTGGGAAAATTCCCTGAGGATATGAAAAATGGAAAAAAAAATTGTTGAGTGATTAAACTGATCAGAATTAGGAATAGGTATTAACTTTAGCCTGTTCAGTTCTGTTTCACTTAATGAAAATAGTTTTAACTTAAAGTGTAACTTATTGTTTTCTAAAGAATTTTAACAAAGCATAGAGTACTTAATAAGAATTAATGAAATTGTATGATAGTAACATAGCAGTGGGCAGTATGTGGCCCGCAGGCCTGACATGGTTCACCGCTGTTAGCCCTTGGCGAGCTGCCAGACGCTTTATTTACCTGCCCATCTGGAGATACGGCCGCTCACAGCCAATGTTCCCTCTAATTTTTTCCATCCATGTGCAGAATACATTTTGTTTTGTGCACAGAGGTGGCTGTGCACCACCAGTGGCCATACATGTTGCTGGCTGCTGCAGTCTGTGGGCGCTCTGTTAATCCACCTGAACAGCACCCGAATCTCTCCTGGGTGGCCACCCAAGTTCACAGTTTACAGGGAACACTGTTTGCGGCTCCCATTGGCTGCAGGATGTTGATCTCAGACAGTGGGAGCTGTGGGAAGAGTCACAGGTGGAGTTACTGCTTTCCACAGCTCTCATTGGCCAAGAACAGTGAACTGCGGCCAATGGGAGCTGTGAGCAGCCATAGCTGTGGAGGCACCGGTAAAGACAGCATCCGGTGGTCTGCCAGAGGCTAACCTTGGTAAATCGTGTCTGGACTGTGAGCTGCTTGTTGCTCACCCCTGTAGTAACACCTAAAAGCCAAGGCCCCATTGTGCTAGGCACCACGCAAGACAATAGTCCCTGGTCTGTAAACCTTGCAAAATAAGAGTAAAATAATAGACAATGGCTGGGAACAGCAAACGGATCGGAGGAGTGTAGACAAACAAGGAGACAATACTGGTGAGCACACGAAGCACTGGTCACAGCAGATGAGCTGCTCTAACACATTTTCAATGCAGGGGCATGTTCCCTTCACAAACTAACTAAAAATTCCCCAGGAAACAGAATCCCATCAGTAATCGGTAAAGCCAGGCAGACTTTGCCTTCCATAAAGGCCTTGCTACCCATAAAGCTGCTGAGTTTTCTGGGCTTTTAGGAAGAGCAATGCTAATTACCCTTCAAGGGTGAGATACTCTTCTCGGCTCTTGCAATCCCATATGTCTGAAGGGCAATGACAGCATTTACTGCAATTTGGTGGCTAGAATCAGCTGTTGTTTTTGTTACTGAGCCTGGTGTGGATATGTAGTTTGCTGCCTGACGTCCTTCATTTTCAGCAGCATTGCAGTGCAAAGTTAACTGGGATGAGGGCGACAGGTTTACAACCATAGTGAACGGGTGTTCACATTCCTGCGTAGAATTGCATGCCTGTGGGCTTTGAGATACAACTTCATGGCTGTCCTTACTTTAATAAGGCTATGTCTACACTGCACAGTTATTTTGGAATAAGCTATTGGTGAAGGGCTATTTCGAAGTAGCAGAAGTGGAGCATCTCTACCTGCCTTATTTTGAAATAACTATTTTGGAATAAACTTAAAAACCAGCAAATAGTCTGGTAGCACTTTAAAGACTAACAGCACATGTAGATGGTATCATGAGCTTTCGTGGGCAGTGCCCGCTTCTTCAGATGACCAGAATGTCATCTGAAGAAATGGGCTATGCCCACGAAAGCTCATGATACCATCTACATGTGCTGTTAGTCTGTACAGGATAAATGTGAAAAATAACAAATAGTCTGGGAGCATTTTAAAGACTAACTCGGCTACGCCCTGAAACTTTATTTCGGAATAGGCATTATTCTTCGTAGAATGAGGTTTACAGAAGTTGGAATAAGCCATCTGTTATTTCGAAATTGTTTAGAAATAACGGAATTGCTGAGTAGACGCTTGCATAGTTATTTCGGAATAACAGCCGTTATTCTGAAATAACGTTGCTGTGTAGACACACTTTAGGGGGGGCTTTTTGACTGAGGCATTGCAAGTCTGACAATGGGTTAACAGATGGAACCTGACAGTGAAAAGAGCCTGGGCTCAAATTTACTGAATATTTTAATGTTGTCTTGTCATGAGGGAGATGGAGGCCCCTCCCCCCAAAATTAACCCCCAAGCTTATTTCCAAAGAAACATTACACACCATCATTCATTACCTTCTTAAAATGTAACAGTGTTCGCACTTTATTTTTTTCAAAATACAATAAACAGCTGGAGCTGGAGGGGAAAAAGCCAGCCCTGAGTTTCTTTTGTGTTCCTCAATTCATGTAGTTCTGAAAAGAAAATGTCAAACCACCTGGGTTTGCTTTTATTTATTTTTAAAGTTGCACTTTGCAGCAAGAAATATACCACTCGTTCCATTTTCTGAGCCTCTGCCTCTCCCCTAGTTTTGGTTGAAAGCAATGCCTTTTTGGTAGAACAGCAAACAAAAGAGTTAGGACCCGACCCCCAGTTGTGGTGAGCCCCATTAATTTACACCTGCCAAAGATGTTGCCCTTAACATGCTTGAAGTATGCAGGCTAAGGATGTTAGTCGACTAGTCCACTAGTTCTTATCCGATAAGCATTTGCTTATTGGATAGTCTGTCAACTAGTTGTCTAGTCAATTCCCGTCCCCCCACCGTCCCCCGCTGCCTCTATATGAGAGAGGCAGTAAAGGGGAGGGGGAAGAGGTACTTCAAGGCAGCAGTGCCACAGCTGAGCCGCGGATCAGCTGTGTGGTGCTGCCGCTTTGAAACCCCAAGGCGGCGTTTCAAAGGAGCAGCTGCTGCACAGCTGATCCGCGGCCCAGCTGTGCAGTGCTTCCCCTTTAAAACGCCAAAGCACGGAGCCCGGGGTCAGCTGGGGACTCCACAACTAACCCTGCGTTCCGAATGGCATTTTCCTGGGGTCAGCCAGGGCTCAGCTGTGCTGTGGCTGCCCCTTTGAAATGCCACCTCTGAGTTTGAAAGGGGCATCTCCACATGGAGCTCGGGGTCAGCTGGGGACTTCCCAACTGACCCCGGGTTCTGGTGTAATGTTGCGTGGAGCCCAGGATCACCTGGCGAGTCCCCCACTGATCCCAGGCTCTATGGCTTTGAAATGCACAGGAGCCCCATCTGGGGACTTCTGTACATTTCAAAGCAGGCACCCGCATGCTACCCGGAGTCAGCGGGACTTCCCGCCGGCCCTGGGCTGTACGTGGAGTTCCGCGTTCCTCCTTTGACGTGTACAAGAGCCCCCCGGAGGAGGAATGCAGAAGTGCCTATCGACTAGTCGAATAGTCCATCAACTACTCGACTAGTTAGTTAACCGCATTTTAACATCCCTAATGCAGGCAGATGTCAAGGGTAAGTGTCAAATCTTAGAGGCTGTATTCACTGTTGATGAAAAAGATGAAGTGTAAGGTCTACATTTGCCCTAAGACAGGGGTGGGCAAGATACCTCTCGCGGGCCGGATCCAGCCCACCAACCGCTGGATCTGGCCAGCGGACGCCTCTCCCGGGACCCTGAGGCACGCAGCAGGGCTGTTCCTTGTGACTCTACTCTGCAGGGAGGGGGAGGCTTCGGGTGATCTCCCCAGCCACAGCCCAATCCTCAGCTCCTATTGGTCGGACACAACCAGCCAATAGGAACTGACCCCAGCCAATCTCTCAGCTCCTATTATCCAGAAACAACCAGCCAATAGGAGCTGAGATATTGGCCTAGGTGATGGGGGCAGCATAAATCTCTCCTCCGTCTTGGAGTGAAGAGCCACGTGAAGGGTGCAGGCTGCATTTTCTGTGCTCTGGGGCTGCAGCAGGCCGGGAATCCAGTCTGTCTTGGGAGTGCTGCAGAGCTGTTGGCTGGGAGATGCTTAGGTAAGCGCCTCCCAGCCAGAACTTGCCTCTGGCACCCCTGCCTCTCCTGCACCCCAACTTCTTCCCCCGGGTCAACTTCCAAACCCTCTGCATGCCCCTTGCACCAGGTCACAACTCCCTCCCAGACCCTGCACTCCCTGCTCTGTACCCCCTCCAATGTCCCTCCCCCAGGCTAGAATCCTCTCCTGCACCCCCACTCCCTCCCTGACACTACACACCAATCCCCTGATCCAAGTCACAACCCCCTCCTTCCTCCCCAACTCCCTTTCAGACCACACACTGTCTCCTGCACCCCAATCCCTTACCCCATACACTCTTCTGCACTCAGCCTGCATCCTAGACCCCGCACCTCCTCCACAGAAAAGTCCAGCCCTTGACCACTTTCCAAAATTTTGGAGTGGTCCCCCCACCAGAAATGATTGCCCACCCCGCTCTACGACATATGCATGGGACTCCCATTGGAAGTCTCCTGTGACATCTCAGAGCAAAGTTTGACTCCAACGGGAATACAAGTTCATGTTGTATCATAGGGCCAGCTCCTCACCTCGTGTGAGCCCACATATCACCATTGATTTCAGTTGAGCCTTGCCAGTTTTACCCCGTAGATTTGAGTCATCTCAGTTTGCGCGTCAGCAATCTCAGTTCGCATGCCTTCGTCTCATGTTTCCTCAATATGTTAACGTAGGAACTGTTGTAAACTGAACCCCATACGTCACTGACTAACACACCTTCAGAGACACATGATTGCTCGTCCGTGCCTCAGTTTACTTTGATGTGAGTGGTGCTCTCTAGCTAGTCCAAACCAAACCCATACATTAACAATATTCATGTCTGTGCATCGCTGATGCAAATGAAAGCAGGCTTCCTTTTAATCGCTTTGAGTGGTTTTCATGTTCTAAGGCCGATTGTTTATACGGAAGGCATGACTGTGCCAAAAACTACGCAACACAGGAAAACCGATGAGCCCTTTCCTGCTTTTCACCCTCCCTAATCATGTGAGAACAAGGAGACGCTGCAATAGTAGGCCAGTGTATTGAGAACAAACCAGACGATAGACTTGGTGCAATGTAGTCACAATCTGAGAGAGGCTGGACCACAGAAGTAAATAGTGAGACTTGAAGGGCCAGGGGGATTTGGGGATTACTGCTGACACTTATAGCAGCAATGTGAGATCTAAAATCTATCCATTTCAAGGGCAGTACCACACCAATTACACTGGTACGTATACTTCAAGGTGTAAGGTGACCTGTGGGAGTTAAAAAAAGAATTGTTTGCCTTCATCTCTAGTATTTTGCAGTCAGCCAGATACACTGTTAACTGTGGGTGGGTTAAAGGTGGATTACATTTCCTTTCTGCTGACAGTAAGGCAAATTCGGTGCAGATATTGGAAAGATTGTGCACCCGAGGTCATATAAAATACCCCCCCCTAAAATCTTCCCATTCACTTGGGTAATTTGCACCCCCAGATTTTTGCAAAATGAATTTAAATGTATATGTTTACATATATAGATACAAAGTCCAGCTTTGGAAACATTTCTGAGAAAATTCATCTCTGCATGCACAGAATACAGTATTAGTTTTCTAAATTCACCATTTCAAAATGTGTAAATCCAAAAGCACTCTTGTTTTAGGCTTGCTGTTAAGCAAAATCATCTTTTTTTTTAAATGTGTACACTTTCAGAACACTTTATATGAACCATAAAGGGATGTGGAAACTTCAAATGTCCCAGTTTTCATATTTGATTATAATTATTGGCCCCAGTTGTATGCATATACTGAAAACAAATGTCTTGTCTAGTAAGCCTATTTTTAAAGTTCATATTAGATCAATATTTGAAATATTTGTTTGAGCTCAATACAGGAATAACTGGATGAGATTATCTCACCTGTGTTATACACATAGTCAGACTCTGATTGTTTCTGCTGGCCTTAAACTCTATGAACATGAAAACTAAAGCAATGGTTAACCGTGAAGATTCTCACAATTTCCAGACCAAAGTGAATATGGCTATTCAGAATTTTGCTTTAATTTAGGGAACTCTGGTAATTGTCACCCGAGAGAAACAAACTTTGCCCTCCAAAGGGTATAGGTTTGTGCTAGAAAGAATATAGATGCAAAAGAAATACTTAACCAGCAGCTTGTGAGCTACCGTTTTTTAGAATTGCAAAGGTACCTAATTCCCCCTCTCCCTCAAACAAAGTGAACAATACGTCCCATTTTAAGAATCTGAGAGTAATTGGAAATTCTCCCTGCTGCTAGCCAGATTCAGAGGGGAGAAGGGGGAAGAGGTTCTGCTTCATCAACACAGCTCTGTGGGGGAAGTGGGTTCCAACAGCTCTTTCCTGAACTTGCATTTCCAGAGAGGATTAATGGCAACGTTTACATTTTTCTCCCCCCTCGTTTCTTTTCACCCCGGAATATGTGGTGAATATTACTATTGGGTTACACAGATACTGTGAATGCCGAGGAAACAATGCGGTGTTTTGTACCAGTGTAGTCCTCCTTGATTGGAGCGCGCTTCAGGAGTGCTACAGTCTAGGACTTCTAACAATCCCTGCTGAGGAATGTCTCAGTGGGGATTTCTGAAGTATTGTAATGTGTTCCCAGCAGCAAGTGACCACACAGGAAAAAATGTAAAATCAGTTTGTCCTTCCTCAAGGTGTTTTTAATACAAATAGCTGAGGTGCAAAGATGCCTTCAGTTATCTTTCAGTAGAATTGCAGTGAAAGGAATTTAAAATTTGGCCAATGAGGAGGGTGGAGATTAATGCTTTTTCCTCATTGTGCATCCAGTCCTGTCTCGGTTGTTGCTAGTGGTGCTGGGATTTGGCTCTATCTCAAGACTAACTCCAGATTAATTTTTAAAAAGGGTGACTTGTGTGGCAATTGTTAGCCTGCATTATCTATCTTGACGGTGGGAATCTGTGAGGACATTTTGAGAGCTTAGTGAAGTCACCAACCAAAATGCAGAGATCATAGAGAGAATGCACCTTGTTCCAGATTTAATATCAGGATTTGGCTTCCGCAAAGCAGAAACCTCAGCTCCCTTTTGGTGCAGTTTTGTTACAACGGTGGGAGTATGGTGGTCTATGGAGGGAAGGAAGGTGTTTCAAGCCATCTCCTCCAGCCTCAACTTCCAAGCCTCTGATCAGAATGGTTGCCTGAGAAGTTAGGAGTGAAGTCCTTTCCCTGGTGTGTCCTGCTGCTAAAGGAGTCTGGGGTATGGGAAGTGGCTTCAAACCTATCTCCCACTGCCTCTTAAATCAGCATGAGGGAAGGAGGCATTTAGTGAATTCCTCTTTGGCCACTGAGGGGCTTTGGAGCTCGTGTGAGACAGGCGGGCACTACGGAAATGCAATGGGTTGAGCGTCAGTCCATGCGGGTCCCACTTTTGGTGCACATGTGAAATCAGATCCTTTTGGCCACTACTGTCTATTGGAGCTGGTACATGTGGCTTTAAGGTCCTCCTTATGCTCTGTGGGCATGCAGAGAGAAATGCGCCCCGATTGCCTTTCAGTGGTGTCTTACTGCCAGTGGGAAAGTGAGGGCAGCTAGCTGTGTGGGCAGCTAGCACTCTGTGTGTGTGGGGGGGCAGCTAGCACTCTGTGTGTGTGTGTGTGTGTGTGTGTGTGTGTGTGTGTGTGTGTATGGACGGAAAGTGACATTGAAAGTGATGCTAATGAATATAAATCAGTAGCTGGAATTTGGGAAAACTGATAAGGGAAACAAAGGGAGGCAAGGAGAAATTTGTGGCCAGCAGAGTTAAGGACAATCAGAAGTTTTTGAAGTGTATTGGGAACAAAAAGAATCCTTATAAGGGCACTGGTCCATTACTAGAAGGAAATGGTAAAATTATCAGTAATATCTCAGAGAAGACAGAACTGTTCAGTAAATACTTTAGTTCTGTAAATGGTGAAAAAAAAAACCCTCAGATAATGTTGTCTCAATTGGATAGCGCCCTTTCCATTCTGCTAGCATCTCAGGAGGATGTTACACAACCGCTAATAAAACTAGACATTTTAAAATCAGCACGTCTGGTTAACTTCCCCCCTCCAAGAGTTTTAAAAGAGCTGGCTGATGGGGCGTGTGGATTTTCAATAAATCTTGGTACACACAGGAAGTTCCTCAAGAGTGAAAGAAAGCTACTGTTGTACCAACTTTTAACAAGAGTAAACAGGGTGTCCCTGGTAATTATCAGCCTGTCCGTCTGACGTCAATCCTGGGTAAGATAATAGTAGACGAAAAGGAAACAATAAAGAATTAAAAGCGAGTTATTGGTGCTAATCAACCTGGATTTATGGAAATTAGAGCTGTCAAATTAACTTGATCTCTTTTTCAACGAGGTTACCTGTTTGATGATAATGTTGATATAATATTGTTGAGACTTTCTGAAAGGCATTTGACTTGGTACTGCACAACATTTTGATTAAAAACATTAGAACACTATAAAATAACATAGCACACATTAAATGGATTGAAAGCTGGCTAACCGATGGGTTTCAAAATAATTATAAACAGAGATCATTACTGACTGATTGTGTTTTTAGTGGGGTTCCTTGGAGTTTGATTCTTGGACCTATATTATTAGAATTTTTATCAATGACTTGGCAGAAAACATGAAATCCTCACTGACGACTTGCAGATGACACAGATTGAGGAGGGGATAAATAATGGTGAGGTTCACTCAGTAATAAAGTGATCTGAATTGCTTGATAAATGGGGCTCAAGCAAATAATATTTATTTTAATATGGATAAATGTAAATATATACATCTAGGAACAAAGAATATAGGCCAGTGTTTCTCAACCTTTTTTTTTTTTATAAAGTACCCCCTTTAAAAAAAAAAGTACCCCCAGTACCTACAGTTTTCAGCTACACAACATTTTTTTTCTACCATTGCAACATATTTGTTTAACAACTTAATCGTAGCCGGGCGGGCAATGAAATTTTTGAGTGAAAAAAATAAAAAAAAATAAAGTGCTGTAAAACTTAAACAAAAATTCAGTTTTCTCCAAATTTCAGTTGTGTTGACATGCCCCCAGACTTCTCTTGAGTGCCCCTAAGGGTACTCGTACCACTGGTTAAGAAACACTGTTATAGGTCATATGACTGAACCTGTCCTGACAAGCAGTGCTTCTGAAAAAGGAATTGAGGTTGTAGTTGATCAGTGTTTCTCAAAGTGTAAAAGAATAAACGGACACAAAAATCAGATATCAGGAATGTTAATATACAAAAACCTGTAGGAGAACACTTCAATCTCCCTGGATACACAGTAGCAGATTTAAAGGTAGCTATCCTGCAACAAAAAAACCTTCATGAACAGACTTCAAAGAGTGATAGAAATTATCTTACCCATTACAAAGATAGCCTCCCCAATTATCACCTCTAATATCATTAGCTCACAGACATTTACCTCCCCCCCTCCAGCCCCCTTCTGTTCTGAAATGTGATTTGTCCTTTTCATATGTGTTCATTTTTTTTAATTGTATCCTTTGGTATATATGGTTGTGACAATTTTCTTCCACTATTTGATCTGAGGAAGTGGGTCTGGCCCACGAAAGCTCATCACTTAATAAACCATCTTGTTAGTCTTCAAAGTGCTACATAGTCCTGTTTTTTGTTTCAGACTTCAAAGAGATACTGCTGAGCTACAGTTCATCTGCAAATTTGACGCCATCAGTTTAGGATTAAACAAAGACTGCGAATGGCTAGCCAAGTACAAAAGCAGATTTTCCTCTGTTGGTTTTCACACCTCCACATCAGCTGCTAGAAGTGGGCCTCACCCTCCCTGACTGAATTGACCTCCTTGTCTCTAGCCTTACTCTTGATTGGTACTCTTTTCTTATGCCTATATATTTATACCTGTCTCTGGAATTTCCACTCCATGCATCTGACGAAGTGGGTCTTTGCCCACAAAAGTTTATGCTCCAATAAATCTGTTAGTCTATAAGGTGCCACAGGACTCCTCATCGCTTTTGCAGATTAAGACTAATACGGTTACCCCTCTGGTACTTGACACCATGCAGTGGGTGCTGTCAGGCTCCATACTCCATACCTACGACCCCTTAGGGTAAACAAAGCAGCACAGGCTGGTTAGTGGCTTTCCTGAAGCGCACCTGCGGAACACTCCGAGATAATCATATCAGCAGGGCAGTCGTGTGGCCAGAAGAGCTAACCCAATACTTGGATTTGTGGACAGGGATCTCTCAGATAGGTGAAAGGAGGTTATTTTACCTCTGTATTTGGCACTGGTGTGACCACTGCTGAAATACAATGCCCAGATCGAGTGCACAGTTCAGGGAGGGCGTTGATAAATTTGAGACGGTTCAGAGAAGAGCCATGAAAATAATCGCGGGTTTGAGCTCCTTGAGTCCATGTAGCTTAACAAAGAGAAGATGAAAGCGAGACTTGATTACAGTCTCCAAGTACCAACAGGGGCCGCAACTGAATAATGCACCTCTCGATCGAGCAAAGAAAGGTATAACACTAGCCGAGAGCTTGGAAGCCGAAGCTAGACTAATTCAGATCAGGTGTCATTTTTAATAGGGAGATTAGTTAATATCGTAACAACCCTAAGATTCATTGTGGGTTGTAATAGACAGGAGTGCTGACCAGCACACAGTGACTAAGGAGTTAAACTCAAGTAGCCAGAAGAACCAGTGGGCATGCGGTGCTGAAATTTGAATTGTATAAGATTCCTTGCCTGTTTTGTGTGCGGCGGGAGGTGGGGGATAGAGTTAAACCAGGAGTTGAGAGACAGAGAATGATTTAAATCCGGGCAGGACTACCATGCCTCCAGAAAATTTGGGGCATGGAAATGGACTGAACCAAGAAAAAAGATTGAAAGTAAGTAAAGGGGGAAAAAGGGAATCTAGTTGTGATCAGGGTATTTTCTTTATTTTGTGGTTTGATTTGAACTGCTCTGTATGGATCTATGCTTCCCCTCCCCATTTACCATCTAAGCATTTTTTCCAGAGATTTTCTCTGTTTTTATTTGTTTCCCTTAGTTGCTCTGTAACATCTAGCAACCAAGTCTGCTTTATCAAATATGTCTTTTGTTTTGTAATAAAAATCACTTTTTGAAGGTGATGATTTGATTTGTGTGTCCTGGAAGGTTTGTCTGTGGGTGTGTATCTGTATCCTGAGACTGAGAGGTCGGCTATTAGACACTGCAGCTTGTTTTCCTCTTTTCTTTTTTTCAAGCTCTTTTAGGGCAAAAGAGCTGTGGGTACCCCTGGTGGGGGTGGGGTCAAGTGTTCGCCCCTGTTTTAGGGATACAAATCACTTGATAGTAGGAGTGATCCCCCAAAATCTGTGTGTTGTGATTCTGGGGGGAAATTTTGTATTCAGAGTCTGTAGTGGCAAGGTATATTGAGGCCTCCCCCCTCCTTCTGCACTCAGAGTGAGGAACAGCCTTGATCTGGATTCTCCATCGTTGATGACTTTTACATTGAGATTGGGTGTTTCTCTGAAGGAGCTACTGGAGGAGTTCTCTGCCAGGAGTCCGACCAGAAAGACGATCGTTGTGCTGGGCTCCTCTGGCCTTGGTGTCTGACAGAACCTAGCTGCACGCCATGCCATTCTTCAGCTTTTGATTGTCCATTTGCTTTGGGTTGTTTCCCTTTGTGGCATTGCTTTTTTATTCATGTTTGAGGGCTCAGTGAGACTGCACCAGAATAGCAGCTTGTCCTGCATGTTTGGTCCTGCTCTGCGTTCTGGGGCACCAGGTCACAGCACTGGTTGCCCCCGATACAATGATACTCCCCCAAATGCACAGTTCAAGTCCCCATCCTAGGCTGAATGACTCTGGAACAGCATTTGTCCTGGATACCCTGCAGCAGAGCTGAGGACAGAAATGTCAGGCCCCTGAGTTAGGTGGTGGGAAGGGACTGGCTCCCTGCCCTCCCAGGAGGGGCGGAGCCTTGGGCAGAAGGGGCGGGGCTGAGCCTAGTCTCTTCTAGCCACCCCTTCGGACAGCATGGGCCGAGCACTGCAGGTGTTCTGGCGGTGATTTAAAGGGGGCAGCTGCCCCCTCTGACCCTGTCTGTCGGTGGCCCTGCCCTGCAGCACTGCTCTGCACCTGCCCGACGCTCCTTGCTCAGGTGGCCGTAGCGAGTGAGGTGGCCATAGTCCCTGTCATCATGGGGTTCTTCATGTCCTGTGCTCCTCCTTTTCCCCCGGAGGAGGCCCTAACTCCCTGGGTGGCACTTAGCACATCTGTCTCCAGTCTCCACCCTGGCCAGGAGGCAAGGCCTTGAGAAAGAACAGGAAGAGGTGTAGGGATGTCACCACACACAGTGGCAGAGTTCCTGCATGTGTCCTGCGTGGTTGTGTGTGTGTGGGAGAACAGGAAGAGGTGTAGGGATGTTGCCACACACAGTGGCAGAATGTGTGTGTGTGTGTGTGTGTGTGTGTGTGTAAGTAGGGTGGCCCTATTCTCTGTCAAAGGCCAGGCCAAACCTAAGTAGGTGTTGCAACCACATGCATCAGGTGCAACCCTGGAGATTGGAGCCAGGCATAGGACAAGAACCGTAGGAACCGTTGCTGTGGAATGAGCTTTTCATTTTTGTGTTATTTATTTTTGTTGCATTGGTGAAAAAGCACAATCTCCGCTCAAAATCTTCCCCCAGCGGGTTGTGTTAGTCCCTCCTCCCCAAACACAAACACACATTTTCTTTATTTAACTGAGGGGGAAAAAAATCAGGGCCTTTAGTTCTGACCCCCATCTAAAATAACTGTCTATTTGCTTTTTGAGACCAACGAAGGAAAAACCCCAGGGTTCAGTGCGAAGCTGCAGACCGACTAAGGATGTGCTGGTGGCTGGTAAACATTTCTTACTATGTCCGATTACTCCGGCCGGCATTCATCCGTGGCCTGCATCAGACTCATTGTTCACTAAAAAATCCACTTTCCTGCTCTCCCCCCTCTCCCCCCCCCACTGTTGAAGGTACAGAGAGTTTAGAAGCCGTTACCCTTCCCCAGACCTTTGCATTTCTTTTGTGCTTCAGAGGAATTTGCTTATAAGCAAACCTGCTTCTTCCCTTATGCTTTCCCTCCCTACCCTGATTTCTGTCTCTCACTCTAGGTGACGCCTTTAGGGTCCCAGTGTATATATTTCCCTCCAGACTGTGGATTGTCAGGATCATGTGATTTTTCTCTCTCCGTGGGTGATGTGAAACCCTTGTTTATCCAAATGCCATGTGGAGGTGGGCGGGTGCTCGCCAGCAGGACAGAGGGACTGGATAAGATTGCCTCACACAAGAGCTGGAGTGTGAATAGCTCACATTGACTGAACTGTCTAACTGGGCAGGACAGCTAATTTGCTGTGCTTGTGGGCTTGATAAAAGAAGCAGCTGCTGGTAAGTGCTTGCTCAGATGCATGTAGATGAGACCGTGGACTGCCAAAGGGATCCAAGCAGACTTTTTTTCCTCCTTTCTACATTTCCTCCGGATTTTCTACCTCTTGCTCCCAGGAAGTTGCACTGAATCAGGTAAACGGGTTTAGTTCTTTCCTTGCGTTTTGTCATTCCTGGTCAGAATGACGGATGGATGGACGGATGGGTGGGTGAATGAATGAATGAATGAATGGGCTCTGTGCAAGGATGTCAGGAGCCGCTACCTTGAGAGCAGACAAATATTGTTGCTGATCTCTTCAAGCTGGCGGTCCTAATGGTTTTAAAACTGCAGCCATGTTCCACAGGCAGGTCCCCCCTGCCTCCCCCTTTAATTTTGCTGTGATCTAAATAAAGCTCCGTCCGGTATTTCTCATTTGTATCTGTCGATGCACCAGCCAGCCATGTTTTTCATGTGATTATCGGCTCCGTGCTAGTGCTTACTGAGAATACTGGGGGATGGGGGAGTCCTTTCAGTGTTAGGCCCTTTACAGCTTTTTTTTTTTTTTTTTTTTTTTTGTCGGGGAAGAAAAAATATATCAACCATCTGCAGCTTGCATTTTGCAGGATGGGGGGAAAGGAAGAGCTGTTTTTAAAGGGGTTTGCTTGGAAGGGGAGGGAGGCTGAGCGTTGATTGTCCCCATCCCCTCCCAAATGTGGCTGGTTTTGGTTAATAAGATGTTAGGATCCCCCCCCCCCCAATCTGGCCTCCCATTTGCTTTATATTTTTAAAAAGTGTTGCTTGAATACAGCCGTGGCTCAGCTGGAGAAAATGGAGAAGCAGAAGGGATGAAAAGGATGGCCTTTTGTGTCATGCTCTATTGTGCGGCTTCCCCACCCCCCAAGGGTTTTGCTGGAGAGCACCAGCAGTTGTTAGTTAACTGCCCAGTGCCTGCAGAAACAGCCTCCCAGAGTGGAGGGGCTAGAAAGGAGGCTGCTTACAATGTGAGAAGGGTGTTCAATGGGATTCAGAATCTGCTGCCTGGAAACCGTTGCACCGTTTAAGTCAATGTGCATCACCTGCAGGGATTAACCCTGTTTACCAACAAGTCTCTCTGCCCCTCCAGTTCCCTCTTGCTTGAAATAGCCCTGAGTTTCTATAACAAACTCCAATAAAAGTTTTGTGGAATGGCAGTGCTGTCTTTTTACGTTGCCTTGTGCCTTGGACTTCTGTTTGCAGACGGTGTTAGGAGGTTTCATTAACCCTCACTTCAAGGGTTGTTAATTACCAGGCTACCTCTTTCAAATTCCTGCCTGGAACTTCTGAATCTGATCACTCTGAATATTTTTAATACTCTCCATGTGGCAATTCCAAATGCATCTTTGTTCAGCGTTTGAATTATTTGGGGAAGAATGGTCGTCGCTAGGTGCCAAGGGTAGACTATACTTTTGGCACAGTAGAGGAATGATGGCTAATTTGGGGTCTGTGGCTGCTGGCTGTGTATCTGTGGATCAGCTCTTTTAACCACAAATAAAGTCAGCGCTTTCGTTTGGAATGAAGCTTCTTTATGCATAGCTGTTAATTTATCAAACAAAAACCCGTGTTGTGTGTCTAAGCCGGGTCTTTGTACGAAATTGTAGATCCTCTCTATGAAGTCTTAAGATTTGTGTATCTAATGAAAGCAACAAGGAGTTAATTATAATAAAATTATTAGTCTTTAAGGTGCCGCTGGTATCCTTGTTGTATTTGCTGAAATTGACAAACACGACTTCCTCTGAAACCTGTGTATCTCTCATACTTTGATAGGTCTTGATTATTTTGGGGGAGGGGTTGCACCAGTGTAGCTATACCTATTGTAGCAGTAGCTCTCTGCACTGATGTGAAACAGGGCTTGCACGTCTGTTTCAAGCCCCTTCTCTTTGGCAGTAAGCTCACACCTGAAAATATAAATTTAGCTTTCAGCATTTTATCAGGTTGATTGTCATTGTATAGATTGGCTTGTGTGAGAATTCAGCTGCTTTGAGTTTGAGGATGTGTCTAAGAGCCAGTTTTATAATTCGGGTGTTAGTAGCTGGAAAGCCCTCAATACAGTATATATCTGGAGACCTGGCTGCCTGAGAAAGATGCCACCCCTCTCTGCATGCTATTTGTCTCACTTGTGGTCGATGATGATGCTCAAAGTCACAGACCTCCATTCCAAAGAGAATGAACTCGTGCCAAATATTTTCTGGGGACGCGGGGAATCCTTGACTCTGCAACATTCCTTTCTCCCCATCTTCTGTCAGTGCCTCCATTTGTTGTTCTTCAGGGATGCTGCAGGACTACTGTGCTTTCCTGTGTTCTGCTGAGGGACTAGGCGGGGGGATATGGTTTGATCAGAGAATGGAAGTTATGTTGTTGGCTGACATGATTTTGTGGATTGGGGCAGATGGAAATGGGCATGTAATTTCTTTTTTAATTCTTAGTTCGATACATATTTTAAAATATTTGTATAAGCACCTGAAATAGACCTATTGAATGAATAATAAATAATAATAATAAAATAACTAAGAACTGGGTATGAGTTGTCCGTCCTACAGCATTGGATTCCTAGGTATATGTTAGCAGTTTGTATTGAATGAAACTTGCTGCTGAAAACTCATCATTGTCTTAAAGGTTAATATACATTTTAATTGACTATTAACAAAAATCTGGTGTCTGATCGAGCATGTGTTAAATAGCAGCTCTTGAGTTTTATTTCTCTTTTAAATTCCTTTAATTTTTGCATGCCTTTTCTGCCTTGATTATCAAGGAAGAAATCAACTGGCAAGTCATGGGAAACAATGAAATTGACTATCCACAAATGCACATCATACAATAAAAAAGTTGAGAAAAAGAAATTGAATAAGTTATTCTTCCTTGCAAACTATACTCAGTTTTAATAAGCTTGAGTGTAATTAAAGAAGGCACTGTACTTTCAGATAGAGGAGTGATATCCCATTTGATAATGTTACTTTTTTCAAGTATTTCTCTTTTGTTTGCCTTACATGCTTGTGTATGGACAACATGATGCACTGATCAGTCTGTAATCTAGTGTGCTGCTGATTACTTGGACCCCACATGGACGAAACTGGCCTTCAGAGAGCATCTCTTCCTAGGTCCTGTAGGACAACATAGTCACATTCACCTAAATTTCATTGTAACAAAAGATTTGCTTTTCAAAATGCTCTATTCAAAATTCCTTGGTCATGCCTGAAAAAGAACTCCACAGATTTGCAGTTATAATTGCACATAAAGAAGACCTGCCATATAGCTTGCTGCTCTGCTTAAATTCCACAACTTAACCAGATAAGTTGTGATACCATCTGTTACATTTCACTGTCTGCAAAAATGGTTCCTTTCATAGAGTAAAACTCCATTAAGAGACGGAGGTTATCGGTATTTCCCTCCCTCCGAATGAACACAGCCTTCCTCCTCCATTTCCTTCTTACTGACTTCATGAAAGGATATCCCTTTCATTTGTTAAGGAGTGGGAGTTTTGAATCCTATGTTATCAAAGCCGTTAGAACAGAAGCATGAGTGAGTCTTAGGCAGTCTTGGAACAGAACAACAGAGGTATCTGAGTTTCTGGTTTTATTGATGGGGGTTCTTTCCTATTGGATTTTTTTTAAAGCAGTAGAGGTTAGTATTATGCTAGGGTTTCTGGAGTGTTCTTTGTAGTCAGTGGACACGGATAGCCCCTGTACAGTATGTGGGAAAGATACACGCCTGCTGTTCTCTGTGGAGGCTGTAATTCTTCAAGTTCGTGCCAGTCACTTCTTTTCAGTAACGTGTTTGTTCAGGGTCCTGAGCAGAAAGACTCACTGTAGAGAAAACCATGTATTGCACATCCTTGGTCAAGAAAACTGATTTTCTCTCATTACGGATTCCCATTGATCACCCTGGGTTTTAATGTTCAAATATTGCATCAGTGCTCATGACCTGGAGATATAGATAGAGCAGGGTTCCTGCTCCTCCGCTTGCATTTTAGCTGCTTGCAATAAAAAGACTTGATAAATAAACCTCACACCGGGGACATCAGCTTCATTCTTCTCTGAAACATTATCTACATGTAAATATCTGCATAAACAACAAGAAGTCCAGTGGCACCTTATAGACTAACAGATTTATTGGAGTATAAGCTTTTGTGGGCAAAGACCCAATTATAAGGTGCCACAGGACTTCTCATTGTTTATGCAGATTCAGACTATCACGGCTACCCCTCTGGTACATTTAACTATCTGGTGCCATTTTTTCTTAAAAGGCCAAGTAGAAAAGTATTTTCAGTCCCTGTCTAATGGGTCCTGTGTTTGCATTAGGTGAAACAATGGGAGCTCTAGTCAGTGTTGCCCTGCTGGAACTAAACCTTTTTTATATTTTCCCATGAAGCAACTGCGAACAATATGGAGGATTCGAGGCGCGTAGGGCAAGGCAAGCCACGAGAGTTCCACTGCACACCCTGCAGATCATGATCATAAAAGATTAAACCAAACCTTGCAGATCAGAGCTGTCTTCTCACATGGAATAAACACATTTCCCTCCTGTAAGTCCTCTGCAAGTTGTTTGAATACAAATATTTGTAAGCTCTGATTAAGAAGGACAACTGGCAGGACCTTGGTTGACGGGAATGGTGTCTCGGAATTTTGGATCAGGTTTCATGAGGAAAATGTAGTAATAGTGTATTCACAGGAGCATGCGGGACACTAGTTTTCAGGTGGTTTACAACATAATCAGTTTGCCTTCATATTTGCGCTAACTGGGTAGTATAGCTCTCTTCCATCTAGCCAATTTAGTGGTTTAGCTAGCACAGCAGTTTTCTCCCCTAAAGTTTTAACAATTTCTCTACAGGGATAAATTCTTTTTCATTCAATATTTCTCTTCATCCAGCATGTGAACTCAAAAGAACTATCTTGGTGCATTGTACGGTAAAGACCGTTTTAAGGTAATGCAGATCTGTTGACACCTTCTGTTTCCAATTGTTTTATTATAACAGCAGCTATTTTGCTCCATCTTGGCAGGCTATGATAAATGACTCATCAGGAGACAGAAACTTACATTGTGATGCAGTCACACAGAAAGATTTATTTCATAATACACACTATATCCCTTGGGCTTTGTATTGTTGTTGGCTTTTTATTTACGGTTGCCCTTGTAGGACTGCTAATTCCTGTTTATTAGACCAGTATGTCCTGTAAATGCAGTGTGATAGAAGCATGTAATTTATTGCATACAAACAGCTGCTTGGTACTACATGCTGTGCTATATGTGTCATGTGGGCTATGATACCTGATGATAATGGCTAGACTGTTCCTGTTCTCTTTCTGTTCTTTTCCTGTGTTCCCCACCTCTACCCCAAGTTAATTTTTAAAACATTATTATCCATACAACTATCAAAGCTAGGCCAATTCTTTACCAGGTTCTTTTCCTTATGTTTTGATCTCCCATCCCCTATCCTCTGTGTTTTTTAAATGAAAACCTTCAAGGATTGTCTTCTCTGTGTTTGTCCAATGTCCAGTATGGCACAGCCCTGATCCTGATTGGGGCTTGAGGATGCTCCATTGTACACATGTTAATTTATTATTACTACATTAGGTTTGAGTTGAGGATGGAATTCCACGGGCAATTAGAATTTCCTCGCTTTTTTCCCATTTCTATGTCTGCTATTATTTTAACGGTAGTTATATGTTTAACTTTCCCTCTCCCTTGTTAAGTAGAAGGCAGTAAGGTGTAGTGAAATTGAATATAAAGTTAAACTGCTTTTTAGAGTGATGGGTACAAGTTTGGGATGGTTTGAAGGTTGTGGATTTTTTTTTTTTGTTAAAGAAATGTGACCTAAAATCTTGGTCTGGCAAAGCATTTGATACGGTCTCCCATGGTATTCTTGCCAGCAGTTTAAAGAAGTATGGATTGGATAAATGATCTGTAAGGTGGGTAGAAAGCTGACTAGATCATCAGGCTCAATGTGTAGTGTTCAACAGTTCCGGGGCTGGTTGGTGGTCAGCATCAAGCCAAGTCCCAAGGGTCAGTTCAGGAGGGTTTTGTGCAACATCTTTATTAATGACCTGGATGTGGGGATGGATTGCACCCTCGGCAAGTTTGCGGATGACACTAAGCTAGGGGGAGAGGTAGATATGCCGGAGAGCAGGGATAGGATCCAGAGTGACCTAGACAAATTGGAGGCTTGGGCCAAAAGAAATCTGATGAGGTTCAACAAGGACACGTTCAGAGTCCTGCACTTGGGATGGAAGAATCCCAAACATTGTTACAGGCTGGGGACCGCGTGGCTAAGCAGCCGTTTGGCAGAAAGGAATCTGGAGATAACAGTGGATGAGAAGCTGGATTAGAGCCAATAGTGTGCCCTTGTACAGCTTATTGGGGTGCATTAGGAGGAGCATTGCCAACAGATCTAGAGAAGAGATTATTCCCCTCTATTCAACACTGGTGAGGCCACATCTAGAGTATTGTGTCCAATTCTGGGGCCCCCATTACAGAAAGGATGTGAACGCACTGGAGAATGTCCAGTGGAAGGCAACAAAAATTATTAGGGGGATGGAATCTATGATTTATAAGGAGAAACTGAGGGATTTGGGCTTATTTAGTCAACAGAAGAAAAGAATGAGGGAGGATTTGATAGGCAACTACCTAAGGGGGTGGTTTCCAAAGTGGCTGGAGAGCAGCTGTTCTCAGTGGTGACAGATAACAGAACGAGGAGCAATGGTCTCAAGTTGCAGTGGGGAGGTCTAGGTTGGATATTAGGAAAAACTATTTCTCTAGGAGGGCGGTGAAGCACTGGGATGGGTTCCCTAGGGAGGGGGTGAAATCTCCATCCCTACAGTTTTTTAAGTCCCAGCTTGACAAAGCCCTGGCTGGGATGGTTTAGTTGGGGTTGGTCCTGCTTTGGGCAGGGGGCTGGACTCGATGACTCTTGAGGTCTCTTCCAACCCTAAAATTCAATGATTCATCCTGATGCAAAATAAAATGGCAAACTCACGCTCCTCTGAGAGACATTGACGCGAGAAGTACCATTCTAATGATGATGTGTGAAAGAGACGAAAAATGCGTCCATCACGGACTCTGTGGACTCCAAGAGCAATGAGAAGTGCCAGCAGTATCTTCCTGAGTAGGAGAATTGTCCCCCGTAGTCCTAGCCTAGGTAGAAACACAACCTTCAAAGTGAGTGCTATGGGAGGCTGAATCCCTCTCCCGTTTTCCATATAAATCAAGCATGGACTTGTTCTAGCTTGAAAATCAGTGTGGAAGTCCAAGAGCAATTAACACAGCTCTGCAATACACATGGGGAGAAATAAAATTAGATTCTACTCCGGCTCTCCTTGAACAGGCCCTAGCCACACACATCCGGTTGGAAACTGGCAGCAAACACCAGTTCAGTTAGCCCAATACCATCCCGTTTCCCTAGTCCGAGGTAGGGAATCCTTTCAGAACCATGCTGAGAGGGTTCTCTTCCGCACAGTCTTTAGCGGTTTGAAAACTCAATGCTCAGCCAAAATAATCAGTACTCATGACACAGAGACATGGCAATCGGGGCAGGATTCTAGGGCAATTGTTGTCATGGTGCCAGGGGTGTGCCTAGTACTTGAGACCTCACGGTAGTGGTCATTTAACCTCCTGTTTGTGACTCAGCCAGTGGTAACTTGAGGAACTTAGCGCCAAAATAGAGTGGCAGTCATTCTGTCTGCCAAAGCCAGACTTTTAATTTTCAAAGTGATCAATATGCTTTTGCCTCCCCTTACAAGGGGACCGCTGTAGGAAAGGAGGTAATTAGAGCCACCGTCAAGGGCTGGAGTCACCAAGAGCATTAGGAGTTCAATATTGCAGCAAGCAGAGAAGAAAGAGAAGGGAGGGAAGGCAGCCAAGTAGTATATCCTGGGAAATAGGAGCACAGAAGTGAAAGTGGCTGGACAAGAATGCCCAGGGAATAACCGGATAGCATATGCATCTAGAGCGGAGGACCAAATAGGGACATATGAGGAGAAACATGGGGGAAGGAGGAGGTGACCTGAAAAAAGCAGTGGTGCACAGTGTGATTTAGTATTTGTGATAAGAGATGGCCATTGGGACTTCGCACCTTCTACCAGAGATCAGGGGTATGGAGAAAAAAGGAGGATGTGCACAGAATAGTGGAACAAGTATCTAGCATCTGCCGACTGCTTCCCCCGAGAATCTAGATGAGGAGGGTCCAGCAGCAGGACCCACGAAGTTGGAAGGGCAGAAGAAGCTAGCTGGTAGCCTTGCAGCTGCTGGAGTGGGAATTACAATAGAAGGTTCCAGCCTTAAGATTAAAAAGGTTAATTTAAGCCTAGTGAGTTTCAGATGCTAATGTGGCATAAGCATATTCCTATCTGGTGGTTAGTAGTAACTTTATATACTCTCTAAGATGTGATGTGCACATTTAGGTCCCAGTTCAAAGTATTTAAGCAAGTACCTGACTATTTTGTTGAATGAGGCGTCCTTCATGCTGTATACAAAGATTCATCATTTTATCGGCCGATGTTTAAAACTCAGTGGCTGAAAGTTGTAAAGTGAGTGTGGGGATTGCCAAGTGAGGTCTAGTTATGCACATTTAGATGATTGTTACCTAAAATGCGTTCAAAGTAATGTTCTACTCGTGCTTGTGTGACTTTTATTTTGCCAAGTGATGGATTCTTCTCCAAAAGTTTGCTCAACTTTAGTTCTGAATTTAAATGTAAATATTTTCTTTTCCTCGTATTGCTGTGAAAAGGCAATATTTAACTAGAAGGGGTGGTGGAATCTAAAATGCATCCAAGTAATTATGAAACTCAGAGCATTGGACGTAGTAAAGATAAGTACACATCACCATTGTGGGACAATACATCAAAGAGAGAGAGAGATTCAGAGACTTCCTTACTGAATACAGAGTTCAAGCAGGCCATGTTCTAGCAAATGTATAGCAGTAATCTGAATGAGCTTCTTGAGCAGTGGTTTTCTACCTTTGATCTGTGGACCCCTATCTAGGAAGTCCTCAAAGGGTGACTATGAAAATAAAATTTCTGGTATCAAAAAAGGGCTTCCATTGGTCTGATCAATCAGAAGTTCTGTGATTACCCCCCATTGACAGGTCAAAACCTGGAAATGTTATTACCATGAAACGTGGCAGCTTTAGTGCCCTTTCTCACGCTGCGTCAAATGCGGGGCCGAGCACGTGCAACATTTATAGTTGAATTCTGTTCATCCATGGTCAGTCTAAGGCTTTGTCTACACTGCAGTTTATACCAGCATAATGTCTGTGGCACAGTGTGTGAATTAGCCACCACTCCCCTTCTCGTTAGCACCATAATTTATGCCAGTACAAGCGCTTGTGTGCGCAGCATTATGTCAAGGGGACGGCTTTCCCTGCCGACATGGATTCTACCACTCACAGGGGCGGGATTTTTATGTCCACAGAAGAGCTCTCATTTAGGGACATTAAATATCCACTAATTAATTAATTGAATCGCTGATTCATTTTGCCCGGCATCAGTCTGCCCGCGGTGTTTCAGAGCAGCAGCGCCACATGGACCCTGGGGACAGCAGGGGAGTTCCCAGCTGATCCCGGGCTCCATGAGGTGTTGTTGCTTTGAAATGCCACGTGCAGCCTGGGGACACCCCAGTTAACCCCGGGTTGCACGCAGCGTTTCAAAGCGGCAGCACCGCATGTAATCCGTGGTCTGGCCCCAGGCTCCAAGCAGTGCTGCCACTTTGTAGTACTCCCTACCCCCCTTGCTGCCTCTTTCTGTTATAGGCAGTGGGGTGAGGGGGGAGGAAGCCACTAGTTGACTAGCCTGTCGACTTTCTGAGAAGCATTTGCTTATCGGAGAGTCGACTAGTCCTTCACATCTCTATTCTCATCAGTGGCATGGAGCACCTTCACCTAGGTTACCTGTAAGCTAGAGGTGGGGACCCTTTTTTGTATCGGGGGCCACTGATCCACATTGCTGGTGGGAGGGTAGGTAAGCCCGGAGGGCCAGATCCAAGCAAGGTGGGGGCCAGATTTCCCACCCCTGCTGTAAGCTGGGTGACCATGCAGCTGCCTATTTAGCACCATTCCGATGCTCCAGGAAGCCACCCAAGACAGGGACCTTTGGCACCAAGGTAGGGCCAGCCCACCCTCAACTACAGCCTCGCCCACTCTCCAACAGTGGTCCCTCTAAATGTTTCAATCCATGTGCGGAATAAATGTTATGTGCACCGAGGCATGTTCAGATGTGCACCACCAATAGAAACAGGCTAGCAGCTGTGGGTGCTCTTCTGAATCTCTCCTGGGTGGCTGCCCATGTACTCAGCTTACAGAGAACAATGCTCTCCAACTTGCTGGGGCCAGCCAGCTTGGCCCAGGCCTCAATACTGCTAGGGCAACCCAGCCCCACCACAGTGGGGAGAGGTTCCATTCCTGTCCAGCCCCTGCTGTGAGGAAAGAGAACTGGGGGAGTCCTCTCTCCTTGCAGTAGCCCTGGAGCACCCTCTTTCACCCCACACTCCTCCCAAACCTAGCCCCACACCAAAGCCTGCACCCCTAGCTGGAGCCCTTCTCCCTTCTAATCCCAACCCTCTCACCCAGCCATGAGACGTTCAATCCTGGCCCCATGCCAGAGTGCACGGAGCCTTCTACCTTGACCCTCTGGTCCATGCCTGAGCCCCCTCCCACACTACAAACAAATTGTGCTTTGTCACACATCACCTCCATATTGGTGCACATAACAAAATTCATTCCGCTCAGGGGTGGGAAAACTTAGAGGGACATGAATCAGTTACAGGCATGACTTCTATGGCGGGGGTCCACGGATCACAGGTCGAATTTTCCAAGCACCTCTGTTTGAACATTGCTAGGGGTCTGCGAATGTAAAAAGGTGGAAAATCCTTTTCCTGCAAGGTTCTCCAGGCCCAGTACTTCAGGGACTGATTATGGAGAAATATCTTTCTGTATCAGCCGGATTCATTGGAGTGATGCCTCGGAAATCCAGTCATGGAGTGGCACCTCAGCGTGCTACATGATCTACGTTATTAACCACTGCTCCTCTTGGTTTATTAATCCATTGAAAAGTGGATAGGGTTTCCAGGATAAGTGACACTCTGTAGTATAAAGGCAGAAATGAACAGTATTCCCTCTAATTTTTTTCATCCATAGGTACATTTTTCCCCATCCATGTGAAGAACAATTTTTTTGTGCACTGAGGCATGTGCAAATGTGCACCATCAAGAGAAACACAAAACCCAGCTATGGGTGTGCTGCTAATCAGCTGGGCGGCATTGGAATCTCTCCTGACCAGCCTCACAAGCACACAGCTTACAGGGAACACTGGAAATGAGGTGGCAGCTCTTACTAACACAACCCCACACACACCCTTCCCCATGATGAAGTCCTGAATACTCCCAGAACAATGAACTACATTGCTAGCATTTATTCATGACCGGATCGATTAATGTGTAAGGTTTGAAAGTGTCAAAATGGGAATTTTTTTCTGTTTCTCTACAATAGCATGTACTCCAGTAAATGAAGAATTTGCTATTTTGAAAATGGATTTAGCTGGTCCTTAGTCCTAGTGGGAGAAAATCCACCACTGTGCATGTACAAAGATCACTTTTTTATATAGATATACGCTCTACAAATGTCTGTAGCAGCATATGAATAAATTATCCATGCTGTGAATCAGCATGCTCTTAAATAGCTATTTAAACAGTAAACTTGTAATGGTCTCACAGAAGCCCATGATGATTAAATGAGTCAGTAATGCGTTTTTATATGTGTATATATAATATAATTTTCATATGTAATGGAGTCTTGGTAATGACTTCATAGTCGAGTTTATAAATTATAAAATAGTTTTCCATTATAAACTGGTCCTCTTCCGTATCACAACTTTCTCAAACTGCGTTTTTACCTGATATTTCTCCCGTGAATTATGTTCCAGGGTTTTTCTTTCAAAGACTGGGTTTAATTGGACAAGTTTTGGGGGATTTTCCTCTTGGAGAAAAATGGATTTGCTTTTGTAAAAAAAAAATTGCGATTTTATTTTTTTAAAAATGTAATATCTCAAAACCAGGCTGTTGATAAAACACAATATTGTTTATTCACTCTGAAGCTTTGAACGTTTTGAGAGAGAATTCTGTCAGATGCAGGTGAAAAGTGAACATTAGGGAATAAGTATATTTCTAGTTGCATGGTTTCCAGACATACAAACCAATGTCTAGGGTTGCACATTTGTCTCATGACGGCCCTTCCATCCCTAGTCTAAAGGACCTACTCTAAAAGACCTCTCAAGTGTAGAGCAGCCCTTTTGCATTGTGGTTCCTGAGAGAGTTGCCGGCTTTCCTTAGCTGTAAATGGAAATGATATAGTGAAGCGGAGGAATCACATTTGATTTTCTGCTGAGTGTTCATATTTCAAAGAGGCCCGTGTTTGAGCACCGTGCGCGTGTGTGTGCGTGTGTGTGTGAGAGAGACGGATAGAGAGAGAGCCAAAACCAAAACAAATGAGTCAGAGCGAAATTTCAAAAGTGACTGATCATTAGCTATTTTGGCTGTAAATGTTAGTGGCTGTTTTATCCATTTCAAAATAGAAGTAATATAAAATTCAGTTTTCCCCTCAACAGTAATTGTGTTACATTTGGAGACTAAACTCAGTTACTGAGCTGTGAAATAGAAGGATTTAAATGCCACTGTAAGTGAAGAGCTCAGTGCAGCTGTGGGCTGGAGTCTCGATGAAATGAACCTGGACCATGTGAGTTCTGATTCCGTCGCTTGAAGCAAGTTGTTAATCTTACTTGAGCGAGTGAGTAAGACGAGGATAAAAATGCTCTGAGTCTTGTGAGGGTTAATGACGTTTGTACTTCTTACTGATTGCTTTCAAGATGAAAAAGGCTTTGTCAGGATAGCTGCTTCTGTCCAGTTCAGCAGGACAGTACCAAAGCACTTACCTCAAGCCTGGTTTTCCACGGGTGTTGAGTAACAATCCAGCTCTGAAATCAGCGGAAGCTGGGGGGAAGTTGAGCGCTTCGGAAGATCTGTCCCAAAAAGTGCAGCGTGTTTGAAACACTTCATAGTGAACACTAATTAAGCCTTGCAACAGCACTCTGAGATAGATGGGTGAGTAGTATCTCCCCATTTTGCAGGGGGAAATAGAGGCAGAGCAATCAAGAGACTATCACAAGGCCCCTTTAAGATGTCTAGGCCTGTGGCAGTCAGTAGTCTGGGGGAAGGGAGGGAGGGGAGGGTGTTGGGTTTGAAAAGAACCTTTAAAGTGGAGCGTTCTTCATATGCAAACAATTCCAAAACTTTCTTTTGTCTCAAATGTGCTCTCTGTCTGAGGTAGTGATGTAAAAGTCCTGTTGAATTGGTTAACCAGCTGAATATAATGTGTAACTGGATAAATGATTAAAGGGGATGTGGACGGGGGGTCATAGGCAGGCTGGAAGGCCCCCCCCCCCCCCCCACTGCAGACAAGGTCTTCTCCAGCCGGCTGGAACCCCACTGCTTATGGCAGGCCCCATGGGGCTGGAGCTGCCCCCTGCCTGCAGCAGGCGGGGAGAGCTGCTCCAGCCCCCAACCCTTGGTTAACTCTAACCCTAACCCTCACCCATTAAGGGTGAAGCTTACCGATTAACCATTCACATCCCTAGTTTGAGGTTATTTAAATATATCTTTTCTGTTTAATGCCAAGGCTCTCTGCCTACTGACTTAAATGGGCCCCATCAGCATAGCACTAGAGCCTTCCTAATAATAATACAACCTTGCCCAGCAGTAAGAGATATAATGGTGCCTGAGACATTAATAATGCGCTCTTGGAAACAATGGTCCGTAGCAAAGGTCGAGGCAACGAGATGCAACTCCCCAACCTCACCCCCAGTGCAAAAGACAAAATGCCCTGAACATTCACAAAGGTAATGTGAGTGAGGTTCAAGGTCTGTCAATAGTAGCTCAATTTGTGTATTTGTGACCTAGTCTCTATTAAAGAAAATAAAGTACATACTTACTTAGGGAAGATAATGGAGCAAGTAATTAAGGAAATCATCTGTAAACACTTGGAAGGTGGCAAGGTGATAGGGAACGGCCAGCATGAATTTGTAAAGAATATATCATGTCAAACCAGTCTCATAGCTTTCTTTGATAGGATAACGAGTCTTGTGAATAAGGGAGAAGCGGTGGATGTGGTATACCTAGACTTTAGTAAGGCGTTTGATACGGTCTCGCATGATATTCTTATCAATAAACTAGGCAAATACAACTTAGGTGGGGCTACTATAAGGTGGGTGCATAACTGGCTGGATAACCATACTCAGAGAGTAGTTACAATCCTGCTGGAAAGGTATAACAAGTGCGGTTCCGCAGGGGTCTGTTTTGGGACCGGCTCTGTTCAATATCTTCATCAACAATTTAGATATTGGTATAGAAAGTACGCTTATTAAGTTTGCAGATGATACTAAGCTGGGAGGGGTTGCGACTGCTCTGGAGGATAGAGTCATAATTCAAACTGATCTGGACAAATTGGAGAAATGGTCTGAGGTAAACAGGATGAAGTTTAATAAAGACAAATGTAAAGTGCTCCTCTCGAGGTCCCTTCCAGTCCTAGTATTCTATGATTCTATTATTCTATGATACCTGCATAGTCATTCTATCAAGTACAAAACAGCTGTAGATTAACTGCAAGAGATACAAGCCTAACCTGTTCCTGTGTATTAACTACCTGGGAACACTTCCCTGTTCTTCATATATAGAATGTGATGGTATGTGTTTCCTTACAAGCCGTGTTGTTATCCACAGAAGCCCTTGATGGTGTCCTAGGGATTGTAAAGTTTAAATGCTGGTTGCAAATGCGGGAGGAAAGAGAACCTTTTAGTCCTGTATGGTATGGGAGATTCACTTGAGGTGACCCTGTGGGCATGTGGATGATACTACTTCTGAAGACAGACAGTAAGTAGACGTGATTTGCTGCAGAAAGGAAATCCTATGAACGGCACAAAGTCCAGAAAAAGGCAAGTGGCTGATTTATGGTGAAAATGTATAGCTTTCTGGCATTCCTACATTTTTATGTTAATATTGATAGACAAAGGGTTTGTTATGTGACACAATAACAGATTATAGTAGATCATAGGGGCTGAGCATTAATATCTTCATTATCTATAGACTGTAAGTTACAATTCAGATCAACAGCATGTTGGGGGGGGGGGAGAGTGGTTATGACCACGTTGTTTCCCTGAAATCGATTTGCTCCATGAACTCTTAATGACAAGGCAGAGTTCAAGACAAACCTGTCTGACACATAAGGCTATTTTTCACTTTTTTGTCCTTTTAAACTCCAAGGCTACTATTCCCTTCAGAGGAAGGAAAGGGGAGAGATGAGAGTTTTGTTTTGTTTTTACGAAAAGTTGCAGCAGAATCCCAATTCCTAATGTTGCTAGCCCCACTGATAATGAAGTTAGAATAAGAACACAACAGCTTGAGAGCTTTGTTCTGCAGAAATTCAATGGGCATGCCAGGCATTCTTAAATAATAAGGTTTTTCTTAATAAAACAACAACACAGCACGGGAGGCTGGAGCACAGAACTGAGTGCCACCTCTAATGTACGTGAATTTGAGCATGTTGTTTTAATGTATCTTGAACTATACAGAAATGTCTGCAATATGGGTACAAAGAGACTTACCTGACATGAGTGAAATAAAGTTTAATGACTCTACCTTGAGATCCATGAATAAATGCTCTAAAGGAGTGCAAAGTATTGTTAGACGTTTCCTTGCTTTATTATTATTAATAATGCTAATCATCATCATATCATCTCTGTATTATTCCTTTGTGGCAACTAGGAATGGGGAAATTAGTAGAGAGTTCTTGCTGTAAAGAGCTTGCAGTCTGAATAGAAAGATACCGGGCAGACAATGTGAATATTTCTTGCCATATCTAGGCACTCCCAGAGAGGCTGCATTGTCAAGAGTCCAAGACAATTAAGTACCCATGTGCCATGGAATTACAGTGGCAGCAGGGTAGCTCCCTAAGGTTGCTTTGAACATCCCAGCCTTAATAAGTTGGCATATTCTGAAGGTTTGCAGGGCACACACCATGATGGGCATATGGTCAGCACTTGGAAGATTTTACCTGAAATTTGAAAGATAAAGGTGGCATGGATGTAAGCGACTAATTGACTATCTGATAAGCAAATGCTTATAAGAGAGTCGACTCAACTAGTCGCTCCCGCGGCTCCATCAGATAGTGGCAGCAAGAGGGGGAGCAGGGATCCGGTGCTGGGGAGAGCCAGCATAAAAGCTGGTTCCTCCCAGCACCGTCTCCATGGGGAGAAGGGACAGAGGTGCCGAGGGGAACTGGTGCGTTTTTGGGCTCTTGCTACTTTTCAAAAGCAGAAGTGCTGCAGGGAGCCTGGGTCAGGCTGGGGACTAACAGTCCCCCGCTGGCCCCACACGCTCCCTGCTTTTGAAATGTACAAGAGTCCTGGTAGGGGGCAGACTGAAAGACCTGGGCTTGTTTAGTTTGGAAAAGAGAAGACCGAGAGGGGACATGATTGTGGTTTTCAAGTACAGGCAGTCCCCAGGTTACATGGGTCTGACTTACATCAGATCCCTACTTACAAACAGGGTGAGGCAACCCCGCACTAGCTGCTTCCCCCCAGCAGACTAGGGAGACGCGAAGCTAGCGCCCCCCCCCCCCAGCAGACCAGGGAGACGCGGAGCGGCTTTTCTCAGCAGACACCTCAGCTTGAGAATAAAGGACTTGAGGGAAGTGAGGTGTGGGAGAATAAAACTGAGCTCTGGAGAAATGTTTGGCTAGAGTTTCCCCTACAATATGTACCAGTTTCGACTTACATACAAATTCAACTTAAGAACAAACCTACAGTCCCTATCTTGTACGTAACCCGGGGACTGCCTGTACTTAAAAGGGTGTCACAAGGAGGAGGGAGAAAAATTGTTCTCCTTGGCCTCTGAGGATAGAACAAGAAGCAATGGGCTTAAATTTCAGCAAGGGAGGTTTAGGTTGGACATTAGGAAAAAGTTCCTAACTGTCAGGGTGGTTAAACACTGGAATAAATTGCCCAGGGAGGTTGTGGAATCTCCATCACTGGAAATATTTAAGAGCAGGTTAAATGGACCTCTAACAGGAATGATCTGGACCAGTGTTTCTCAACCAGTGGTACAGGTACCCTTAGGGGTACTTGAGAGCAGTGGAGGGGGGAGAGGGAGGTATGTCAATGCAACTGAAATATGAAAAAAACCTGAATTTTTGTTTGAAGTTGTACAGCGTTTTATTATTTTTGTACTTTCTACACTCAAATTTCATCACCCACCCAGCTATGATTAAGTTGTTTAAAACAAATGTGTTGCATTGGTAGAAAAAAAATTGTGTGTCTGAAAACTGTAGGTACTAGGGATACTTACAATTTTTTTTAAAGGGGTACTTTTTTTAAAAAAAGGTTGACACACACTGATCTAGACTACGCTTGGTCCTGCTATGAGGGCAGGGGACTGGACTTGATGACGTCTGGAGGTCCCTTCCAGTTCTAGTGTTCTATGATTGTGTGTGATAACCAAGGGCCCTGTGCCTAGCGAGGAGTGCGTTTTGGTGGCTTCCATGACAGGAGGGGGCCAAAAGCACATGCTGGGCATGGTCCTGCTGAAGTCTGGCTTCCACAGGCTTTGCTGGATTGGGTATGTGCCTCCTGGAATTTGGTATGAGATTTGGAACCACAATAAGAGTTGTGCACTAGATGTCAGTATTGGATGGAGGTCAAAGTCCCTTCTGGTCTCAGCCCCCCAAAAGGGAATCTAGGGGTGCACAGAGAAGCTCTTCATGTGATGATCCCCCACCTGAGGGGAGGGGAAATTGTCGAAAGATCAATGGACTGGAAGCAACCGCACTGGGCTGTCTTGCAACAGGAAGCTTGACTTATAAAAGTGATTTGACTTATAAAAGTTGCATCCTGGTTAAAGCCCACATGGGGTGTTCCTTGCCTTCTTCCATGTGCCGAGCGCCCCGAGTGAACTTTTCAGCTGTTCTCCTGATCTCTGCCAGGGAACTCCTCCTTGTCTAAATACACCAGTCCTCTGAGTGCTTTTAAGCTACCTATCAGTGAAATGGTTTCTCTTTCTCCATACAGAATTACTGGGCCGGGTGAGATTCCAGTCACTGGGCGAGATTCCAGTCAGTATACTGTGCTTGAATTTTCAGAATGTCTTTGACAAGGTCCCTCACCAAAACTTGTAAGAAAACTAAATGGTTGGGGGATAAGAGGGAAGGTCCTCTCGTAGATCAGTAACTGTTCAAAAGATAGGAGACAAACAGTAGGAATAAATGTTTCCACAAGAAGAGAGGTAGATATCTGGTCCCCTTTGGATCTTTACAGGGATGTGTTGTGCTGTTCTTTTTATTCATAAATTATCTGGAAAGGGGGGTGAACAGTGAGTGAGGTAGCAAAATTTGCTGATAATACAAAATTAGTCAAGATAGTAAAATCCAAAGAAGACTGCTAAGAGTTAGTAAACTGGATGTCCAGGTAAAAACAAAAAAACTCCAAGGCAGATAAAATTCAATGTTGATGAGCACCAAGTAAAAAACATTAGGGAAAATATTCCCAAATATACATACACAATGGTATGATCTAAATTAGTTGTTATTACTTAAGAAAGAGATCTCGGAGTTGTCATGGATAGTTCTGCTTAATTTGCAGTGGCAGCCAAAAAAGCGAACAGAATGTTAGGAACCAGGAGGAAAGGAATCGATCAGACACAAATATCATAATTCCACCATATAATCCAAGTGAGGCCCACCCCTTGAATGCTGCATGTGGTTCTGGTCATTCCATTTCAAAAAAAGATGCATTAGAATTGGAACAGTTATGGAGAAATTCAGAACAAATGATTAGTAAACAACACGTCCCTACTCATTGTCTTCACACCCTTAAGATTTTATAGACCTCTGTCATGTCACCCTTGGGCCAGGTCTACACTAGACCTGGGAGCTTGGCCTAAGGCACGCAACTCCAGCTATGAAATCATAGTTGGAGTCAGCTTGCCTTAAGCTGAGCTTGGCAGCGTCCACACAGTGGGAGGCACTGGGAGCAAGTGCTCTCCGCACCTTCCCGTACTCCTCATGACTGCTAGCAGTACAGACGCTGGCTGGAGCTGCCTTCAATGTTTGAGTTACAGGTCTATACCAGACCTGCTACATCGAACAGAACAGCCATCTCTGACACGGCAAGTGAAGATGTTCCCCGGGTCATCTCTTTTCTCAGGTGAGCACTGCAGCTGTTCCTTATCCCTTTGAGTAACACAAGAAATAGGGGTCACCCAATGAAATTAATAGGCAGCAGGTTTATAACAAACATAAAGTACTTCTTCACACAACACTTAGGCAACCTATAAACTTCATTGCCAGGGGTTAGTGTGAAGGTCATAAAAAAAGGATTAGATAAAATTCATGGAGGGTAAATCCATCAATGGCCGTTAGCCAAGATAGTCAGGGATGCAATTCCATACTCTTGCGTATTCCTAAATCTCTCATTGCCAGATGCTGGGATTGAATGACGGATGGATTGCTCAGTCAATTACCCTATACTATTAATTTCTTCTGAAGCATTTGGCAGTGGCTGTCATGAGGAGGCTCTCAACCTTTCCTCCTCAACCTTAGAGGAGTCTAATTTCTTTTCAAACACCCAAGTTTCGCCTCACTTAAAAATGACTTGCTTACAAAGTCTGATACAAAAGCATCACAACACGCTATTACTGACAAACGGCTGGCCTTCTCATTTTTACCATATAATTATAAAATAAATTACAATATAAATATTGTAGTTGCATTTAAATATAGAGTGTATAGACAAGTCATTGTGGGAAATTTTAGTTTTTACTGGCATAACTTGTGCATTTTCTGTAGCCTTGGTCAAACTAGGGAAATAGCTAGATGAGTTGATGTACCCGCTAGAAGACCTCAACGTATCCTCCCACGTGCACACATACTCCTGACTGAGAATCATTGGGCTGGAAAGAGACTGGATCTGAACCACTACAGCTGTTCTTATGATATCAGTACTCCCAGGGGAGGAAGGGAGAATAATTTACACGTTAGAAGGCTGAAGAGCCACCAGTTGTAGATGAATGTATTAAAATGTGAGCAGATATTACCAGATATGGAATAGCAGTCTACGAAATACAGGGTAACTGAGATAATTAAGCGTGTATTGACTCTGTTGGGTCCCATATTAATTAGTGTTTAAAAATACCTTACAGTTTGGTGGTAGGAATTCCCAAATTCCCCTCTAGCTTCCTTGTCACTGGGAGAGTAACGGACACGTTCAGGCTCATGGTGAATTGAATTTATCATTGTCAGTCTGTAATCTCACAAACAGCAAAATAAAAGGTACAAAGCAGTGCTGCCCTGCCGTAGGGCTTTGCATCCGCATTCCTTGTGCTATGGGGAGCTTAGGCGTTTCCCCTACCTCTTCGAACTTGGCATTTTTCCTTGTTCCTTAATTGCAGCGCGATACGGTGCCTCCTCCCCTTTCTAGAGAATTGACACTCCTGCGCTATCCAATCTGCTGCATTGATCCTCTCGCACAAAGCCCCTTTGTACTGGGCCAGTGCCTGGCAGACTGAGGTATGAATTCCCAAATCCAGATTCTGGGCTGGCTTTCTCTCTCACTTTTCGGCTCGAACTTGGATTGTTAGAAATGTTGACACTATTAATCACATCTACATTACGGGTGCCTATGTGGCATTATTGGGAGGTAGATTTATAGAGAAAACTCCTATTTTGCCAACCTGTAAATGCCCATTTACAGAGGTACCTGAAAAACGCGTGTTCCTGAACTGGCGACTACCACTGATTGTCCTAGGTACATTCCAGGATGACATCGCTTTCGATGGAATACTTCTGGATTCTGGCAACACAATGAATATAGGGAATACGTAGCCCCTGAAGTCTGAAAAGAAAACAAAAGAAATGTCCCCTTCTGGAAAGACTACGGATAGGGATGTCAGCATCACCCTCCCGGCCCGGCTGGAGATGCCAGTGGCGCCGCAGGCCCAACCCAGACCAGCCCGCAACATGACAGGCCCGGATTGACGGCAGCAGCCCATCCTGGCCCACTGCACCACAGGATCTCATTTCAGTGGTGAGCAGGATAAACACAACTTTTAACCAATTCACTGATTAAACGGGATTTTGCATCCCTGGGGTAGGATACAAAGAGTAAAAGAGCTGCCGATCTTGGCTGAAGAGGCCAGAATTTTCTGCAAATTTTACGCCCAGCAATTGTGTGGGAATTTTAAGCAAGTGGTACAAATAACTACAAATACAAAACAAGTTTTGTACTTTACATCCGTCCACTCATACTCCAGCCTACTTTTAGCTGCAGACTAACATCTTGATTTAATTTCTTGAGGTCAATTTGATGTGGGAGTTAGATCAGATTAAAAGGTGTTAAACTTCATCTAGAGTAGGAAAAAGATCAAGGTTAGCTACAACGGGTCAGCTAACCTCTACTTCATCCTAGTCATTTATCTTGGCCTAGACATACTCAGTGGTGTCAGTCTGGAGAGCACTTTGACACATGCTTAATTGTAAGCAGCTGTATAATCCCACTAATTTCAGTGGACATTCCCAAGTGTTGAAAACTGAGCACGTGTAACCCACACACCTAGTGTGGTTCACTGACCAATGCAGTGGCACCTAGACCACAGCAACAGCTAAGATCAAGAGACTTCTATAGCATGCACTGGGAACCAGCTGGCTTTTAGAGAGGGTAGAGGCTCCTATACTGAGGTCCCAGGTTCAAATCCACCCAGTAGGGGCTACATGTGCTCTACTGGATCAGGGCCTGGCTGCTGCAGTGATAACATTTTACAATCGATTTGAGCAATTTATAACTCTTTGAAAATCGCACTTATTCATGCACAACATTTTTTGTCCCTTGTGAAGTGTGCAGTTACGAAAGGCCAGACTTCTGGTTATAGCTAAACTGAGTTGCCCAGGCAGTAACAGAGGTCCAAATGGTGCTTAGGTGCCTAATTCCCACTGAAAGCCAATGGGAGTTGGGTGCCTAATTGCCATTTATGCCTTTTTAAAAAAAAATCTTCCCCTGAATGCAGGTGGACAACAAATGATGAAAGGGCCCTGGAAAAGCCATTTTTTTTCTTCACTCTGTTAGTGGAGTATTTCATACATCCGTCTTGTAAAGTTTCCAATATTTGAAAACCATGGCGTGCCTTGTTTGCATGACGTTTTTCCATGAGAGGTAGCGGTGCCACTTCAACGGTTTGCACTGGAAACAGCAACCGTTTTGTGTCCTGGAGAACTTTGTGTCCAGGATGCATAAAGTTTTCCACGCATGCACCTGTGTGTGTGATGAGTTATAAACGGTTTAGCACTCATCGTTCCCAGAGGGAGAATCCCCCCCGCCTTGTGGTTTTGAAGGTGCACAGGAGCAGGGATTGTTCAGGCAAAAGACGGTGAATTCCAGCAGTGTCTGCTGAGCTTTCTCCTTACGAAAAGCTTTTCTTCTTTAGGAGATATTTTTTTATGGAATTAGCATCATCTCAAGCAAATGCTGTGATTAAGCACTGAAAATGCAGGAGATTAACACAGTTGGGCCCTGATTCTGCAAAAACCTAAGCACGCGCTTAAGTTTCCCAGGGTGAGTATGCTCAATGCTTTCATTGGGACTGCTCATAGTGCTTACATTTGAATAGTCTTAGCAAGATGGAGACCTTAGCTTCCATGCCCCATGTGTGAATATGTTACCATATAGTTTTAACCAGGTAGACATATTATTAATCTATTATAATGTAATTATAAATATACCTGGACATCATCATTTGGTACCTTGTAGGGATATAAACTGGTTAACTACTGGCCTTGGGTGGCGAGAGCTGTTCCAGTTTCCCCACGGCCGGGATCCTGTTAGCTAATCCACTGTGTGTATGTGTGGTGGGGGGGACCTCGGGTTAACTGGTTATCTGGTATACATGCCCTTAAGACTAACGCTTACCGGATAACTGTTTAACCTTTTACATTCCTAGTAATGCGTGCAGTTTTCTATATATCCCAGAAAGCCATGAAATTCATTTTTATAAAAAATACCCATTTAAACGTCTTACACAGCATACTATCGGCCGAGTCTAAATAGTGAAAACTTGCATATGCAGTAATTCCTCATTTAACACGTGCCCACTTACCACATTTTCATGATAGCCTGATTTTTTTTTGAATTACACAACCATCCCCGTAAAAACACGATTTCCCCAGCCACCGGTGGCTGCGTGGGGCTTCCTCCACCTCCCTGCAAAGCGGCGGAGGCTTCACCGCTCACCGCACCATTCCCCAGCGATCCCCCCTTGCCAGACGCAGTGCAGGTCCCGGCAGACCCATCACAGGGGCATACTCCCAACCCAGTCTCCCTCCTCTTTCCTCCCCTCCCCTTCCCCAGAGCCAAACACCTCCCCTCCCTGCCGTAACCCAGTCCCCTTTCATCCCCAACCTTATGTCCCGGTCCCAACAGACACCACTGCTTGAAACGCAACCCCCACCTTTTCCATTATTTTCAATGGGAAAATTGACCCCGCATAACATGTTTTCACTTAACACGATCATTTTCTGAAACATATCGATAGTGTGAAATGAGGAATTACTGTATAGGCTATGTTTTCAGGTGAATTGGGCCTATAGTCAACTGCCTCAATCCCTGTCCTGCATCTGAGAGAGGCCATGCTGCTGAATATAAAGAAATTGGTGGTATGTGGCTGTTGGTCTAGTTATTAAACTATGTGTCTTGGAGAGAGAAATAGAGCAATGCTCAGGTATTACCACAATAAAAATGTGACACTGCAAAGATGAAATGAACATCGCAGGATGTCACACAGGTATCTAAGGTGATGGAGGAAAAAAATCATGCGTTTAAATGGTGATAATAGCAACTTTTCATCAATTGATCTCAGAAAGTTCCACAAAGGAGGTACCGTTATTCCCACTCTGAGGCATAGAGCGTGGAGGTGACTTGTCCTTGATCACCAAGCAGGTCAGTGGAAAATCTGGGAATAAAACCCAGGTTCTCCTGAGTGCAGTGTTCTCTCCACTAGGCCACACTGTTTGCTATTTCTAACAGACATTATCAATGTTATATGTGCCTTGCATCTGAGAATTTCAAAGCTCTTCCAAGTACATACTAAGAAAAAAAAACAACAAATGGTCTGGTAGCACTTTATAGACTAACAAAACATGTAGATGGTATCATGAGCTTTTGTGGGCACAGCCCACTTCTTCAGATGACCGGAGTGGGCTACAGTCTACATGTTTTGTTAATCTATAAAGTGCTACCAGACCATTTGTTGTTTTTTTTCTGTAACTGACTAACTCGGCTACCCCCTGAAGTACTAAGGAAGAAAGCCTCACAAAAGGCCTTTGAGGGAGCTAACGATTATTCTCTCTGAAGTAGAGGCAGGTAGACTGATAAATCCAAGCCCCCTCAGTCTCGTTAGCTGCTATTGGAATAATGGGTGCGTCACAGTTCAGAAAATCATACTTGTGTCTGACCAACCCAAGGCCCAAATGATCAGTTGCAGAGTCTGTAGCAGAACCCAGGTCTCCTGGCCTCCGGACAGCCCCACTTGTACATAGCTTAGTTTTTTCTGAAAATCTTTCAGAACATCTCCATGTTTGTTATTTTTAATTTCTGAACGCCAGTAGGAGTTGGCTCGCAGCGTGAATTTTCCTGGTCATCTTGACCATAAATACCTTGGCTACGAAACAAGGATATAATGGAGCCATTCGTCAGCCTAACAACCTTTCCTGTGTCCGTGTGGCGGTTTCCTTTATAGGACTCCTGCAAACGATGCACAAATGAAAAATGCTTGAAAAGCAGAAAAAGGAAATGTTTTATAGGAAAGGAGGCTGCTTCTTTCCCAGGTGGGACAGGATGCCTGTCAACAGAACAGCTGCTCTGGTCTTTAAAGGACGTGCGCAAGGTTGTTAGGCCCTAGAAATGAATGCACCTTGACTGTGGTGTCTTATGGATAATTGGGTATTTAATTTTCCAATCAGTTGATGAAACTATATGGAGAATAAAACCGGGAGTGAGTTACTGTGGCCCTTGTCACGTCTCGCTGCTGAAATGGAGCTGTTGCACTGTCAGTTTGCATTTGGCTTCCCCATCTTACACTTTGCTTTGAAGTAGGATGGTTTACTAGGGCTTTGCTCAAAGACTGGGGATCTTCCCAGTTGCTAGCAGAGCACTAACCAGTCCCATCACCAGTGTGTCCCATAGGACTGTAAAACGTGGTGGCAGGGGGTATTTAAATATTTGCATATTTCTGTTTTCCTGGGCAGGGAAACTGTGCTGGGACTAGTTTGGAAATGGGGGATGTTAAAAAGCAGTTAATTAGGTAACTGTATAGCTACTAAAAATCTCAGCAGTTACATGCTGTGGGCTTGATACTGCAAAGCCCGCAGCATGGGGCGGCAGCCGGCTCCCTGGGAGCTGGTGCGTGCCAGGAGCCAGCTTTTAAGCCAGCTTCTGTCGCGCACCAGCTCCTGCCTGCCACCCCACGCTGCTACCTCTGATATATCGTTGCTGCCAGTGATACAGAGCCAGCAGCATGGGGTTGCAGATGGCTCCCCAGGAGCCTGCATGTATCCATTAATGGTAACCGATAAGCCCAGGCTTAACTGCTTAAACGGTTTTTTTGTTGCATCCCTATTGGAAACTTTAATATGGTTGATGTCTGCACAATTTGGAGTCCAGTGTAACAAGAGATTTAGAAAGATTTCCTCTGATTGGCGTCTGCATAGCTCTTCGGGCAGTCTGAATGGTGACCGGATCAAAGTGCACGTCTGGTTTAAACCTTCTGGGTATGTTTAATCATCACATTATACCTAGTTCTTAAAATTCTGAATAATTAATATGCAGACGCATGAATAAATGTTTGCTACAGGTGTTTGCTTCAGTTTCTGAAACCAGAGCTCAAGAAAATTACATACCTGTGTGTTTTCATTTAAAAAAAATAATTACACATGTATACAAAACCCAGGAGCGAGCTCTGAACACACAACGACATTAATATTCCCTTCTACAAATTCACACCTTGCTGGTGTTTTCCATTTATTTCCTTTTCCAGCTGATTGTTGCAGCAGTAGGTTTTTTTTAACACAACAGGCAGACGATTACATAATAACCTGGCTCCAAGTTATAGTGAGAGGTGGAGAGAGATTTATACGGTCCGGACGTGGAACTGAAGTGACCCATCAGTGAAGATCATTTAGGATTGCACAAACCCAGACACTTTTGCTCCACCCCTTCTCCAAGGCCCCGTCCTCACTCACTCCATCTTCTCCTCCTTCCTTGGTTTGCTGTCCTTCACCCTCACTCACTTTCACTAGGATGGGGCATGAGAACGGGGTGCAGGCTCTGGGCTGAGGCAAGGAGTTTGGAGTGTGGGAGGGGGCTTTGGGTTGAGCCTGGAGTTGGTGCATAGGAGGCGGTACAGGGTCTAGGAGAGAGTGTAAGTACAGGAGGGGGTTCAGAGCTGAGCCAGAGGGTTGCGGTATGGGAGGGAGTGCAGGGTGTGTGCTCCGGCTGGGCAGCGCTTACTTCAGGCAGCTCCCAATCAGCGACACAGTGGGATTAAGGCAGGCTCTCTTCCTGCCCAGGTCCTGTGCCACTCCTGGAAGCAGTGGGCACATTCTTGCAGCCCCTCGGTGGAGATATGGGACCAGGTGGTTCATGCACTGCCCCTATCTGCTGGCACCACCCCCCACAGCTCCCATTGGCCACAGTTCCCAGCCAATAGGAGCTCCAGAACCAGTGCTTGGGATGGGATAGGGTGGAGCCAGGCAAGAAGATAGAGCCTGATTCCAGGATGGACCCTGATTCTGGGAGACTCCTGATGAATCCAGGAGTGTTCGCAACCATAAGTCCATTATATTGGGGGTTCCTTTTGGTCGGATCGCTTCTCTATTTGTTCTAGGGCAGGGGTTTTCAAACATTTTTCCTCATGACCCAGTTAAAGAAAATTGTTGGTGCCCGCGACCCAACGTAATTTGACTAGTGTCTGGGCTCTGGAGTGGGACTGAGGATGAGAGCTTTGTGGTGAAGGAGGGGGATCAGCTTGGGGTGGGGCGAGTCAGGGCTGGGGCAGGAGGGGCTTACCTCAAGCGGCTCCCAGTCAGAAGTATAACAGGAGTGCTATGGCAGCTTCCTGCCTCTCTTGGCACCGCAGACCATGCTGCGGCCCAGAAGCAGCCATCAGCAGGTTCCCAGCCAATGGGAGTGCGGAGCTAGTGCTTGGGGGTAGGGCAGTGCACTGAAAGTAATGCACATTCTTCTTCATCATCATCATCATCATCATCAACAACCATGGGCTCAGCACCCATTGGTGTCCTATCCCTCCCTCGCTATTTCATTCCATCTTTCCCTGTCCAGTGCGGAATGGTGCGGAACTCGTCTACAGAAACTAAGCCAGTCTATTATATCATCTCCCCACTCCCTGTGTGGTCTGCCTCTGCTGTTTGGACCATCCATTATGCCGAATACCAGGGTCTTCACTTTTCTCTCATCATTCATTCTGCAGATATGCCCGAATAGCTGTAACTTCCGTTGTATAACCTTCTGCAGTAGGTTCTCTTTCGGCTGTATCTTCATAATCCCAACTATTCATACAATATGATGGGGACTAATTTAGCTACAACTACTCAAGAGAGTTTGTGTACAGCCACCAGTCATGGCTGTCAGGGTTCTGTGCTTTTATTTAGTTCAAATTTACTCCCCAATGTCTTCTAAGAGCTCAGTAAGCAGTGGAAGTGTTGGTCATGCTGCTAGACACTATCGACTCCCATGGTGTGGCAAATTCTCTGGTTTGGCACCGGTCAGGTCCCAAGGGTGCCAGACGTAAGAGGCTCAACCAGTAATAGCTTTTCTTTTTTAATGGAAGGCTGCTTATACCATGGATTGTGTGTCAGGTATATTGGTTGCCAATTCCAATTCAAAATTTAACCCTTTCCCCTCTTAGTTAAATCAATAGTTTCTGTGATAATTGTAGTATCCCTTGTAGAGAAGGGATGGGAAATACTGCAGAATGTTTTCCTGTTCATCTAGGGAAAATTCAGGACTTTTTTAAACCGAAGAAGATAACTCCCCTCAACACTATATGTCTTTTTCAATGGAAGGGGCCGTGTATATATGGTGTTGTAAAGGTACTATCATAGTCATAGGTTGTCAGCTTTATGGGGTGAAGTGTGGTGGAAATTGGTGGAAAATGCCCAGAGGATTGGGAAGGTTTGGTCTGAGGGCATTATGTGGCTCTTATAGAAAACATTGATTGTGAGAAAATATGATTAGCAGGGAACATTGACATGCAGGGAACATTCAGGTAGCCTATAGCAGCAGTTCTGGACCAGAACTCCAGAAGGCCACATGCTGGGTTCAGGGGATCCGTGAACCCCATGCTCCTGGGTAGCGTCAGAAGGGACACTGCCCTCTCCCCCAACTGCAGTGCCTTACCTAGAGATGGGGCAGCTCCACACACATGCCTGGGCCATGTCAGAGCTGAGGAATGCAGGGTGCTGTGGTTCCAGCTGAGATTGAGTGGGTAACCATAGCAGCTCCTCCCATTCCTTCTTTTGCTGCTGCTGCTTGGGGGCTTGGTCTGCTCCTCAGCTTCCAGTCCTCTTTGACTGCTCATGCACCAAGTAAGAGCTTCTTGGGCGGGATCTGTCAGAGCCCTCTGGGAACAGAAACTGCAGCATGTGGGGGAAAGAGGCAGGGGAGGAGCACACAATCCTTAGCTACTCCTCTTCCTGCACCCAGAGTTCTCTCTTGTATGCACATAGGTCTGTATTGTACTGTCTTCACCTGCTGATGTCAGGGAATGCAGAGGGTTTTGTCAGTAGCTGTGGGAATATTCTGCTGTTTCTTCTTTTTCAGCAAAATCCAAGGCTGATTCCACCTTCTTTCCCATTGTTCTGCCAAAACCCCATCAGATTATAGGTTGTATTGGTAGAAACAAAAGAAACATTGCAAAGGGAGGAATTTAATTCCATTGCTTGCCTGATTCTCTGACTTCTTGATTCATGTGCTGTTGTGTCAGGTTTAGCTTAACAATTAGTTGGTGCATTAGAACTTACGACTTTGCTGAAAGATATCAAAACATGAAAATGAGAAGGCACACTCTCAAATCTCTTTGGTTTGTCATTTGGACAGCTCATGTCTTTCTCATTTTCACATTCTAATTGAATTTAACCTCTTCTTCACCTGGCACTTGGCAATCGTCACATCTGATGACTTTATTGTTGGAGTCTGCCGTTGATCCGTTGATAATATAGGTGAGGTTTACTTTGAATCCTGAAATTGGGGCCATCAAAATGGATAATATAATTTGTTAAGGTTCTCTGAATGGAGGTGCTATCAAAACTCTTTATAGCCCTATGAGCTCTGAGAATAGGAAAAATTCTAACTGGTTAGAATAAATTCTCAGATGGGTAGCTGTGTTAGGGTATGTATACACTAAAGCGCTATTTCGAATTAACATAATTCGAAATAGTTAATTCGAATTAAGCTAATTCGAATTAATGCATCTACACACAAAAACTATTTCAAAATAGCACGTCCACACTAAGTGGACCCTGAACCGAAGTTAAGGGTGGCTGGAACCACTGCCGGCAGGGCATCAGGTTAGGACTTAGTGTGTGGGGCTGCTGCCTAAGGCTAACTAAACTCCATGCTTAAAGGGACCCTACTCCCACCCTGGACAGACAGTTCTCAGAGTTCCCCGCTTGCTTGTCTACCTCGATGAGGGACAGCAAAGCGGTCCTGTCTTGGAGTGCCCTGAGTGCCCACACTTGGGACACCACAGCCCTCGGCCATGTGGAGCCAGAGCTGCCCCCGGGCACGCCGGTGCGTCTCATGGGGTTGTTGCCATCAGCCCGGCTGCATTTGCTGCAGGCTGCCATCCGGGGGGGTCCATCGGGGGCTGTCAGGATCCAAGAGGCCCTGCGGGAGAGTGTCCACCCTGAGGAGCCCTCAGAGCCACTGTGGTCCTCCCCACCGGGGGCTCGTGCCCCATTCCTCCCTCACGTCCTTCCATTTACTTCTGCCTAGTCCCCCTTCCTGATGTCAAATAAAAGACACGTATGTTCAAAAATAGAAACTGGGTTTATTGAACAAAACTGGGGAGGGAGAGGAAGAACCTCTGGGGAGACTGGGAAAAGAAGGTGGGAGAGGGGAGAAGAGAGGGTTGGAGAGGGGAGGGGGAAACCTGGGAGGAGGGAGCTGCAAGGGGGAAGCAAGGTGAAGAAGGGGGAGGGGAAGCTCAGGGTTGGGGATCTCACCGGACCAACTCGATTTTCATGCAAACCTTCTCCTGGGTTCGCATGTGGCCTTTGGTGGCCAGACAGGCAGGTATCCTGCCATAGACGGCCACATTCCTCCATCTAGTGCGGAGATCATGGACATTGGGGGCATCCCCCCAAACCTGAATACGGTCCATGATCTCCACCCTGGACCAGGAAGGTGCCCGCCTTCTCCAGCCCCTGTCAGGCTCCTAGGAGCTGGCAGACTGCTCCTGGGGAGTGGTGGAGGGCTGGCTCATATTTTGGGGCCACTGGGTCAGGGGCCCTGGTGGCCACTGGCTCTGGGCTGGCAGGCTTGGAGCTGGCACATGCACTGTGGCTAGGGTCTACCCCTTTAATGGCTCCGGGGCTGGGGGAGAGGAGAGTAAGTTTTCCTGGTTGTGCCCAAAGTGTCCACCAGGGCTCCCTGGGAAGGGCTGTAGGCCCCCTATTTCGAATTGTGTGTACACAGCACTTAATTTGAAATAGCTATTTTGAATTTGGAATTACTCCTCGTAGAATGAGGTTTACCAAATTCGAATTAAGCGCTTCGCTATTTCGAATTAATTTAGAAATAGCGGTTTGCATGTATAGACACCATTAAAATTAATTCGAAATAATGGCTGTTATTTTGAATTAACTTTGCAGTGTAGACATACCCTGAGTCTGTAACTTTAGAAAAAAAAAAACAAGTCGTCCTGTGGCACCTTCGGGTACGTCTAGACTACAGGCTTTTGTCGACAGAGGCTTTGTCAACAGATATTGTCGACAAAGAGCGTCTAGACTACAGCCAGTTCTGTCGACAAATCAAGCTGCTTTTTCAACAGAGAGTTTAGATGCTCTCTTTTGAAAAAGCACAGTGTGGATGCAATAGCACCTTTTGTTGACAGAACTCTGTCAACAAAATGCGTTATTCCTGGTAGAATGAGGTTTACTGCCATCGACAAAACTACCATGTTCGGTCGACTTACTGTTGACAGAACTCAGCGGTAGTGTAGACTCAGAAAAGTGCACTTTTGTCTACAAAACCCTGTAGTCTAGACACACCCTTTGGGCATGTTTACACTGCAGCGTTATTTCGAATTTTGAAATAACTTCGTGAGTGTCTACACCGCAAGCCCATTATTGCGAAATAATTTCAAAATCTCGGGTTTCTTATGCCGGAATCTGTAATCCTAATTTCATGAGGAATTACGCCTATTTCCAAATAGCTATTTCGAACGTGTGTGTGTGGACAGCACCGCTGTGGTTCTTTGGGAATAAGGGGCCTCCAGGGATTCTCACAGCTGTCCTGCTCTCCACTTTGTCTACACTCATCTGCACTTTACAGTTCCCCTTCCCCCGCAGCCCGTAAAGCTGCAGCCACGGGAAAGGGTTTGTGGCACAAGGATGGCCCTGTGACACAAGGATGGCCCTGTGACACTCACCAGCAGCCTTCACAGCTTTTGTTGTCACCGTGAGCAACCCTCGTGCTACCACCGCGCCCTCCACGACTGCAAGGGAGACGTCAACCAGCTCCCAAGCCCCTGCCCAGGGGCAAAAGATGAGGTCCCCTTCTTGGTCTGGTGCAGAGGTCCTGGATCTCATTGAGATCTGGGGAGAGGAGTCAGACCTCCAGGATCTCCACACCAGGCTCAGGAATGCAGACATTTAAGGCCGGATGGCTGCCAGCTTGGGCCAGAAGGACCACGTGCGCACCCAGGAGCAGGTGTATGTGAAGGTCAAGGCATTGAGGCAGGCCTACATGAAGGCCAGGGAGTGCAGGGTACGTGCAGTAAGTGCAAAGCATGATTAAAACTCTAACCAAGCCCAAACTGAACCTGTTTTGGGGGGTTAGTAAAACTTTCACTTTTTAAAAAAACATTGAAAATATGGTTCAGTTCCACATTTCATGATTTCTTCTGGCCACAGGAACTAAATATCCCAGATGTTTCATGGCAAACCATGATATTGCAAGCTTCCTAGCTCACTTCTTATAGACCTGACCAACTTGGAGAAGGTTCAGTTTGGGCAGAAAGTCCTGTGTTCAAATAGTGGGCTGGGTCCTGGGAAAGCAGAAATACCTTGCGGTTTTTAAAGTATGGCTTTGTGAGCTTCAGTTATTAAAAACACTTAAACAAAGGAAGCCCTCATTTGAGAGACAGCTATAAATATTTATGAGACTGGTTAGATCTGTCACTAATCTTTCTTGTTTATGTGTCAAAAAAGACACACAACTACACAGCTATTACTGAATATGTAATGAAAAAACGACTCCATAAAACAGGCACGGGGAAATTAATAAAGTCCTGTATCGATTTTTATTTTTAGAGGCTAATGACTGTAAATCAGCTTTCACAGCCAGTTGCATCATTCACGAGAAACCCCAATTGGAAAGGGTCTATAACCCAACAACAGCTGTTTCCTTATGCTAACATTTCAAACGGCACTGAGAACGGGAGGCAGGTCTACCACTCGTGATGCTGATGCACTACGAAATGTTGCTGCATGTTTTAGAAATGAGAGGATGCTACTCCCTGGAAATTACAGCACTGGAACAGCACAGAAACGGAGAGCGAGAGAGAAGATTTATGATGGTGCATTCACGTTCTAGCCTAGCCCACTGGGAGAGCTCAAAAATCTAATGATTGTGGAGGCGGGGAATGTTAGCCTTTTCAAGGAAAAAAAAAACCCGTCACGTCGATGTGATTTATACGCTTATTCATTGCTTTATCCCCACCTTTTTTAATTCTTTTTTTTTTTTTGCTTTGTTTATTTGTTTTAAATACAAGATTGCAGCCTTGGTGCCTTTCCCCTCCCTCTTCTTTCTCTCCCATTTGTCTGCGGTGCTCACAGTAGCTAGTCAACAGCAGTTGATGATGGATGTCAACCCTGGGAGCAAACAGCTGCTGATTTGATTATTACTGTTTCATCTTCTAACCTTTGGAGCATTGTGGGAATATTTATTCACCTAGCCACTCTTAACGCCATTTGCTGCGGGCCCTCCACAGGAACAGTGAGGGCATGGTGTTATACAGAGGTAGTTTAGAAATTAATATTCTTGCTTATGTAGTTATTGAAAGACATGGGACGACGTGAAGCTTTGCAGGGCTTTGCAATATGGAAGGCTGTGAGTTTTGGCTGTGCTTTTTTTTCCTGCATGGGAGCAATTACTGGTATTGACGAGGAGATCAAGAGAGATGCATTATTTTAATAAAGTAATTGTACGATGTTGCTGTAAAGAGGAGAGCTTCATTATAAAATTTTGGTTTTAATACTCTCATAATGGCAGACACGTGAACTAATTTGAATGCAGATAAGGTAGCCCCGACAGCTTGGTAGTATAATTACTCCGTAGCATACAGCGCATTACTAGTAGGGGCTGAACCTTTTACTGGAGGTGTGCTCATGGGACTAATTACAGTGGCTTTGTTAAATTTAAAAATGATATACAAGCAGGCAATAGTCATTTTCTGTGATGATCTGTTATTTTATGTTCAATACCGTATGGAAGACTTGAACTGCTGCAGCCATTTTAAGCCATGCAAATGCAAAGATGTTAGAACCTCCCGATGCAGCCGGAGTAACAAGCTTTAGTATAAACGTGTACATGATTAACTGGTGAGTGTGTGCTCATCTGTTAACGTAGACAGTTACGTGCTATACCCTTCCCCCCCCCCCCCCCCCAGTGATGGCAGTGAGGGGGAGGACAGTGCAGGGCGGGGAAGGCAGGTGCTTAAAAGCCAGAGCACTGGCTCCTACCTGCTCTCTTTCCCCCTCACTGCTGCCTCTGATACAGAACCATTCTGTGGTTATACATTTACCCTAAATAAACACATTTTAACGTGTCTAATCTGCATTAGGAATGTATGTGGTCTCCTTTAATGATAAACCAAGTCATCCAATCACAGAAAGAATATGGAAAAAAGTGAGGGAGGGGTTTGAAATAAGCTTTTTAAAATTGTGATACTACTCTACATTAAAAGTTAGTAGAGGCTGGGAGAGCAGTGTCCGGTAGAAGCCAAACTTTTAAACCACCAGTTGAACTTCTGTAGTCTGGCACCCTCTGGTTTGGCAACATCCGTGATCCGGCATGATTTGAGTTAGCCGGATGTCTACTTATCATGGGTGTGGCCAAGTTTCCCACAGTCCCATAAAGTTTGTTTACAGCCGCCAGTCCTGGTGCTCAGTGTTCTGTGCTGCTGTTTAGCTCTAATTTACCCCTAAATGTCAGAGTCCAGTAAGCCCTGGAAATGTTGATAATGCTGCTACACACTATCGACTTTCTATGGTTTGGCAAATTCTCTGGTTTGGCAGTGGTCAGGTCCCGCGGGTGCCAGACTAAAGAGGTTCAGGCCTGTATTTTATTCTTAGAATGGATTCCCCCGCCCTCCCACTTGCATTTGTTTTTTCTCTTTCCATGTCTGTGTTCTGATGATCGATTGGTGTCCACTTAGTTCCAGGTATATTTCTGCTCTAGCAGTTTCTTCTTGTTTTATATGACGGTTCACTTAAAATATATATATATAAATATATAAAAACCGACCAAGAATCCTTTGAGTTTGGAGGTGTTTGTTTAGTTCATCTTCAGACTCTTATAAACTGTAAACCGCTTTCTTATTTATGGATGTTTGTGTTTTCCTACAGAAGTCAAATCTGTAGCATGGCATATGGTACTGGTGACAGAGTTAGAATTTGTGAATGATTGCTGTTGTCTTGTAAGCTTGAAGCTGGCAAACATTATAGATTCAGTTTAATTTCAGTAACTTTAAATACATAATTCTAATAACCCAAGGAGTTGGACAAATAGGAAGCCAACTAGCAATTGTCCGTGCTTTTCCGAACCGTAGCATGGTACGGGAAGTGGTATGCAGTTGTTAACCGAACAGAGCTGGGAGGGTTGTATGGTATACCAGGGTCAAAGCCCTTCCAAGCAGCTGATTGTTGAAGATAGTCTGAAAGGAACATTGTGCCATTTGTGCCTGTTGGGCTGACAGGTGGTTAGGGGTTGATCCATGGACTCTTTGTGATTGATTGCAGATGGCTGGGAAAGACAGAAAGGAACACATGCCTGCATTTTCCTGTCCTTTCTCACACTGAGTAGCCCTATTGAAAGAAATGGGATTCTACTCACTATAAGAGAGGGTAGTAGAAGCCAGTCATTAGCTAGCAGTTTGAATTTGTAGGTGAAATCTTGAAGTCAGTGGGAGTTTTGCTATTGGCATCAGTGGGGAATTCATTGCTAAACCTCTCTCTGCTGCGTTGGTTAATGTATTTTCATCTGTTTTCAATGCCATTAAAAGTTGGGGGTGGTGGTTAACTAATGCTGAAGAAGATTGGGTTCATGTTAACGTATGTGACGTTTCATGTCCCAGTGTGGAACTGTGTCTCCTAGAAAGCATTTTTTTTTATTTATTTTTTTTTGGTATTTCTAGGGGACAGCTGTCTGGAACTAAATCTGATCCATTTGTCTTGTCATCTCTCCCAGTTAGTCTATTTCATTCCTATGCGAAAGGCTGTGTGATCCTCCCTGTCTTTCTGAATTAATTGTTTACATGGTATACGCTACAGAGTCTTTATATTTATTCCCATAACGCCCAGGAGTGTACAGATATTCACTTGCATGTTGTTGCATTAAATGCTGACACATGTATTTTGTTTTGACAAATTCTAAGCTCATCTGAGTGAGTTGCTTGTATTTCCCTAAGCTAGGGGAAGGTATACAAGATTAATAACCTGTTGGCAGTGGAGTTTACTTACTTTGTGGGAGGGATATGATGGTGACCTTTGAGAACAGTTTGTTAAAGCGTATCAAAATCTGTTATGTATCTTTAATGGTAACTAGACCTGGTAGAAGTTTTGCAGTTGTTGTTTTTTTCTGACAAAATAAAAGTCGTTTTTGCAAAAATTACAGTGGTTGTGGGAAATGTTTGTGTTTTTAAAAATTTCACATTTCACGAAAGCTAGATCTATGACTAAAACTCTACATAGATATACAAACTTCTGCCCACCGATGTGGGTATCCGCAGATAGAAATCACTGTTTTCAGATTGCTCCCTGGAGACGCTCTGTCATCATCCCCTTGCCAATTCTACCATCCCAAATATTCACAGTTTACTGAGGCCTGCTGTTGCTATTTACAGAAATAAATTATCCACTAGGGATGCAAAATCCCATTTAAAAAGTTAACTAGGCTGTCCAGGGTCCCGCGGAGGGTGGGGGCTGCTCAGGCCAAGCCTGCCTCACCGAGTTCTGGTCCGGCCCGGCTGGAGAACCCCCACCCATAATGTGGTGCAGTGTGGCCCAGCTGGGCTGCTGGTTAACAAGTTACCCTGGTAAACATGCTGGTAAGTCTGATAATTACTGGATAACCGGTTAACCTTTTACATGCCTATTATGCACAGACATCTCCATGTTGCAGACCAGTCCACTCAGAGATTCCTTCTGGATCAGCTGCCCTGATGACCTCAAACTGTGTGCAATGTTAGCAATGATGTTGCACCAAAATGGTTGTCAGCATTTCCATTATAACCTGGTCTTTTCAATGTTTTAAAATTTGAATATAAAACTTCGCTTGATTTAGAATGGTGCATCTGCTGACATTGCCTCTGGTTCTGACAGATAATATGCATGATCAGTTTTTAAACAGATATCAGAGTCCCAAATAAACTCTTTAGGCTTTACTCGCATAGACATATTTAATTAAGCTTTGCAGCCATTAGTCTGTATAGCACACTAATGTCATCTGTAGAGCCCTGCAAATCCATGGCTATCCCTTTATATCTGCAGGTATCCATATTTGCGGATGGCAGTGCAGATGGATGCGGATACAAATTTTGTATCTAGAACCTGGGAAATTTGCGGGTATCTGCTATATATCCATGGATATCGGCTGGAGGGTGATGCTTATTGGTTATAGTTAGCCAGCGGGGCTGTAGGAGCTCCTCCACCTGATGTGGGCAGCAGACTGCTCCGTGGTGGGCACGGCACGGCACGGCGCACTGCAGGCAGAGGCATTCCAGCCCGGCCAAAACAGCCCCCGTCCTCGGCGGGCCCAACTTGGCTGAAGCCGGGCCTCTGGCAGGTGCACTCGAGCCTGGCCGGAGCAACCCCACAACTCCAGCCCACCTGCCCTCATTTAAGTAGTCAACTGGTTAAACAGTGTTTTAACCAGTTATCTGATTTAACAGGATTTTACATCCCTAGTATCCGCTTTATATCTGTGGGTATCCGCCTCCATGAATGTCAACGCGGTTATGCACAGCTCGCTTTTATGGGTACGGCTGCAGATACAAATTTGGTATGTGCACGAGGCTCTCGTCCTTGGGTGTCTGGAAGGAGGCAGCCGTTAAACATTTCTCTTCTTTTATGGAAGTCTTGTTACTGACCACACTCCGTTTTTGCACACCCAGAGCGAGAACCTGTGCATTTTAAGGTAAGGTGGGTGTGAAAATATCAATCATGAGTGGACCCAAAAGAATTTGCTGTTCGGTGAAGCAAAGAAAAAAAAGTAGATGCGTGTTTCAGAATGTGATAAAACTGTTAATCTTCAAGGTGCTACAGGACGACTCCTTGTTTTTGCAGGTGCAGATTAACAGGGCCACCCCTCTGAGACTTGTCCACATGTGTAGTTGGATGCTTGGCTTTTTCTGTCCTTTGTTTTTGCCCTTTTCTGTCTCTCCCACCCTGCCCTGACTTCCATCTTTGCAGTGCCTTAAATCGAGGGTTTAGAGGGGTAGCCGAGTTAGTCTATAACAGAAAAACCTTAAAAAACAACAAATAGTCTAGTAGCACCTTAAAGACTAACAAAACGTGTAGATGGTATCATGGGCTTTTGTGGGCAAAACCCACTTCTTCAGATGACCCGAGTATAATAAATTGAGGGTTGGGAGTTAGACATGAAGTTAGAAATGCCTGGGGTTTTGCAGTTTGTCGCTAAACTGGTGTTCTTTAAAACATTCCTTTAATGTTTCATGGCTCTTCTCTGGATACCACCTGCCCTGTCCCCCTAAAGTCTCAGATGGTGGCAGGCTCCCCTTTTCCTCCCCCCTCCCCGCTCTATTGGTTATCAAGCTAATGTCAATGAGCACCACCGTGATGACTGTGAAGTACTGTATGTGTTTTGACATGTTGGCCTATGCTTCATTATCACCTCTGGTGCTTACAGTGGTGTTCGCTATAATTAGAAGCAATAGATAACAGCGCCTTGAAGGGTTGATGTATTCATATTCCACCCAACGACTCCTCGTTTGTGTATTTATGGAAGCTGAACTAGTGCCGCAGTGTCTTGTTTATTTCCACTGTGCTGAAGAGAATAAGCGAGCGCCAGGTATCCATGTAATTTTACAAAAGGTAATTATGTATTATACTGCTTGCTCCTCTCTCGGGGAGAGGCTTACGGAGCGGAGGCTAGGGCACGGGGAGATGAGTACGAGACCTTAATAAAAGCTGCTGGTGCCTGAAAATGATGACACAACTTTAGCGCTCTGCTGTCCCATGATGCACTCCCTATGCTTCTGGGCTTTAGCTGTAATTGAAACGAGTGAGCCATGTAAAGGAGCCCTCATTTATGTTGCACAAAATCAGCACCGTGCTAGTTGAAAAGCCCTGCAGCTCCGGGCAGGTAGAGGAGAGCTCTGTATACAAAGCAAGAGGGGTACCTGCACTTCCGACAAGGCTACACTCGCTAAAGGGGAATCTCTTTAAAGAGTCCCATTTCTGTTTGCTTTTTGAAAGGATGCACATAATATATGCACTCTACAATGCAGTCCAAACCCTCGTTTAACCCACAGTTAGATTCTGGATGTGTTCAGCTGTTTAATCCTTGTACATAGCTCACACATCAAGGTATCTTTCAGAGATGTGGTTAACTGGGATGACACATAGCCACCTGGGCAGAGAAATCAAATCCTCTTGTGTTCTCTTTTAAATTTCAATATGCAGAGGTCTTCTTTTTTTCCTTCTTTCACATGTATGTACAGAGAGGAAAATAAACCAATAAAATTATATTCCTAATAATAGCTAAGTTTCTAGATGCCTTAGTGATAGGATGTCTAGCCATCCCTAAGATAAGTTTCCTGACATAGATCATTCACAACACAGACAACTGAGATTGGTAAGGTCCTTGTCTCCTAAAAGTACATACCATGAGTGGCACATTGCACATACAGCGAAAAGCCACGTAAATTCTACACTGCTCTGAGCATATGAAGAAAAACTGGTTCTTTAATGTGGACAATTGACTGATTCCAAGGAGAGAGAGGAAAAACAAAAGAAAATTTCCCCACATAAACCAAATGAAAACCAAACTATGACACTTCTGTCTCTCCCAACTGAGGTTATTGGCATCCAGAATGTATGTGCATTACAGGCTTAAGAATCTAAAATGTGGCTCTGAACTTCCTTTTAAAATTTCTCATCACTGTAGCGCCTTCTCATAACCATAAGGAAGTAGGAGTCACTGCTCCGTTGTGAAGGTTGAAGTTCACTTCTTGGAGTAGGGATATTAATGAGCAGCTCCAATCCAAGCCGGGCCCACCGTGTTGTGGCAGGAGGTGGGCAGAGGGAGCACTCCAGCAGGTTCCTGGTTAACTTTTAATCCAGGATTTTACATCCTTATCCTGGAGCCTGATTTTTTAAACTTTACCCCCTTAAATTCTCCAGAAAGAAACTTGGTCCCCTGGAATTTCAGGAGCAACATCTAATCTGGAATAGCGAGAAAAGAGTAAATCTTTAAATTATGGCACTGTGGGCGAGGGTGGGAGGTTGAATTAGTTGTAAATGTCCATATTGTTGATTTTAACCATTTTATACATGGTTTTGGCTCATCCTGTTTCCCATACACCTTGGCTTATGGAACTTAGGGTTGCCAGAGACTTAAAAAAAAAATACCAAACGTGGCGGGAAAAAAATTGGCTAAGCAGGAAAAAAAAAAAACACACAAAAAACCGGGGGACCAAAATTTCTGAGCAATAAAAAAAGAGGCACTGCGCCTTTAAATCCACACACTCACCACTCCTGCCACACATAGCGGGGGGAAAATGTCCCAAGCAGCCTTCCATCTGAGAAAAACAAATTACCAGACATTTTATATGTCCGGTATTATCTGCCTTTTTTTTTTTTTACCGGACAGAGGCTGCAAATACCAGACTGTCCAGGCCAATACTGGATGCCTGGCAACCCTAATGGAACTTCCCATTTGGGCCTTTATCTACGAAGTACTTAACTGCCAAATGAGGCTCTGATGCTCGATATCTTGGGCCAGCGATGTGCAAAAAGGCTCCACCGAAATGTGGTGTGTTTAAAACTACAGAATACAGTGCGTTGGTTTTGTCCCCCTCCCCTGCCAAAAAAAAAAAGCGTTTTTCCCTTGGCTGTGTTCTTACAGAGCTGTTTCCAAGGGTATTTAAATGCCATTTAAAATTGGTTTGTTTGAAATATAGACTCGTTTACTGCTGAGGCTGCACCGTGTTGCTCTCGCTGCTTGAGTCAGATGTGAGGCGTGTTCAGGTGTGTGGGGCATTAGTAGAGTGGAAGGAATGTGGACTAGAGGTAGGGAGCTAGGAGTCGAATTGAAGTGTGTCAGAGCGGCTAAAGCAGGGATGTATCGGTTACGTGGTTCACCGTGAGGCTGCCAGGCCTGGTTCTGGCGCATGGTGCGGTGGGCCCCTCGGGCTGGGCTGGAGCACCCCTGCCCATGGCACGGTGGGCCCAAGTGGGCTGGTGCAGCCCTCCACCCACAGCACGCAGCAAGTGGCAGGCTGCTCCGGCGAGCACCAGTTAACTGGTTACCAGTAAACATCACCTAGTAAGGGTGGTGCTTACTGGGTAACTGGTGAACTGGTTCCCCATTTACAGCCTTAGGCTAAATGCTGCAGGACATAGTAGGAGGCCTCGAGGTCTATCAGAGCAGAGTCCAGGGCTGTGCACTTTTTCCATCAGGGCTACTCAAAATGTGGCCAGTGGGCAGCATGCAGCCCACAACCTGTTTGTTTGCGGCCGGCAGTGCGGTTTGGGTTTATGCGGGGCTCAACAGATGGCCCACGGGTGGGAGCCAACAGGAAAAAGTAATCAATATAATGGTCTTCTATTGATATGTGTTTTAGGAGTTCAATTCCTGGACTGTCATTGCTCATTAAAAGTGCTGTCATAGGGGTGGAAATTGGGTAAATATTGCATTTTATTAATATCAGCAGAATTGACTTAAATGGGGCCTGCGTGTTGTGTAGCCTTGCCTTAATCTTTATATTCATGCCTGTCAGTCTTTATATTCATGCCTGTCAGTGTGAAAGAAGCTATTTGCATACACACACACACACACACACACACACACACACACACACACACACACACACACACACACACACACACCGACAGTTAAGTTGCGGCCCTCAGCATGTGCTGGGAGTATCGTGGACCCCGGGGCTTCCAAAGTTGAGTAGCCCTGCTTTGCACCAAAATGATATTAATGTCTGGTGCTCATTTTTATCTTCAGAAAAGGCATGGGAGGGGAGGAATCCCCAAACCAGATCTTTGCTTTAACAGAAAAGCCACAAGTGTGTTTCATTGGAGACCAGCAAATGACCAGTAATATTTTCATCTTTACCAAAATTCTACACCTTACAAATATTTCAAATGTTGTATGTTGTTGTTTGCTGACAATGTTAGCCTACAATGTGACTCACCGTGAAACCCTGTATGTACAAATTATCACATGCCATAGTTAGTACAGCTTATAAAAAAAACAGACTTGGAGGCTCTGCCAATGCTTACGTAAAACAACCGTGACCTGTAATCAACACATTTCCTAACTCTAAACAGATGAATCAGTGCAGTCTGATTTATTAGGTTTTTTTTCTTACTCTACAAGCACATCATATTGTTGTAAAACGTGTAGACCCTCTGACATAACTTAACACATTTCATCCTCTTTTTATCAATTCCAATAACACAGTTAGATGTTGTTAACGCTTGTGGCTTCGTTCCATGTTTCAAAAATGTGTGGTGTTTTCCAGTATTTGGTGAGTTCTATTCCTCATGGTTACAGAGAAAAGGTTGAAAATGTGACCCAAGTGTATTCTAGAGGTTAAAACAGAAATAGCATTGAAATTATGATGGCTTCAAAACAATAGATTTTTAAGCCCATCTCATGATGTTTTGTGGGGGAGGGAGGCAAGAGGTCTCAGGGTTTTTGAAAGCTTGGACTTGGCACCACTGCAACTGGGGCAAGTCTAAGGCACCAAAATAAGAAGACCCCTCCGTGTTTTGATTTTTCTTAACCATCTGTCCGTAAGTCGATGCTGAGCCCCATTGGAAATCTGACCCTCATTTAGATATTGAACGCAAGCCAAATTCTCTGGGAAATATGGCCCTTTAATATACACCTATAAGCAACATTTCAGAACATGTTTTTCAGTTGTGCAATAACTGGATCTAATTTAAGATTTGGCAGGTGGTATGACCGAAGGGGAGAGATGGTGTGTGTTTAAAGGTTGAGAATACCGTTATTTAAAAACTCCATGGTGAGTAAACAAAACAAAAACGACTCACAAATTTAATCCCTTATAGCCTTATGTGGATATATATTGGCCCAATTTAATTACAGGCAGTCCCCAGGTTACGTACAAGATAGGAACTGTAGGTTTGTTCTTAAGTTGAATTTGTATGTAAGTCGGAACTGGTACATATTGTAGGGGAAACTCTAGCCAAACATTTTTTTTAGTTTTGGATAGCATAGGGAAAGGTTAACTCCCCTCTAATGTTTGTTTTGCTGTCTGTTCCCCTGTTCAGAAGATTTCACATCTATTTCTGTCCCTGTGACAAACTCAGGACTAAAGGAGTAACTCATCAAATACCAAACAGTTCTGCACCATGCTTTGAGCTAATAGCTTTATTTCCACACACCACCCAGGGTTCTAGGAGGAGGGTCCTTTTTTTGCTAACACAATGAGGCCAGCACTTTGTTTGTTTTGGTGGAGTCTTTGTTTGCCCAGGGAGCCCAGCATGTATAGGGGGAGGAGGGGCGGAGAGGCTGCTTTTGTCTGCTGTTCGGCAGCCTGTTGCTCAGGGGAGGGGGCAGCCTGTTGCTGGCAGGGGGGTGGGGGGGGCAGCGGGCGTGGGGAGGCACTTTTCCTCTGCCCGGCAGCTCTGCGGGACCCCAGTCGGAGCCGGCCCGAGGAGGAGGAGGATCCTAGGACCCAGGTGAGCGAGCCCCGGGAATGCTGCTGCGCATGTGCGGGAGTTGCCTCACCCCGTTCGTATCTAGGGATCCGACGTAAGTCGGATCCACGTAAGTCGGGGACTGCCTGTACTTTTTTCTCCTTTTCTCTTTTTTAAATTGAAACAATCTCCAAATTTTTAGCGGCAGCCTCAAGACAGAGCAAATAACTAAGATAAAAACCATATGAAATAATACCATAAAATCTCTTAAATATGTTCAGCACTTGAGTATTATTGGGCATCTTTCCCCATCTGCACATACGCATCTCATTGACAAGAGTTGAAATTGCACGCACAAATTACGGAGGAAGTGAGAAGAGCCACTAAGTCTTTTATTTGTCCTTAAGGGACAAGGAGTATTTTGGTATGCAACATCAAGAACCACAGCTGGCATCATTAACTGTGCACCCTTTCTACTGAGTGACATTGATTTGGGCACGGTAGCAAGTGTTTGTTTGTGTTGGAGATAATAAAAGATTTTCGCTAACTAGAAAAGCATTTCACAAAGTTAGACACCTGAAATGTTTTTGGAAGTACAAAACTTCTGGTTTTTGAAGTACATTTTATGCTGTGTATAGTAAAATCATGAACCTAGCTTCTTTGCTGATTGATTATTGTATTAATTATATGCTACCAGCCTAGTTCTTCCAGCCTTACTCATGTTGAGTACTACCATACTCTGAGAGAGATTGAATCAATTATAGAGATTGGACAAATTCACTGAAAGACTGCACTTCCACAAGATCTCAAGGGACGATCTAATTTCAGTTCTTTTAAATAATAAATGAGAATCCTATTAAGCAACAAAGAGGAGGTATGATCCAGGAAATCAACGTCCATTCTCTGAATGATGGTTCTGTAATTTCTGGTAGAGGGGAGAAGAGGATTGATAGATTGAAGGTAGCGATGGTTCTCTGAATTGTTCCTCTCGTAGCCTGGAATTTGTGGGGTTGGGTAATATGAAACCCAAATCACCACTGGTTTTTTCCTCCTTCTTTGTATAATTAAATTCTAAACATTTTTCCCTTTACTAAAAAACAAACAAACCACCCTAGAAAACAATTAAGTTAATTACTGAATAAATTTCAAAAATATATGTATCTAGTATGTGTCAGCCTCGCCCAGAGAGAATCCCAATATTTGCAGTATTGGTACCTGTAATCCCATAGCACCTTGGGCATAGATCAAGGCATTGGTTCTTGGACAGAAGTTTTCAAACACTTTTTTTTCTGGTGACCCAGTTGAAGAAAATCGTTGAGGCCCGTGACCCAGTGGAGCTGGGGATGTGGGGTTCGGGCTGTGGGAGCTGGGAGGGGGCAGAGGTGGACGGTTGGAGGTTGCAGGGGGGAGAGCTGCAGGATGGAACTGGGAATGAGAGGCTCAGGATTTGGAAGAGGGCGCTGAGCTAGGGCATGGAGTTGAGGTGTGAGGAGTAGTCTAGGATGAGGGTTCAGGATCTGGGGTGGGGTCAGGGATGAGGGGCTTGGATGTCAGAGTTTGCGGGGGGGCTCAGGTCTGGGGCTGGCGATTGGGGTGGCTCCCATTCAGTGGCACAGCAGGGAGGTTAATGCCAGCTTCCTGCCTCTCCTGGCATCGTAGACCGCAGTGCACCCCAGAAGCAGCCAGCAGCAGGTCTGACTACTGGGTGGAGGCACCCAAGCAGCTCCATGCAGCTCGCCCGGGAGGACTGCTGACCCAGCTCCCATTGGCCATGGAAGTGCAGAGCTGGTGATAGGGGCGGGGTCCATGATCAGAGCTGCATGGCCTATCTGCCTAGGAGCTAGACCTGCTGTTAGTCACACAGTGCAGCGCGGTGTCGGAACGTATTGGGACTAGCCCGGTGGTTTTCAAAAGTGGGTCATGACCCAGCCGTAGCCAGGCAGTACCACTGATGGGACTTTCAACAGCCCAGTCGGCAGTCCGCAAAAGGCACTGATTAATATCTGAGTAACAAACGTCAGGCCAACACAATTTCTGTGACTGTCAGCAGAGTCTCCCCCTCTCCCCCCCATTCTGTCTCTATCTGTTTTTTCCAAAGCAAATGTTTAGATGCATTAATAATTGTGTTTTCCTCTTCACCTCTAAAAACTGCCTAATTTGGCTTAACACTCAGAGTGAAAAATAATAATTAATGTGACTCATCCATCTAGAAAGTGTAACGCATAACACAGAATGAACTGAAATTGTGGCAAGAGAAATCTTGGAGATAACATTTCATAGTATAATTTCCTGCGGAGGAATCTGAATGAGGAGAGTGCCAGTTAATCACCTGGATTTAGATTTTACTTTCAAGATTATTTCTTTGATGCTTGTCTTTTATATTTTACTAGTTTCAGTGGTAATTGCTAAAAAATATATAGAATAATGGATAAGGCTGCACAGGGCTGTAATTTATTATACAGGCAAATTGCCGATGTCATCAGTGGTGGAATTGTGATCTGCAGTATTGTCCCAAGAGCCAGTCGAGCTGATATATTTTACTGCGTGGTCATCTATTGCTTACTGGTGGAATTTTGCTCCTGTGCATAAAGGCTGAGTCAGCAATTCTAGTATAAATTCCTTTTCTTGTGACTCATCACCGTGGGAGTGCTTGTTGGGTTGAGACCACTTTTCATGACAATAACATCAAACTCATGGGACCTGAGTGTTGCAGCGTCTAGTACCTAATCCTTCACAAAATTCCTGTGTGACTATGCGGTTTTGTGCCTGAATTCTCCATCTATAAAGTAGACATAACAGCACTTCCCTACCTCGTGGAGAGGGTAAATACAGGTGCAGATTGTGAGGTACAGTAAAACTCCATTGATCTGGCATCCAATGCTCCGGCACTCCTGATGGTCTGGCACCATCAGGAACCCGGAAGTGCTGGGGCAGCCGGACAATTGGAGCTTCTCTGCCCCCAGCTTCCCCTATTCAGCCGCTGCTGAAACTGACCAGCAGCTGAATCGGGGAATCCAGGGGCAGAGCAGCTCGGGTGCTGCCGGGTTGGTCCCGCAGCGCCGAGGGGCGACGCTACGGGACCAACCCGGCAGTACCCCAGGTGCTCTGCCGCAGGCGTCCCCGATTCAGCCGCTGCTGAAACTGACCAGCAGCGGCTGAATCGGGGATGCCTGGAGCAGAGCCAGACTATCGGAAGGGGGGGGTTATGAGGGTTCTGGGGTGGCATCACCCCACCCCAACCTAGACCCCTCATAGCCCCCCCTTCTGATAGTCCGGCATATCTCATAATCCGGCACCCCCTGGGTCCTAAAGGTGCCGGATTATCGGAAGTTTACTGTACTCAGATACTATATTGAGTGCCAAAAAGCTATCTGAGTAGGTAGGAAGGTTTTTATATTTCACTAGATTTACCCAGCATTATCTAAAAGGGTATCCTAAGGAGGAGGGAGAAAACTTGTTCATCTTGGCCTCTGGGGATAGAACAAGAAGCAATGGGCTTAAACTGCAGCAAGGGAGGTTTAGGTTGGACATTAGGAAAAAAGTTCCTAACCGTCAGGGTGGTAAAGCACTGGAATAAATTGCCCAGGGAGGTTGTGGAATCCCCATCTCTGGAGATATTTAAGAGTAGGTTAGATAAATGTCTATCAGGGGTGGTCTAGACAGTATTTGGTCCTGCCATGAGGGCAGGGGACTGGACTCGATGACCTCTCGAGGTCCCTTCCAGTCCTAGTGTTCTATGATTCTATGATAGCTAGGTCTTTGACTCATATTTCAAGTTTTCTTTTTCTTCATTTGAATCGTTGCTCTGAGGTAGGGTTGGGGATGAGGGTTCAGTCTGCAAGCTGCTCCAGGGAGAGAGGACTATCCTAACCCTCACTCACTGCGGCAGCTTGGAGCCACATGAGACAGACACACACACACAAACAGACAAACGCTTTAAAATATATAGTAGATAGCTGCCCCCTTCTCTACCCTTGTTCTCTTGATGGCCTAATGGGGTTATAGCTGTCCCAGTCCCTCTCTCTCTACCCTTGTTGCCCTCCTCTGGTCCTTCTACAGTATAACTCCCTCTTACCAGACCCCTTCCTTTCAATTTTATGAGAAACAATCGAATTCCAGACACATCCCATTGTCTTGACACAACCAAACTCATACCTTGCTTAAAGTTGTAGTAAGAGGAAGCTTCATCCTGAATTTGATGGTCCTAGCTCTCACCGTTGAGTCACAGACAGACACACACACATTTGAAAAACATATAGTAAGAAGATTACAAACACAGAAGAGGTGTTGTAGTCCTAGAGATTTTCATCTTCTGTGATTCTGGAGATATGGAATCCACCTCTTGGCATGGAATTTTGGTCCAGAATTGAAGTTTTCGCAATTCCAAAACACTTGCTTATTGAGATGTGAGACGCGTTTCTCAAGTAACAGAAATGTTGAGTTATTTATCTCATGCAGTGACATTTGACCAGCCATGTTGCTGAATGTTTGAGCTTTATTATAATTGTGTTTTGTTGAATTCATCTAAACATATACCAGCCTCTTGCCCAGAATTTCAACTCCTAACAAACAGCTTTTGTGAGTTGTTAGTCTGGGTACTAATTAGAGCAGAAACACATTCTCTAACTTAGCCAAAACGTGCACATTGCATATAGGCACTTCTGCTGGAAATATTTAAGCAAGTGCTTAAGCATGTGACTAGGTCCTTGTAATCAACAGAACTGTTCATGTGCTTAAAGTTAAACAGGTGTGGTCAGGATTGTGCCTATAACGAGTGCCTTTTAACTCTTTCTGTCAGCATCTGTCTGGTGAAGTGACTTCACCCGCATCCATCATTTGGAGGACCAAAAATAGCTGTTGAGGGATAAATGTCTCCCGCTTTGAAAAATGACGTCTGAGCGTAGCTTTAAAATGTATTTTGTGATAAAACCTTAGGTGCCATAGGAAGTCCTCAAAATGGTCTGTCCCACTGAAAATCTTATTTAAATCAGATCCTGTATTGGTATTTTAAAGAGATCCCACTTTAATGTTGTCAAGCAGCCCAGGTCTGACTTCACACTTTCAGAGGAGCGAAGGTGGGAAGGGGAGACTTTCTATTTACTGAGTTTTGTTAATGTCGGAAGCTACCTTGTGTTCCTCCAGCAGACACATTGTACTTAGGCAGGCTTTCCTCAGAACACTCTACCAAAGGAGTTTTGATCCTAATTTGGAGACGCAGCAACTGGGTTTATGAAAAATCCCCATCCTCTATGACCACACACACCCAGGATAGGTCCTTAGACGTGATGTTGGTTTTTGTAATGTGGGCATCTGTTGGCTAAGAATTGGACCGGGGCAAGCAGCAATTCATTTAATTTGGGCCCTGATACAGTTATCTCACAGTGATGATTCCTGTTGCTGTCTGCTTGGGATGGATTTAAACCAAGGACTAGAGGTGATCCTAAAAACCTTGTCCCTATTCACAGAGTGTATGAGTATTGGATGCACATGGCAAATGAGATTCAGTCTGATCGTGGCACCAGAAGGGGCTTGTGAGAAATATCGTGTTCGTTTCTAGGCACCCAAACAGAAAGAAATGAATACACTGGCAGGTATTTTGAGAATTGCATCTTGTATTGATTCGAGAAGTATGTCACATAAGAGCAGTATGTGTGGCTTAGTCAAAGAATGATTTTGCAGAGGGGATAATGCTAACTGCCTGCTAACTTTAGAAAAGTTTAATCAGAGCGATGGGGGAGGCCAAGGAGTACACGGAAGAAATGAAGCAAAAGAGCATTTACTCTAACCAGCAAGTCAAATTTTGTAACAGAGTTGAAAGAGTTTTGCTGAATTGGGACAATGCTACAGAAACTCAAGGTAAACTATTCATGATGATCATCAAGTGAAATACATGAGTCTTGCTGATTGATGTGTAACAAACAAAACGATAATAAACAGAACAATCATATATGTTCCACACTGTGCTGGCATGCATTGACTTGAAAAGAAATCTTAGAATTATAGACCATCTAACCAAAATGCTTCTTACACTCAAACATTTTTGAGAGGGGGGAGGGGTTAATGTAATTCATGCTTTTTTCAGTGTCTTATTCCACACATTGGGATAAGGAAGACGAGAATTTCATCACACTGAGGAAAAGGCATATTTAATTTACAATTAAGGAAATGTCTAGTTTCAGTAGTTTTTAAATTGTCGGAATAGTAAATGGATTAAGAGTTCCTTTTTAAATGATTTAAAAGCTACATATATAACTTGAGCTAGACCCCAAATCCAAAGACCACTACATCGCTGTGTATTCAAAATCCAGATCCGTATTTTGCAACTTCTTGAATTTTAGCTTAATCAGATTGGTAGACAAAATGAAATAGAACAAAATACAAAACCAACTAAGATATTGGAACACCTGCGGAAGTAAAACTATGCATAAATATATACTAATCAATTATAGAAAGGGGTTGGGTATGTCAGATTTGATTAAAGGAGGGAGTGAGGCTGTTGGGAATAAACTCCCAAATGGGTATGTAACTGGCAGGATTTGCTGTCTGTTCTAACTCTCCCCTTGAATTGTACTGTAACTAGCTACATAACTGCACACTTACTACACTCTTATTACACTTAACATGCATAACGTCCCCACATTTTTTGGTCAATTCTTTGAACTATTTTGAATATGAAGCTGCAGGTCATCTAAGCCAAGGCCCTGGTGTATTTGTGAACAAGACCCACCTGAATGAAGGGACTGGGAGTGAGCAAACTGGATGATTAGACCGTCGTGAGGGCAGGGGACTGGACTTGATGACCTCTCAAGGTCCCTTCCAGTTCTACTGTTCTAGGATTCTGTGAAACTTCTGTCTTGCTGAAAATTGGAGTTTCACAGGAGACACCTGGGTTTGTAAGAGTGCGATGACATTATCACAATTGGAAGTCCATTAGGTGTATAGTTTTTCACAGCAACAGGTGATGGGAGAAAGCGCGCTGAAGAGAAGATGCTGCTTGCATTGACTGCTCAGTAAAAGGCCTATTTTTAAATAATAGTATTGAGGCCCTATAAAAGCATATCAGGATGCTATTGTGTACACAAGTTTGCCATATTAGTCTTCCAGCAGTGCTTCAGAATTTAACTGAACATGTTTTGCATTAAACCTTCCACTTGTGATGCAACTGTACAGGGAACAGACTGATGGATGGTGCCTGTTCTGGGCTCATACTGTGAGGTGAGCTGTTTTATGGAGACATTCGACTGCAAGTGAAGGGCCTGATACAATACAGTAAAAAAGTCAAAGGCAACACTCTGTACTACACCTGACCAAAAATGTCCCACGTTCTGCTGAATATCAGAACGTACAGGCAGTCCCCAGGTTATGTACAAGATAGGGACTGTAGGTTTGTTCTTAAGTTGAATCTGTATGTAAGTCAGAACTGGCGTCCAGATTCAGCCACTGCTGGAACTGATCAGTTTCAACAGCGGCTGAATCTGGACACCAGTTCCGACTTACATACAGATTCAACTTAAGAACCCCAGGCATCCCCAAGTAAGCCGCTGCTGAAACTGATCAAAGTAGGAATAAGATCCTCCGGAAAAGGGCTTTTTTTCCGGAGGATCGGGGCCAGTGTAGACGCTCTTTTCCGGCTTTTCTAAAAGCCGGAAAAAAGCGGCGGACATTTTTATTTAAATGCCGCGGGGGATATTTAAATCCCCCGCGCATTTCCCTATTACGACTCGTGAAATTACCATGTCCCTTCCGGAAAAGGGGCCAATGTAGACGTAGCCCAGCTGCTCTGCCCCAGGTGTCCTGATTCAGCCGCTGCTGAAATTGATTAGCAGCAGCTGAATCAGGACTCCTGGGGCAGAGCAGCTGGGGTGCTGACGGGTTGGTCCAGTAGCGCCAAGGAGCGGTGCTGCGGGACCAACCGGCAGCGCCCCACCTGCTCTACCACAGGCCCGGGGCTTTGCTCCACGTCTCCCTGGTCTGCTGGGGGGGGGGGGGGGGGCGCACTAGCTGCGTCCCCCCCCAGCAGACCAGGGAGACGCTGAGCAAAGCGGCGGAGGACCCGGGCGGGACCGTGGCGCTGATCTGGAAGCGTCGAGATCCCGCCCGGGTCCTCCTCCGCATTGCTCAGCATCTCCCTGGTCTGCAGACCAGGGAAACGCAGAGCAAAGCGGCGGAGGACCCGGGCGGGATCGCGGCGCTTCCAGATCAGCGCCACGGTCCCGCCCGGGTCCTCCGCGGCTTTGCTCAGCATCTTCCTGGTCTGCAGACCAGGAAGACGCTGAGCAAAGCGGAGGAGGACCCGGGCGGGACCGCGGCGCTGATCTGGCTCCTCTTTTCTCTCCCCTCCCCCCCAGCAGACCAGGGAGAGGCAGAGCAGCTTTTCTCGCTCCGGAAGACGGGGGCGGCGGGACCGGGCGTCCGCCGCTCCCGTCGTCTGGGGCGAGAAAATCCCCGTTCGTAACTGCGGATCCGACATAAGTCGGATCCGCGTAACTCTGGGACTGCCTGTATTTGGAAGTAAAAGAAAAACTGCAAGGGAGATGAGCCATGTTTGTCGAGGAGGCTGAACTCTTAGCAGTCATCCAATTTCCTATTGATTGCTTGGTCTTCAATATCCAGAATATTTGTCTCGCTCTGAAGGGGAGATATGAATGTGACTCAGGGATCTTTAGGTACCAGTTGGCAGAGAACACATGGTGTGTATGGCCACATGGATTCCCCTAGATCAGATGGATGCATGATTGTTCACCAAAGGGTGGCATGCAGTATTCCCTATAAATTGATTGCTTGGGCAGCCATCCAGGACAGATTGAAATGTTGCCCAGCTGATTAGCAGAGTGCTCACAGCTGGCAGTATGCGTTTCTATAAGTGGTGCATATCTGCACATGCCTTGGTGCACATAATAATAACATTTACTCTGCACAGGAATGGAAAAAAATTAGAGTGAACATTGGTAGCACGTGACATTTTTTCCAAGAGCCATTAGCTCGTGGGTCATCCTAATCATTTAAACATGTTTCTAGGGGAAATAGTTAGAGGGGGTTAAAAAATATTAGGTCCCTAAATTGTGGTCATGTAAAGCTTGTCAGCTGGGTTGAAGGGAACTTCAGAGCTAACTCAGCATGTGGATCAATGGGCAGCTGTGGAGACAGAGCATCTGTGGAGACAGGCTGTGTTTACTCGCTGGGCCAGGTCTGGGTTTGAGGAGCTACAAAGACAAAGGTACTACTAGATAAGTGTGAAGAGGGGATCCCTGGGGTAAGAGAGAGAGACTGTAACTGCCGAAAAAAAGGAAAGGGGACGTGATTTTATCCTTCAGTCAGGAGACAAAATGGCAGCCGGTTTGTTGCGTGGGAAGAGTGTCACTACCAGCCTAGCTCTAAAGCACTGGTGAGCAATGCTTTATGAGACAAGGGAGTAACATGTGGAGTAAGTCGAGGCTCTAGAATGCATGTTATGATTTGATTTTATACGTTACAGTTGGGTTCCGGTACTTGCAATTATTTTGAATCTCCAGTTGTTAAATGCACACCTTGATTTCACTATGAGCTTATTTCTATTCTCTGTGTGGAGGGGAGGGATGGCCGAAGGTGAAGCTGGGGGATACACTGTCTTTGGAAGGAGTGAGTCTGAGCAAACGGTGAGGGTCCAGTCGAACAGGAACTGAACACATTAGGGAGATGCTGCCGAGGCTTAGTGCTTGGAGTATGCCTATTTGTAACCTGTAAAGAAACAGCAGGGATGGCCTAGATCAGGGGTGTCCAAACTTTTTTCAAAGAGGGCCAGATTTGATGAAGTGAACATGCGTGAGGGCCGACCATTTTGCCTGACATTCTTTGAACCATTAAAATTAAATGCAAATTAACTATTTTATGCAAAGTTTATTGCAAACGGCAAACGACATAACACCAACTATACATGTTGTGTCCAAATATATTTATAACTGATTTAGACCAACTGACATTAACTGAGATTTTACAATGTATTCATCTCAATTGAAAAAAAAACTTGCCTACACTAATGTGAAGGGTGAAACTGAGATCTGGACTACAGTACATAGGCTAGGTCTGGTTCAAAGGCAGTGGTTTTGATGCGCAAAATGTCACTCAGGTGAGAGTCACTTAGTCTTGTCCTCACGCGATTCTTGTTAAAGTTCATAGCAGAGAATGTCTTCTCACACATATATGTTGAGCCAAACAAGCTCAGAATTTTCTTAGCCAATGTTCGAATCTCTTGAAACCGGCTCTTATCCAGTTGGCGGTAAAAGTTCACAAGAGAGAGCTGTTGGTGACGACTGCGTAACTCGCTGTCACAATGCAGCTCAATGAGCTCGAGCTGCAGCTGATCTGGAGCATCCTCGGGGTCAACAGAGAATGGAGAGGAGAAAAGGCTGATCTCTTTTTCAATAGCTGCAAAGTCCTGAAAGCGCCGTTTAAACTCCCCAGCCAGAGATGCAATGTCTGCTGCATACCTGCTCGTTTGCGCACTGATATTGTCCTGTGGAAAACGGTTCATTATTTCCTGCAACGCTGAAAAATGTATGGTATTGGGCTGTGTTTGTGACAACTGCCTTATGAAAAGTTGCAGCTTTGTCCCAAAGAGCGAATAAAATTAATAGTCTTTAGCACCGGTTTCATAACATGATCATATTTGAGATGTTTAGCACAGAGAACTTGTTGATGAATGATACAATGGAGTTTAATAGCTTTGCCTCCTTCTTCGATCACCTTGTTACAGATTAGGGTTGATAATCCACTTCGTTCACCAACCATGGCAGGTGCCCCATCAGTAATAATCCCAGTAACTTTGTTCCAAGGCAGTTTCATGTCATCTATGGCGGAACTAACAGAAACAAATAAATCTTTTCCTCTTGTTTGGTCCGTAAGGCTCTGGAGGTCAAGTAGCTCTTCAGTCACATTCATTTCATCGTCCACCCCTCTCATAAAAATCAGCAACTGAGCTGTGTCAGATAGGTCCGTGCTTTCATCACAGGCTATTGAAAAGAAGTCAAAATCCACTCCTTTGGATGTCAACTGTCTCTTAATATCTGATGAAATCTCTTCAATTCTCCGTGCTACAGTGTTACGAGCCAGGCAAATGTTGACAAACTCTTGCTTCTTCTCGGGACAGATATTCTCAACCATTTTCATAACGCATTCTTTGATAAAGTCACCCTCAGCAAAAGATTTGCAATTTTTAGCAATTAACGTTGCCACCTCATAGCTCGCCCTTGTGGCATTTTCATTTGACTCACGGGCTCTTATGAAAAATTTCTGTTGTGACATTAAAACAGCTTCAAGTTGCTTCAACTTTTCACTGCGGTCGTGCCCTGTAAGCTTGTCGTATGTGCTATGTCTTGACTGGTAGTGTCTCTTGACATTAAATTCCTTATAAACAGCCACAGTCTCTTGGCATATCAGACAAACACAGTGATTCTCTATTTCAGTGAAGAAATATTCCACTTTCCACCTGTCCTGGAAGCGGCGGCCCTCACTGTCAACTTTCCTTCTCTTATTTACAGTCGCCATTTTTTTAAATTGACCAGAAGGGGAAGGGATCATGTGAGCGCAGTGCCAGAGGTTTAATACACTGCCCAAGTAATACACGGCACTAATACACTGCCCAACAAGAATTCTCTTGCCTTTGTGGCTGTTTGTGGCGAAGTCTCTAATGATGAGCTACATGTGCCTGAGCCCGTTTGTGGCGAAGTCTCTAATGTTCGCAGCTCCACGTGCCTGAGCCCGCCAGGAAGCTGACAGTGCGCAGGGCCAATCACAGATACTGAGCTTGAGCAGCTGCGGAGTCCGTCCCTGATCTCAGCAGCTGCGGAGTCCGTCCCTGCACTCTCAGCCCCAAGGTAGAGGGCTTGCAGGGTCAGAGGCGGGCGGAGAGCGCAGGGCACGCTGGCCTCACGGCGGCCCGGGGCAGGGCGAACCCGTAGCCAAGCGGGGGAGCGGGGCTGCGGACGTGCCCTACATGGAGGACTTTAGGACCGCAGCGGCCGCCATGGACGGCAGCGGCGCGGCCGGAAGCGGCGCCAGTCAGAGGAGCGCCGGGGAGCCAGGAGAGGGGGAGGAAGCGGGGGCTGTCCCTGCACTCTCAGCCCCAAAGCGGAGTGCAGGGGCAGGGTTTGGGACCGCGGCGGCCCGAAGCGGCGCGCTGAGCGCGCCAGTTAAAAAAAGCACCGGGGAGCCGGGAGAAGCGGGGGGCCGTATTAAATCTGACCGCGGGCCGCATTTGGCCCGCGGGCCGGACTTTGGACATGCCTGGCCTAGATGGAAGTGCCTGGATCACTCAGCGGAGCTGACTCCTTGCTGACACACGGCTCCCTCACCAGGGATGTAAGAGGTTAACCAGTTAACTGGGTACCTGGTAAGCAGGTGGCTTATCAGTCTGTTTACAAGGTAATTGGTTAACCAGCCCAGCTGGCTGGATCCCACCCGTGGCGCGACTGGCTGGAACAGCCCCTCACCCATGGCAGTTAACTGGCTAAAAAAAAATGTTTAACCAATTAATTATTTTAGGGTGTTTTTATATCCCTGTTCCTCACAGTCAGGACAGGTGGCAGTGCAGCGCCTCACAGCCCGTACCCGTGGGAAGTGTCACAGCGCATAAATCCTTGAATGAAATCTGAAGATAAAGTTTGATTGGAAAGCCATCAAAACAAATACTACACCCACGTCCCCTATTTGGGGTATTTTTAGGGAATATGCTAAGTGCAGTGCCAACGGTCACGACTTCTCTAAAGCCTTTGGTTGATATTGATAATGACATACCTTGTTTTTGGGAAATCAACCTGTTTTGATTCCCAAGCCTGAGGGCCCCATATTTCTTCAGGCTGACAGTCTGAAGAGGGGTCTTTTCTTAAGCCCAAAGATGGCATTGGCTTGTGTACCTGCTCCATTTTCAGGAACCCAGCTCCCTAATGTAATGACTCCCACTAATTTACCTGGTAAGTGGAGAGGGTCTTACTATGGCAAAGCAGTCCTGTCTTACCCAAAGGGGTTTATTAATAATTATTCAATAGTTGAAATAAGCCTGAGTTGTCATGTTCTCGCTCACTGGGCTTCCGCCTCAAGCTTTTATCTTGTATCATCCCACAAACTGCAAGACACCCCAAGTAGTTATGTAGGATTAGAAGGGTTCTTGAATAACACACGGCCCTTTACAACCTCCTGGAAAGCGAATCACCTCAGCTTACCTCACCGACATGTGCATTACTTTACCTGCTCTCTCTGCCTTATGTCCGATTGGTTTCCTTTCAAGAGTTTCTAGCGCACATATCCGAATGTTCTCTATCAAATAGAATCTTGACACCCATTCTCACCTATTTCTAGACAGAGCCTCCGCACCTCTGAATTTAACCAAGTGCAGGGTTGTCGTGTTTTTTTTTTTTTTTTTTTTTTTGTGACAGCATTGTCAGTATGCACTATAACTTTCTCTAACCTTTGACAGTGTACCCAGCAGATAAAGATCTAATAGCTAATGGTAGACTGGCTGACTTCTGGTCCTGTGCCTTCTCAAGAGACTACTTAGTTTTCTTGTTCTTTTGCTTCTACTTCCACTTACGTTTAGTCACTCAACACAGTGGGAATGAAAGCCATGGGATACGAGTAGTGGGTGAGGGGGTGTATGGCTGCTCCTTGGTCTGTCGTGTTTCGATTTGTATGGATGGAGGTATAGGGATATATAATAACGTAATCCATCTTGTTTCTAGGAGTCAGTCCAGCCTTTTGCATCCTGCATCTGTGTGCACAGGCAAGGGTTGATATGACCAATGCAGGGCAATACATTTTGGAGGAGGAAATCTAAGCTTCATCTGAGAATTTTCATGATTACAAATAACCAGATTATGAGAGAGCATCAGAAGCATATGTGTATGCCGGGGTGTGCAATAGGTTTTGAGAGGGGCCACTCAAAGAATTTCGTAAGTGGTCAGGGGCCACACTTTTCTGTGACATTAGTGGAAGGGATGGAGGTGGAGTACCGCAGGGAGCTGTGGGTAGGGGATTGGGGCGCAAGGTTCTGGGAGAGAGCTTGGATGCAGGTGGGGACAGTGACCTGGGACAGGGCTGCAGGCGAGAGTATAAGGTCTGGGATGGAGTTTGGATGCAGGGTGGGGTTGTGACCTGGGGCAAGAGTGCAGGAAGGGGTGCAAAGGATCTGAGAGCAGGAGGGGGTTGTGATGTGAGGCAAGAGGTTAGGTTGCAGGAGGGGGTGCCAGGTGCAGGCTCTGGCTGGGAGATGCTTATTGTAGGCAGCTTCCTGGCTGCTGTGGCCAACATAAGCGTATCTGTGCAGCGTGCCTTTTGGCGGGAGGGGGTCTCCATGCTCTGCCCCAACCCCCAGCACCATCCTCGCAGCTCCCATTGGCTAGGACAGTGCTTGAGGGCATGTGGCAGCATGCAGAGATCCGCTGCTCCCCTCTCCTCAACAACTGTGAGGATGGTGTGAGGGGTTGAGGCAGGGTGCGGAAACTCCCCCCCCCCCCCAAGGGGCATGCCGTACAGACACACACTTCCTGGCCCCACCAGCCGGCCACTTTGAGTACCGTGTGGGACCCAGCAGCCAGGAAGCCTGCCCGAGAATCCTATTGGGCCACAGCAGGTCAAATCCAAATGGTTGGTGTGCCAAATCCAGCCCGCGGGAATGTCTGACTGGTACATATGAGAGAATACATGAAAAGTTCATGCAGAGATGGAAAGAATGGCTTTGTTAATTCACTTAGTTAATCCACTCTACCCATAATTTGCGCATGCACAAATTACAGTCTCTCCCCACTTCCTCGCAAAGGCTTTATAACAGAGCACTGGAATGAGATCCCATTACTTAGCCTTGATTGGTTATAAAAATATTCTCAATCCATTATAAAGAAAAACGTAAATAAGGACAGCTAATCTCCACTTACCAAATCAATGAACAAAGTGCATTTTGTATTTGTGTTTCATCAGTTATAGCGAGCCTGGTCCGTCACCAGTTAAATTAGCAGGTGCTATATTCTTGAGTTCAGTGAGCACAGGATTGGGCCCTTAATCACTAATTCATGAAATTGAGCAATTCCCCATCGGTGTCCTCCTCATTAGTGTTAATTAACAAGATTCCCACAAAGCATTTCAGATGACAAGTATTTTACTCTCCATCTGATCCAGCAGCCAGCTCAGCCACAAAATGAACTCGGAAACAAGGGTTGCTAATACTGATCATTGGATGAAGCCACATCCCACTCGTGTGTTTCTGCGTGAAGATGTACGAGTATTCCTTATCTCACGAATCATCATGTGGTCAGAGGAGAACGTTTGTGGAGGCTCATGTGACTCCAGTTGTTGAGTCTCAGTTGTTTCTATGAACGTTTGGGACAAAATTCAAGTGTTGTGGCTGGAGGAGGGATGGTTCAGAGCGTAGAGGTCAGCCCTGGAGACTCCAGGTTCTGTTCCCTTCTTCATCACAGCCTCTCTGTGACTTTGGGCAAGTCACTTAGGACAAGTGCTGCAGGTGTGTTCCAGCCCGGCCGGAGCAGCCCCAGTTCACAGTGCGGGGGAAGGTGGGGGGCGTTCCAGAGTGTGAGCGCCCACTCCTCCCCCACTCACCCCATTTAATTGGTTAAACATAATGTTCACTAATTAACCAGGATTTTACAGTCCTAGCGTAGACAAGGCTTTAGTCTTTCTGTGCCTCAGTTTCACATCTGTACTACGGGAATAATAGTCCTTTCCGATCTCACAGAAGTGTGGGGAGGAATAGATACATTTGCTCAGCTACTCTGGTGATGGGGAACAAATAAATACTTAAAACAGATTAAAAGGGACAAACATAATTTCTTATTTTCAGACTTTGAACACTCTAATCAGTTGCGTTTTTTCAGTTGCGGTTGATGTCACCTTAGGGATCTGCAGCTTGGCTGGATAGTTGCACGAAGGTGTATTCAAAAGGCGATAATCTATAAACCAAAGATAATGATGCTGAACTCCATTGTAAAATGCTTTTGGGTCTACTGATGAAAAGCATTATGTGGGGGTGGTTGTGGTGTTATGACTTCTGTGAGAGGAAAGAAAAGGAGTGATATGATTGGATTCTGTGACAAAAAGAAATTGTCGCAGGATCATAGAATCCTAGGGTTGGAAGAGACCTCAGGAGTCATCGAGTCCAGTCCCCTGCCCAAAGCAGGACCGACACCAACTCAATCCTCCCAGCCAGGGCTTCGTCAAGCTGGGACTTAAAAACCTCTAGGGATGGAGATTCTACCACCTCCCTAGGGAAGCCATCCCAGTGCTTTCCCACCCTCCTAGGAAATAATTGTTCTTAATAATTGATGCAACATAGATCTCTCCCACTGCAGTGTGAGATAATTGCTCCTCATTCTGCCGTCTGACACTACTGAGAACTTGTCCTTGTTGAACCTCATCAGATTTCTTTTGGCCCAATCTTCCAATTTGTCTAGCTCACTCTGGATGCTATCCCTATCCTCCAACCTATCTACTTGTTCAACTAGCATAGTGTCATCTGCAAACTTTCTGAGGATGCAATCCATCCCCTCATCCAGGTCATTAATAAAGATGTCGAACAAAACAGGCACCAGAGCCAATCCTTGGGGCACTCTGCTTGAAACCGACTACCAACCAGGTATTGAGATGTTGATCACTACCTGTTGAGCCTGACAATCTAACCAACTTTCTGTTCACCTGACAGTCCATTTATGCAATATATACTTCCTTTACTTGCTGGCAAGAATTATGTGGGAGACCATATCAAAAGCTTTGCTAAAGTCAAGGTTTATCACATCCCCCACCTTCCCCATGTCCACAGAGCCAGTTATCTTGTCATAGAAGGCAGTCAGGTTGGCCAGGCATGACTTGCTTTGGTGAATCCATGCTGACTACTCCTGATCACTTTCCCCTCTTACAACTGCTTCAAAATGGATTCCTTCAGAATCCCTCCCATGATTTTTGCAGGGACTGGCTGGTCTATAGTTCCCTGAATCGTCTTTCTTCCCTTTTTTAAAGATTGGCACTACATTTGCCTTTTTCCAATCATCCGGGGTTTTCCCCAATCTTCAAAGGTTTTCAAAGATAACGATCCAAGTCTCTGCAATGACATTTGCCAATTCCCTCAGTACCCTCGGATGCATTAAATCCGGCCCCATGGATTTGTGTATGTTTAACTTTTCTAAATCGTTCTTAACCTATTCTTTCTGCACCAAGGGCTGCCCACTTCCTTCCCGTGCTGTGTTGCCTAGTGCAGCAGTCTGGGAGCTGACCTTGTCTGTGAAGACAGAGGCAAAAAAAGCATTGAGTACTTCCATTTTCCCACATCATCAGTCACTAGGTTACTTCCCACATCCAGGAAGGGTCCCACTCCCCTCCTGATCACCCTCTTATTGCTAATGTGTCCTTTATGAGAGGCTGATGATTGACTTAATTCCTTTTCTTGACTAGAACTGAGGCCTTGTCTCCACTTACTGGGAGATCAACTCTGCTCAGATCAATCCCCCTGGGGATCGCTTTAGCAGGTCTAGTAAGGACCTGCTAAATCAACCACTGATTGCTCTCCTATTGACTCCAGTGTCCACTGGGTCACAAGGAGTAAGGGGTGTTGATGGTAGAGTTTCTCCCATTGACACATACTGCTCCCACACAAACAGGTGGGATGCCACAGAAATTTGAGCTAAGGTACGGCAACTCCAGCTACCCTGTTGACGTATCTGGAGTTGTGTTCCTTCATTTGACTTTGCCCCCTGGCATAACAGTTGCTAAAATAAGGTGGGATTTGCAAAAGCACTCAGCATCGACCTAACTCTACTTGCATTAAAGCCAGAGAGTTTTGCTGTTAACTCCAGTGAGAGCAAAGTTAAGCCAACGCTGCATGCTTCTGCAAATTCCAAGAGTGAGCTGGATTCTATTCCTATTCATGCATCACTCACAGAACTATGAACTAATTTCTCAAATAAGCCCATAATCTTCTGTACCTTAACTGCATATTTTACATGCCCCCAATTGGTTAGAGAAATGGCTGTTGATGCACAAGAAGGAAAGAGCTCAGCTTAACTGTCAAATCTCAGAATGACTTTCCCAAGTTAGAAAAAAAACCTGCAGATAAACTGCAAATTGGGTCTGTAACAAACATGTGACTCTACAAATGCCATTTTCACAGTCAGTTCACAGTACAACACTACACTGGCATACAAAAGAAATACGTGAATAGTTCGAATACACTTATCGGATTCATGACTTAACTCTATGCAGACCTTCTAGAAGAAAATGCCAATAGTGTCTATTTGGATAATACCTAAATTGACATTAGTGAAGATTACTGTGCCACAAAATTATTAATGGAAGTGCTGCACTTAATTTTATGTTAATGTACTATTTCTAGTTTGGGTTATTTCTAATTATATGCCGTAAATGATCAATGCTTGTTCAAACCTGGTCATGAATCGGGTGTCTTTTCTGGGGACAGAACGGCTTACTTCAGGCTATGTCTACACTCCAGGGTTTCGAGGAGCCCTGAATACCTCATTCTAGGAGGAATAAGGGCTCTGCCAAAAGAGGAGGCTTTTCTGCCATTTGGCCCCGTCTAGACGGGGCCAAATGGCAGAAAAGCCTCTTCTGGAAAAGCGATTGGAAAAAGCTACGCAAATTGCAGAGTGCAATTTATGTAGCTTTTTCCGACAAAGGACTGTAGTGTAGACCTAGCCTCAGTGTGTTTGCGTCTCTTCTCATAAGCAGTTCTTTCCTGGCCTTTCGTTTATTTGGTGATTTAAATGACAGATGCAAAATAGACTCCCCAAATGATCTAATGACATGAGAGAAGAAAGTGACCTTTAAACAACATTTTTTCCCCCCGGTTGTTGAAAATTTTCCTGGGGCAACTTCCTTCTACAAATGCTGAAAAGCCTTCTGGGATGCCTGCAGAACACATGCTTGAATGATGTCGCTGCTTCTAAGCAGTCTCCAAAAGAGATCTCCTAAAACTCCAGCAACTACACGTGACTCTTTTTTAATCTTTTCAATGTGATGCCACTGTCCATGCATCTTGCAGCATAATTTTTCTACAAACACCCTTTGTATAAAAGTATGGAGAAAAAAATATAGCAACAGTATCATGAAAGATGCTAATTACCTTAACCATTACAAAGATCGCTTCCCCACTTATCATCCCTGATTAGCCATTCATTGACTCATAAATAGCTATTCCCTCCCTCCCTCACCCCACCTTCTGTACTAAATCTGATTTGTCAGTTTAATAATGTGTTCACTTTTTTCATTGTATTCCTTTGGTATATATGGTCATGCCCAGGGCTCAACAAATTAGTGAATCTACTCACCTGTGGCAAGTAGATTTCAGCCGGGTGTCCCGTTCACCGGCGGCGCGTGCATGCGCAATGTGGGTCTTGCGCGTGTGCAGTGCGGAGCTGGTGAGTAGATTTCTCTGCTGTTTGTCAAGCCCTGGCCATGCCAGTTCTCTTCCAGAATATGATCAGAGGAAATGGGTCTGGCCCACAAAAGCTCATCACTTAATAAACCATCTTGTTAGTCTTTAAAGTGCTACATAGTTTTTCCTTTTGTTTTAGCAAGATCAGACGGACACAGCTACCTCTCTATTACTATGAAATATATAGTCTGCTCTGATGGTTTTAAATGAAGCCTAAATATGGCCTCTCCTTAGAAGACAGTGAGCATAAAGATGTTTTCATGCAAATTACATAGTTTAAAAAAATATTGATGCAGGCTCCTGTGCTCTGTTGGATTCTAAGCAGCAACCAACAGGAGTTGGTGAGGAGATGACAAAAATTTTAGCTGTCAATGGGAGGTAAAGGTGTTCAGCACCTTGGAAAATCAACTGCTAAATGATTTTCTGGCGACTGATTAGGTACAATAATTGCATTACAGTGCTAGAGAATTGTTTTCTTCTAACAAGAAGGTAATTGAGGTGACTGACTATGGGCTCTTTGAAGTCTTATTCATAGATTACAATAAGTAAGATTCTGATTAATTTAGCAGCAGGGTGTCAAAGGCTTTTAACAACTTAACATAAGGCCCTAATAGAATGATAGGGAGATAAACAGTCTCTGAATCTCCTATTAAACAATTTGACCACGCTCTCTTTTAGGCTTAGGTTGGATTATTGTCGGTAGGATTATCTTGATAGGCCACGTAATGGAAATATCAATTTGTCTTTAAAATGGACGCTGTTTAAATTACTGAATTTGGAACCCAGGTAGGCAGCTTAGTGTTCTAGTATCTGTTTTCAGTCCCCACTCTTACGAGAAGCTGATGATGCGAACTGCAGTGCTGCTGTGGTCTCTCGTTATGGCTTCAGGAAAAAAGGTACAAATGGTTGGATTGTACATGGAAGGTCACTCGCTACCTTTGTACAACAAGGGGTGCTTGTGCCAAATATCGTAAAAATTTATGAACCATAAAATTCACACAAGGAGTCCATAACCACCCAGCCTTCTCTTCAGTGCCGCCTTGTTGCAGCATTAGCAATTCTGAGTGAGCCTCGCAGTAGGGCATAGCACAACTTAATTAGCGAAATTACTATATAATGGCAGTAAGATTTGATGCTGCTAAATATTTCACTGCAAATGCGGCAACCAGGTTAACAAATTTAAATATGATTGGCTTCTGTTTTCCAGCTGAGCGTCTGGCCAGGGTAGCCAAGAGAGCGCTGAATGTTTAATTAATTCTGCCATTAGCCATAAGTTTGATCTGCCGTTAGCACCGGTCTACTCTGATGAAGAGGACCACGATCTTCTAAGTTTCCTCTCAAAGATGCTTATACTCTGTAGATGATGAAATGGTTCTTAAAGGAAATTCCTATGCTGTCCACTTAATTAAAGCCCATTAATAACAAGGGACTTAATTACTATCTCACATTCATCGGTAGAACATTACGGTGACAGGTCCTGGCTGGAAAAGTGTCGGGGTGATCTCTAACATACATGCTGCAAATTAGTCATGCAGTTGTGTCTAGGTCATATACAGTCTCAGAATGGAAGACACCGGTTATTTTTAGCATGCCCTTCCTGAGACAGGGAATAGAATTTGCTTGGCTTCCCTCCTCCCCTCCCCCGTGTTGAGAAGAAACCCTTCTGGCTTTGTTGTACGTGTGGTTTGTAATCATTGTACACATCCCAGATGGTTCATGGAAACTCTTTGAAATGCCATCTGCCAGGCGTGTGTCCAGCCTGTCATTCTGCTGCAAGAAAGGAGGCAGGGTTTCCCTTCCTCCTTTCTTTCTGAATCTCAATCAGTAACACTTGTTAGGATTCAAGGCAGGATATGTAGCAGCCCAAGCATCTGAGAACAATCTTTGCGCTAGACAATAACATGGAAAGTAGTTGTGTGTTTTTTCTAAACCTTCCCCCCAGATAGCGCAGCCTAACGTGTGTTGTTGTATTTCCTTCCGTTTGTTGTTAGAGACTGATGTGAGGTGACAAATGTTATCTAGCTGATGTAATGCTTTTCTTTTTACGCTACGGCTCAGCATTTCTAATGCGTTCAATGTGTGTCACAGACAGTCTTGCTGATGATAAGCCCATCTGCGTTTTTTTTTTACTTGAACATTTTCAGGAAATTAAGACCACTGAAATGAAACAAATAAATCCATCCAAATGGCTCATGGGAATTATGTTCAAGATATAATTGTCCTGTAAAAAAGCCAGCCATTAATAGTAACCCACAAGATGCAGGTTTGCCATCATAAAAAAAAAAGAAAAGAAAAACTAGTTAATAAATAGCATTTGCAGGAAGGTAGACATTGGGGGCAGCTTCATTTTTTTTTATTAAATGATGTATTCCCCTTCTTATGTGTGTGTTTGTTTTTAGTATGCATGTTACATGATAAATCAACATACTGTGCATTGTGTTCATGAGTGTCCAATAGTCCAGGGTGACATTTGATGGTTACAATGGATGAGGAAAGACATAGGTACGTTATAGCCACTTCACACTGCTCCAGCAAAGTAAAGTAAAAGGTAATAGAAGTGAGAAGTACTCAGTGTGTAGGTTGGTTTCCAGGACAGTGTCATTCTATGCCACTCCTCTGCCCTGCCGTCCATCCTAGCCCCTACTTTGGGTGTGCCAGGGGAAATAGAGGATACGGCGGGCACATGCTGTGCTCGGACTGTTCTGCGCTGGCAGATGGTGCATGAGGTTGGGATGAGAAGGGGGGTCATTGCATCTAGAGCATCAATGAGAGTGGCTTGGACAGCTCAATAATACAAGGAGTGCAAAGGGGAGGTAAAGTTGCAATCACTTTCTGTCCCTCTTCCCCTGCTTTCTCAGGAGTGACCTCTTGAACAATAATTCAGAAGAACGGCGTATACACCTACTTTCCCCTCCCCTGGCACTTGAGAAAACGTCTACCACGTTGTCCATGGGACAGAAACGTTATGCCTGAACATCTATGCGCTTCAGCCTTCCCTGTAAATTCCCCAGAGCCCTCGGCTCTTCCCGTGTACAGACACGGAATTCAGCTTTTTTGTGGAAGGTTGGAGCAGATGCATGTGCCGAGGAGGTGGTGGTTTCTTCTGGGAAGGAAAAGTTAAATAAATAAATATAATGGAGATTGCCTATCTTGTAGAACTGGAAGGGACTTTGAAAGGTCATCAAATCCAGTCCCCTGCTTTCTCAGCAGGACCAAGTACTATCCCTGATGAATTTTTTTTTTTTTTTTGGTCCCAAATCCCTAACTGGCCTCTGCAAGGATTGAACTCACAACCCTGGGTTTAGCAGGCCAATGCTCAAACCACTGAGCTATCCCTCCCCCTGAGTTCCATGATAATGAGTAGTCATGCGTGGTGAAACCTCTGCCATGGCTTCCTGCTGCTTTCAGGTTACTCCTGAGCCAGCAGATTGGTTGCGGGCACCGTGCTCGCACGCCTTCAAGCATCCAATGCTCCACTTCCTTCTTAGGTTTCATGTGGTTTTTTTTCTCTGAGAATGGGTCACATTTATTTTTAGACTCACAGATTGGCACATCATGTGGCCTCAGGCATTGCTCACAGAACATAAGCACTGTGGGACATCAATCTGATCAGTATCAACTAAAGGGACTGTACTGTGTGATCAGAACACAACGGAATATGCCTCCTCGACCAAAAAGTTGGGCAAAGCCTCTCCTTACGCCACACTCACTGAACTGAATGGAATTTCAAGGTAGATGGTGCAACAGTGCACTCGTAGTCATACTGAAGTGCTACGTCCCAGTTGTTCGGTGTCTCTGGTTTGTGCATTGAAAAGCAGGCAGCTTCAGAAATAGTAGCCAGACTCCAACCCATACAGATTTTTTTTGGTGTGGCTTGAAGTCAATACCTTGAATTGCAAACTGGGAGCTGGAATAGTCTATGGGAGATCAATAGGGGATAATTGCAGCGTTCTCCACTAGCTGAAACTTCTGACGTGCCTGTGACAAAAAAACTCCTCAAAGACCACACTACACTTGCTAGGTCTACGCTATAGCCCTTTTTTTTCGGAAAAAGCTATGGAAATTGCGCTCCACAATTTGTGTAGCTTTTTCTGATTGCTTTTCTGGAAGAGGCTTTTTTGCTATTTGGCCCCTTCTAGTCGGGACCAAATGGCTAAAAGCCTCTTCTTTCGAAGGAGCCCGTATCCTTTTTAGAATGAGGTATCCGGGGCTACCCGAAAGAGTGCGTTTGCTCTTTCACAAAAAAAAGTGGAAGAGCAAATGTGTTCGCTGGACGCAGCGGAGCTTTTCCAGGATACCTCCGCAGTCTAGAAGTGATGTCCAGATTAGATTTAGGGTACATGAACATGAATGTGGGGAGGTCCAATTCAGTGAGGAAGGGGTACATTACTGCATAGCAAATCTAAGTGATAATATCACCTGATAGAGCAGCCCTTATCTGACACTCTAGAAGCAGCCAGAAATCCAAGAGAGGTTACAAGAAGGGCAGCAAGAAAAATGGGGTAAATTGTCTCCATTTCCCATTGAAATATTTCCAGGTTCAGGGGTTTCTCTCTCCCCCTGCTCTCCCTCATTCCAATTATGTGCCTCAATGATAAACTTCTGCCATGCCCTTTGAAAGGAAAAGCAATACCGCTCCCTGACAGCTACCTTCCCTCCCATTACATGTGGATTGATCTTTAGCCAACTCATTCAGTCACAGACAGGCACACAAAAATGGTTGGGTGTTGCATTCCTGTTTCTCTTCTAATATATTCATGGTTATGTTATACGTAAACTTTGATACAGAAATGGTGCAACAGAGACAAGGAGCTGTGGGCCACCAGAATACACACATGTAGTTTCGACATACTTTGAGTGTTTAAACTTGTATTCTTACCGTTTGCTGAACAAATTGTGGATGCAACTTTTAAGAATCATTTATTTTTTGGAGATGATATAAATTGACCTAAATCTGCATACATAAAATAAGGGATATTGGGTAATATTTCTTGAAGTGGGATGAAGATTTTAGTGAGCCTAGTGTAGCAGAAGAGTATGTGTTAGAGAGAGAAATTTAACATTTTTGTATAACAGCTGTGCCACATGATACTTTCTAGTGCTAAGTAAACAGTAATAGCAAGAAGAGGGAGAAATTAAGAGGTATGTGCAAATCTTGAGCTGAGATGCAAAAGGAAGAGAGTTGATGAGTTGGAAAGACATATAGAAATATGCCTCCTTATCTAGAAACCTATTTTGTGTAGGGAATTTTTTTGCTACCAACTTATAGGAGAGTCAATAAAAAACAAAAAATCCTAAACTAGCAGCAGGTACAATTGTTGGTATGCTCCCAAACACCAAATTCTGGCAGATGTCTTTTTTGCATATGCCACAAGACCTCGTTTGGCACAGCCCAGCAAATACTGGTAGGGAAAAACTATTGTTAATAAATGGCTGTGAGAGGCAGAATTACTTCATCTATTTAAAAGTTTCCGAGGGTAAGTCGTGTTAGTCTGTAACTGAAAAAAAAAATGAAAAAATAATAGTTCTGCAGTACTTTAGAGACTAGCAAAAATGTCAAAGGTATCATGAGCTTTTTTGGGCACAACCCATTTCCTCAGATGAATGGAGTTCTTCCTCTGAAGAAGTAGGTTGTGCCCACGAAAGCTCATGATACCCTCGACATTTTTGTTAGCCCTGCAGCACCTGAGAAACTATTTGTTGTTTTTAAAATTTTTGCACCTATTTAGTATTTGTTTGTCTGTAAATTCTAGAATTTGCGCTGAGTTGCTTTCTACATAGTTCATATGGGAAAATTAATTCACTGACTTTATTTCCACCAAAGATATTTCAATGTACCATTTAATTCCTGATGCAGCCCTAACTTGTGGTTTTCTCCATTTAGGCACAACCCGTCCTCCGCGAGAAGGAGAAGTGCCTGGTGTGGACTATAACTTTCTGACTGTGCAGGAGTTTCTGGATCTTGAACAGAGTGGAACTCTTCTTGAAGTAGGAACATATGAAGGTATGGCATGGCGGGGAATTGGTTCAGGAACATAGACACTTCCATAGCCACAGTACCAGTGCTTAGGCCAGTAACTGTGTCCAGACGTTTTTCCGACAAAACCCGAGTTATGTCCACACAGCAGTTGCATTCTTCTGAAAATAAATTGAAAGAACAGAGGGGGTTTTTCTGGCATTGGTAATCCTCTTTCTATGAGCTCTTTCGGAAAAAGGCGTGTGTGGACGGGGAAGAGGGAGTTCTTTCGAAAGAAGAGGAAAAAGGAAGAAGCACAGGTACCCTGGTGACCACTCTATCCATAGTAATCACAACTTAAATGCAAGAGAGTATCCAGTCAGTGTGGACGCTATCTTTCGAAAAAGCAGATCACTTTTTCGATGCACTTTTGTGTGTGGACACACTCTTTCGGAAGAAGTTTTTTTTGGAAGATCTCTTGCGAAAAATGGTTCTTCCAAAAGAAGCCTGCAGTCTAGACATAGCCTGAATTTAAAATGATCTGTTCTTAACTCTTCTAGTTAACTAACTTAAGATAACATCCCAGGGAAGACAAGACAGTGCAGTTTTCACACAAATTAGCAGGTCAGGTTAGGCTATGGGGGCAGCCTCGTTTTACCCAATAATTTACCCAATAATCTACAAACGATGGTAGGATTTTGGGTGCCAGTTAGTTCACTTCAATTCACATACCTTTTAGTCACAGTCTTTCTTTTGCATTAGTGACTAACCCTCATACACTTACTTTGAAATGTAGAGCTATTCCATATCACTGGGGTATTAAGCTTTTCTTTCAGTTAACTACCATACAACATTACATCAATAGCCATTCTCTTGTAGCGCTTGCCGTGCTTGCCAGCGCAGCCAGATTGGAAGGGCCCTAAGGCCACTATGAAATCTAGTCAGTTAACACTGGACAGTAATGTTGACCAACAAAGGCCACCATGACAAAGTGGGTCGTTGTGTGGATCCATACGTAGAGGTCCGCTGCACATATACCTTGGCTAGTTTGGAATCTGTTCAGTAGCATTCAAAATTGACATGGCAAGTCAAATTCCAGCCATCACAAACTGTCAGATCAGCAACAAGTAAATCATATCATGACCGCTCATTGCACCATAGGTTGCTACTGGCTGATTCCAGTCTGCAGTTGAGACCATGATGGATGCCTCAAAGTAAGTTGTGCTCTGCAGTGTCTGAAAATGTCCGTGAACAGTGGTAGACCTGGTTTGGTACGTAGCTTTTCCATCATTCACTCTGTGGACTCTCTGCAGTGAATGTGCAGGGGCCTACGTTGCTCAGAATTTGGAGCCAGGGATAGGAGTGGGGTCCATGGTGCCTGTGATGATCCTCATGGTTGACTACAGTTTGATCTTAGCTTATTTAGTGTGAAGTGAATGACACCACACTAGGGCACAGCATTTCTTAGAGGAATAGCGAAGTGCCAGAGCCAACGTATGAAGTGTTTGCGCCTGCACACGACGTTGAACTGGCTTATATGCCGATGAGATTGGTTTTTTTGTTCTGACTTTGGCAGCAGTCCTTTCTAGATGGTCTTGGCAAGTCAAAAAGCGGTCCAGTGTGACACTGTGCTAGAGCAGTTTTACCTCACGTTTGTTATTTTCCGTTGAGGACGATGCTTTCATTCTGAAGGTGGAAGATGCTTGAACTTTCTTAGTCACACTCGGTTGGAGATGCTAACTGCTATAGGAGGCTGCCATCTTGGCAAGGTCAGTGTTCAGGATGTTCTGTAATTTAGTGAAAGAGCACAGTTGGGCTCTGCAGCAGATGTCATCTGCATCAGCAGACTTGCCTGACTGAGTCGGTGGCAAGTCGTATGTATATAGATTGAACAGAATGGGTGCAAGCATAGAGCTTTGGGGTAAGCCATTTAATTGACTTCTCCATGCACTGTTTTAATCTTCCATATATACCCAAAAATGCTGATCATGAAGTAGAAGTTTGCAAGTAGATGTTCAACTCATGCAGGGAGACATCTTGATTGTTTTACCAAAACACCATTGAGCCATACTGTGTCATAGGCTGCTGTTGGGTCCAAGAAAACAGCTCCATCTTCGAGTTTTGTTGAAACACATTCTTATATTTGTAACAAGGGCGAGGACGTGGTTGTGTGTGCTTTGACCCTTCCGGAAGCCAGCTTCATTGACACTCAGAGCTGTCTCTATGCTGGAAGATAAGCTGCTCCAGAATGTGAATGCGACAGATAGCAGACAGCTTGGTCGGTAGCTTGCCCCATTGTATGGATCCTTTCTGTGTTTTGTAAGGGTGGTCATTTTTGACATCCTCCTTATTTTAGGCAGGTTACCCTCGTTAACAACCTGTATCAGGCATGTGGACAGCCATAGATTCCAAGGCATTTCTGGAACTCTGGGGAAATATTGTCATATCCTGTTGTCATTCCGAGTTTGATGTAGCTAAGGACAGTGTCTGATTCAATGCTTGTGAATGTTCTTACACACCAGAAATATCGACCCTCTAAGCCAAAATCCTTCCAAAGTTCAACAGTCAGGGCACACCTGGCTAGGCTCAGGACTTCATCCTCATTCTGGCTGAAGCCCTAAGTCCCAGCAGATGTGTCCCTCCTTGCTGGACAGAAACCCCTACCTTGCTACCCTTATATAAGGCAGAGGTCCCAAATTCCTTCTTTCCCCCTCTTCCCCCCCCCCCCCCCAATTGCAGGTAGGAGGTTCCATAAAGATAAGGTGAGTGAAATGCACCTGTTGTTTTGGGTCATGGATGAACAAAATTATCATTTGATGCCCATCCTCCCACCCCCCCCTGCTAATCCCTGTTTAACTGGTTAAGTAATGAAGGCTGCATCTACACAACAGGGCTTAACTCGAAATAAGCTTCACAAATTGAGCTACGCCAATTGCCTATCTTATTTCCAAATTTGAATCGTCTACACAGCACTTATTTTGAAATAGAGCACTCTTCCTCTGACTTCCCTTACTCCTTGTACAATGAAAGTTACAGGAGTCATCAGAGTAAGAAGTTCTCCGGCTTGACAGTGTTTTGACATTATTTTGAAATAACTGCCTGCTTTGTAGGTGCGGACTATGTTATTTCAAAATAATGTTATTATGTAGACGTACCCTAAATGGGATTTTTCATCCTTAGACTGTATGCCTAACATAGTGAATGTCAGTGTAAATGGGGTAGGTTCGGATGCTAAAATAGGGGAAAAGGCAATTTAGAAATTACTTACATAAGTTAGATGTCTTCAAGTTATCAGAGCTTGATGAAGTGCATCCTAGAATACTCAAGGAGCTGACTGAAGAGATACGTGAACTGTTAACTAGTATCATGGAAAATGGGAGAGATTCCAGAAGATGGGAAAGGACACATAGTGCCATAAAAGAAAAGAAAGAAAGAAGAACAGCCCAGGGAATTGTAGATCAGTCAACTTAACTTTTGTACCAGGAAAGATAATGGAGCAAATAATTAACTAATCCATTTAGTTAATTAGGGGGATTTGATAGCAGCCTTCAACTTCCTGAAGGGAGGTTCCAAAGAGGATGGAGAGAGGCTGTTCTCAGTAGTGACAGATGGCAGAACAAGGAGCAATGGTCTCAAGTTGTGGTGGGAGAAATCCAGGTTGGATATTAGGAAAAACTATTTCACTAGGAGGGTGGTGAAGCACTGGGATGGGTTACCTAGGGAAGTAGTGGAGTCTCCATCCCTAGAGGTGTTTAAGTCTCGGCTTGACAAAGCCCTGGCCAGGTTGATTTAGTTGGAATTGGTCCTGCCTAGAGCAGGGGGCTGGACTTGATGTCCTTCTGAGGTCTCTTCCAGTTCTATGATTCTATGATTTGCAAACATCTAGAAGATAAGGTGATAAGTAACAATCAGCATGGACTTATCAAGAACAAACCCTGTCAAACCAACCTGAGAGCTTTCTTTGGCAGAATAACAAGCCTCATGGATAAGGAGGAAGCAGTAGATGTGGTATATGTAGATTTCAGTCTTGCATGATCTTCTCATCAACAAGCTAGGGAAATATAACCTGGATAGAGCTACAGTAAGGTGGGTGCATAACAGATTGGATAACCATTCCCAAAGTTCACAGTCAAGTTGGAAGGTCTTAAGGAGTGTGGTTCCATAAGGATCAGTTTTGTGACCTGTTCAATATCTTCATCAATGATTTAGCTAGTGGCATAGAAAATACACTTATAAAGTTTGTGGCTGGCACCAAGCTAAAGGGGCTTTCAAGTGGTTTAAAGGATAAGATTATAATTCAAAATGATCTAAACAACGTGGAGAGAGGATTTGAGATAAATAGGATGAAATTCAATAAGGAGAAATGCAAAGTACTCCATTTAGGAAGGAACAATCAGTTGCACACATACAAAATGGGAAATGACTGTTGAGGAAGGAATATTGTATGGAAAGGGATGTAGGGGTCATAGTGGACCACAAGCTAAATATAAGTCTTCACTGTGATATTGTTGCGCAAACAAACAAAAAAAGCAACCATGATTCTGGGATGCATTAACAGGAGTGTCGTGAGCAAGACACGAGAAGTCATTCTTCTGTTCTACTCTGCACTGATTAGGCCTCAGTTGGAGTATTGTGTCTAGTTCTGGGCACCACATTTCAAGAAAGATGTGAACAAATTAGAGAGAGTCCAGAGAAGAGCAACAAAAATTATTAAAGTCTAGAAAACATGAGCTGCAAGGGAAGACTGAAAGAATTGTGATTGTTTAATCTGGAAAAGAAAAGATGGAGATGGGGCATGATAAGAGTTTTCAAGTACGTAAAAGGTTGTTAGGAGGAGGAGGGAGAAAATTATTCACTGTTGGTAGGACAAGAAGCAGTTGGCTTAAATTACACAAGGGAGGTTTAGGTTGTCCAGTAGGAAAAACTTCCTAACTGTCAGGGTGGTTAAGCACTGGAATAAATTGCCTAGAGAGGCTGTGGAATCTCCATCATTGGAGAAACTTAAGAGCATGTTAGACAAACAGCTGTAAGGGATGATCTTGATGGTACTTGGTCCTGCCGTGAGTGCAGGGGACTGAATTTGATTATCGTTTTGGGTGCTTCTGGCCTTTTTCCTCCTTTCAATTAATTTATCTTCCTCCTTCTGTCTACCAGTGTTCCCTCTAATTTTTTTTCACCCAAGTGCAGAAGAAATTGTATGTGCACCAAGGCAAGTGCAGATGTGCACCAATAGAAATGCATAGAAACGCATACTATGGGCTGTAGACAGCTGTGGGTGCACTCTACTAAATAGCTGGGGGGCACCTAAATCTCTCTTAGGTAGCCACCCAAGCACTCAGCTTACAGGGAACACTGCTGTCTACCTTTTTTTCCTTCATCACTTGGCTTTGTTTCAGTCTCTGCTCCTGTCCATTTAAAGACTTGTTCCTTGTTCCTTTTCAGGGTAGGTTTTTGGAATTGATTTTATTTCCTCCTCCCCATGGAGACCTCACCTCTCCCCGGGCCCTTCAACCAGCCAGAAAAGCTGCTGCAGGGTGATTTGAGGTATTTCCGGTCCCTGGAAATTTGAGGGTATTATATCCATAGTATCGGTGTACCATGAGTTCTGTTACAATCTGGTATGTGCTGTCATAAAGCTGCTGATTTGTCTTACCAAACCCTTGTTTGTCAATTTCCTTCTCCTCTCATCTCCATTTATGTGTCTTCGATCAAGTTTCTCCATCAGGAACATCTGACCATACTCCTGAGGTTGATTTTTCTGCAGTGAAAAGTGGCAGAGGAAGTTGTGTGGTTCCCATGACCTTGAAGGGAAGGGACCTCGAGAGGTCATTGAGTCCAGTCCCCTGCCCTCACAGCAGGACCGAGTACCATCCCTGACAGATTTCCCCGAGATGGCCCCCTCAAGGGTTAAACTCACAGCCCTGGGTTTAGCAGGCCAATGCTCAAGCCACTGAGCTATCCCTCCCCCGATAGCTGTTATGGGGAAAATGCTTTATATTCTACTGGTGTATGTGCAGTGTGTAATGTAAACCTAATTCACTCATAGAGCAATTCAGAAATAAAATTATTGCCATCAATTTGGCATGATGACTTACTTAAGAGTTGTGTGTAAATAGCTGCCATTTCCAACCCCAAGCTAGTGTGATAAACCCTGGGCCTGATTTTTCATGTCCACTTCAGTGCCTTGACACCCCTCTGGCAATGTCATAGGACTTTGAAGGGGGCATTAGGTTATATTTGTACTTTCTCGAGTGCCCCTTTACTCTGACAGAGACGTACAAAGGGGCCTTGGTATACATGAAATGCATGCCATTATTTTTTGAGCACGCTTCATTACCTTACAACACTGATAAAGAGGATGCACCATCCAAAAAACTCAAGCAAGAGCAACAAGGAGATAAAACCACCCTCTGGCTACATTGTCATTTTCAGCGTGGAGCAACACTGCCAGACGGCTCCTGACATCAGTGGAGAAGTGGGGAGGAGACAGGCTTATTTTATAGCCTCTAAGGAACTAATACAAAACGTGTCCAAAAGAAATCCAAAGTACAGCTAATTACCTGCTTAAAGATGGCCTGCATAGGAGAGTGCCATCTCTTTTCTTCTTTATGAGGTATAATAAAAAAAACTGGGGGGCGGGGGGGTAACTTTTTTTTTAACTCCTTTGCAGGGTCACCTTTAAACATTAATATTGAATCTTCCCCTCTAGATGCACAAAATGAAATGACTGCAAAGTCCAATCTATATGGGTTGAGCATTGTATGACATTGCTGATTTTACAATTTGGCTTCGCTCTGCCACTGCTGAGAGTTTATTATCATTGCTGCTAATATTCCAATAGCAAAACTACCCCAAAATGAGCCTTTTTCCTTTCCCGTGCCTAACAATAGCACTCAATTAGTTTGCCTTGTCATGATGCCCAAAATAGATCGGCTGAATTGCTTCCCTATTGCATCCCGATGCCATTTCTTCTTTTGACCTTTCCACTTTGAAAGGGAAAATGAGCATCTGTCCCTAAGCGGCTGTCTGGAAATTAGTTTTCAGGTGATTGCAGACTCGGCGGGGGCAGTTTAAATATGGCCATTTCACAGTACACCTGTTTATATGTGAAACTGGTTAAACAGCTCATGTATTGCAGATGCTTTTTCCAGTTTGAAAGAATATTGTTGTTGATTTCATCGTGTTCTGATGATGCAGAAAAATGGAATATTAGTGGTTACAGTCAAGGCACGGGACATTTTGGGATCTAATTTTGAGGAGTTCGAACAGGCTTACCTCCCATTGCTGTCAACTGGATTTTGTGGTGCTTGGCACATTTGGAAATCCATTGTACTCCCCAGAGGAAGATCTATGAGACTAAAGCAACAATTATGATCATAGAGAGGTATATATGGGACTCTTGATACACACAAATTCCATTGTAAGACACAATAACATTCCAGGGAATGATTTTTCCTGCTTTCCTGGTGGGTTGTTATTAAATATACCTTACATTTGGTTTGACCGGTGTTGATCTTGATTATTTTCCTGTCAGTGATGTAATTAAAATTCAATGTGGTGATTACTGCTGATTCTGTTAAAAGAACCGAGAGATGGCAAAGTTAAACCCTTCTGATATCTGGCTTATTTATCCAGCTTTATCATTCTAAGTCAGCTTTGTTCTTCATTTACCTTTCCTCCTATTTACTTATGCCAATCCCAGTTTGTGTGTATACTCAGCGTGGAGGTTAGAATTTTCCTGAAATTGCCCCTCCTGACACACTATGAACTGGGTTGAGAGAACTCAACAAGAGTCAGGGTCACAGATGTCTACGCGAGGCCAGCATAGATACCATAATAAGTATGTGGTGTCGCAGATGGCTTTCAGACAGGGAAAAAGAGCAAGTTCCAGCCTTGGAGAGCTTATAATCTAATTAGACAACTTAAACATAGTGGAAGGGGCAGTGTTTTGCCATGAAGAACAGTGTGATTGAAGTTCCATTTGCATCACGTTAGTTCCATGATTTTGTTGGGTTTGATTAGCTAACACTTCACTCTGGCCAGAGTTTACAGGACTTTTGGGAGCAGCACACAAAGGTGGAAACATTGTAAACTGGTAATAACGTTGTGTCTATTAGTCGTATACATTTCCAGGTTACGTTTCGGTAGTTTGGTCATCTAATCAAACTACAATCTCGGACAGTGGTGAGCAACATGCGGCCCGAGGCCTGCATGTGTAGGATTGCCAGATGTCTGGTTTTGAACCAGACAGTCCGGTATTTGAGCTTTCTGTCCAGGAAACAAATTGAGAAAATACTGGACATATAAATGTCTGGTATTTTCTAATTCAGTTTTTATTATTATCATCATGAGTATCAGTACGTAGTTGCATACCGCCTGGCTGGTAGACGTGCTCACACTGCAGGCAGTACGCAACTACGTAGTAAAGAGGAGGGGGGTGGGGCGGGATGGAATCCCCGGGGCCAGACTCGCCCGTGCGCCCTGCTGGGACCATGTGCAGGATGGCCAGCGCCCCAGGTTGTGCGTGTGCCTGGGCCAGCCCCACTCCCTGCTGGCCGGTTCCTCCCTGCATTTCCCCCCTCAGCCAGCCCCACTCCCCCCAACTCCCTCCCGGCCAGCCCTGCTTCCTGGCACCCAGTTCCTCCCCTCCCCCCGATTCCCTTCCAGCCTGCCCTGCTTCCTGCCAGCCGTTTCTCCCCCTTCCGACCAGCCCTGCTCGCTTCTTGGCTAGTTCCCCGCTTACCCACCCCCGCCCGAGCTGAGATCAAGTGTGTCAGGTATTTTTTTTAAACCATCTGGAACCCTATGCATGTTCCCCGCTGCGGTTCTGTGTGTGGCCCACGAGATGTTTTGTTTGTTGTTGCCCATGCACAGGATTGCCAGATTCTGCTGGTTTTATCCATGTATTTTTTTCCAACTTGTTACTCTTCTCTGGACTAACGTGATGCATACGTAAAGTGTGGGCTAGGGATATTAGCAAGTAGTCGACTAGTCTACTACTAGACGAGCTGGATCTGAGTCAATCGTGTGCCCTTGTACGGCATATTGGGGAGCAATAGGAGGCGCATTGCCAGCAGATCTAGAGAAGTGATTAGTCCCCTTTATTCGGCATTGCTAAGGCCACATCTGAAGTATTGCGTCCAATTCTGGGGCCCCCATGGCAGAAAGGACGTGGACACATCGGAAAAAGTCCAGTGAACGGCTACAAAAACGATTAGGGGGCTGGAACACGTGACCTCTGAGGAGAGGCTGAGGGAACTGGGCTTATTTAGCCTGCAGAAGAGAAGAGTGAGGGGGGATTTGATAGCAGCCCTTCACTACGGCTGTGTCCAGACTCCATGCCTCCGTCGACGGAGGCATGTAGATTAGCCAGCTCGGAAGAGGGAAATGAAGCCGCGATTAAAATAATCGCGGCTTCATTTAAATTTAAATGGCTGCCCCGATCTGCCGATCAGCTGTTTGTCGGCAGATCGGGAGAGTCTGGACGCGATGCCCCGACAAAGAAGCCTTTCTTCATCGACACAGGTAAACCTGGTTTCACGAGGCTTACCTGTGTCGATGAAGAAAGGCTTCTTTGTCGGGGCATCGCGTCCAGACTCTCCCGATCTGCCGACAAACAGCTGATCGGCAGATCGGGGCAGCCATTTAAATTTAAATGAAGCCGCGATTATTTTAATCGCGGCTTCATTTCCCTCTTCCGAGCTGGCTAATCTACATGCCTCCGTCGACGGAGGCATGGAGTCTGGACACAGCCTCTCTGAAAGGAGGTCCCAAAGAGGATGGAGAGAGGCTGTTCTCATGGTGACGGATGGCAGAGTAAGGAGCAATGGTCTCAAGTTGCAGTGGGGAAGGTCTAGGTTGGATATTAAGAAAAACTATTTCCCGAGGAGGAAGCACTGGGATGGGTTCCCTAGGGAGGGGGTGGAATCTCCATCCCTAGAGGATTTTAAGTCCCAGCTTGACAAAGCCCTGGCTGGGATGATTGAATTGGAGTTAGTCCTGCCTGGGGCAGGGGGTTGGACTCGATGACTCCTGGGGTCTCTTCCAACCCTAGGATTCTATAAATTTGTAGCCTAGGTCCTAAGTTATGACCAGTATAGCTTGTGTTTGTGTACTACAGACAGCTACCTCTGTGAAGGCAGAGTGGGTATGGCAGTTATTTCCAAATTACTTAGGGCATGTGCTGCCTTTTTCCCAGTTGGACTGCACTGCACCAGCCCATTTACATTCTGAGTCTACTCCAAAAGTATTGCCAAACCAGAAGTTTCCGAAATCCTTAGTGTTGGGTTCTTTTTAATTTGGCTGCTTCTTTCTGAGGTTAACACAGGTCAGATCGTAAAGCTTTTTCTCCTCAGCCACAAAGACTAGAAATGTTATTTTTAGCAAAGGCTAAGATTCTTCTGTAACCATATGACTTGAAGTGCCGGGCCTGTAATTAAAACTTCCAGTACCATCAGATGTGCTTTAAAATGGGGGTGAGCGTTGCTCTGATACTGGGAGATTTTATGGTGTGTGCATGTTCAGTAGAATCACAGAATACTAGCACTGGATTTTCAAGTCTAGTTCCCTGCCCTCATGGCAGGACCAGGGATGGTCTAGATCACCCCCCGATAGATGTCTATCTAACCTGCTCTTAAATGTCTCCAGTGATGGAGATTCCACACCCTCCCTGGGCAATTTATTCCAGTGTTTAACCATCCTGACAGTTAGGAAGTTTTTCCTAATGTCCAACCTAAACCTCCCTCGCTGCAGTTTAAGCCCATTGCTTCTTGTCCTATTATTAGAGCCTAAGGAGAACAGTTCTCCCCCTCCCCCTCTTGTGACACCCGTTTAGATACTTGAAAACTGCTCTCACGTTCCCTTTCAGTTTCCTCCTTTCCAAACTAAACAAGCCCAATTCTTTCAGTCTTCCTTCATAGATCATGTTCATAGAATGTTAATCATTCTTGTTACTCTTCTCTGGACCTTCTCCAATTTCTCCCCATCTTTCTTGAAATGTGGCCCCCAGAACTGGACACAATGCTCCAGCTGAGAGCTAACCAGCGTAGAGTTGAGCAGAACTACTTCTTGTGTCTTGCTCACAACACTCCTGCTAATGCCTCCCACAATCATGTTTGCTTTTTTCGCAACAGTGTCACACTATCGACTCATGTTTGGCTTGTGGTCCGCTATGACTCCTAGATGCCTTTCTGCAGCTCTTGTCCCTAGAAAGTCGCTTCCCATTCTGTATGTGTGAAACGGATTTGTTCTCTCCTAAGTGGAGCACTTTGCATTTGTCCTTATTAAACATCATCCTGTTTATCTCAGACCATTTCTTCAGTTTGCCCAGATCATTTTGAATGATGACCCTATCCTCCAAAGCAGTTGCAATGGTGATCAAATGTAGCATCCCCATGGTGATATGTTGGATGTGCTCCACCCCATTGAAAGGAGTAGTCCATTTAGATCGTGCTTCACCTGAGCCCCTCATGGCAAATAGAATATCATCGCAGGTGTGTGGCTGATCCTGCCATGTATTCGGTGCATAGAGTTCCTACTGGTGCCGTGGAAGTAATGCTATAGGTTCCTGTCACAGCGTGTGCACATCCTGTCCCATGGGGTTTGGGTACTGGGGTGTGGATGTCACCTGTTCGGCTGCCCGTCCATAGGCGGTCTACAACAGACAGTCCATCACCCTGAGGTGGTCTGTCTAGTAGCCCTGGATGCAAGGTAGTGCTGCCTAATGGCCAGAGTCTTTATCATCACCCTTGAGTTCAGGACAGCACAGCATAATGGATAGAGTCAGTAACAGCCCTAGGGTTCAGGGCAGCACAGCCTAGTGGCTAAAGTTAGGGGTTTGGGGTAGCAGCCCCAGTAGGGAGTAATCCACATGGGTTCAAGATCCTTCAGCCCCACAGCACCCATCTCCCCACCAGCTCTGGAGGCTCAATATGGTCTCTTGGGTCTTCAGCTCCTGTCATGTTGGTTTCTGGCTGGGTTACTTCAGAAGCTCCTGCAGCAGGTCCTTTCTCTCCGGTGTCCAGCCCAGACTGACCTAAGCTGCTCCCTTTTATATTGATCCAGCAGTTGGAGCATGCCCAGTCTGGGTGGAGGGGCGGGACTTCCTCTGCCCACAAAGTTTTAGCCCTTTTTAGACCAGTGCAGGGTATGCACACCCTATCACAGTTACTAATTGCTTTTGCATATGAGTCGCAGTATGACGAGATCATGGCTCTCCTAGGTGCTATGCATATCCATGCAGGAATCCTTTTCCGTGTTTCAGAACTGGGTAGTGACTCACAACTTCTTCACAGGCTTTCTTTGGGGCTTTAAATAAGTCAGATAACTGCTCTGTGCCTCAGTTTACTGATCTGGAGAGGAGAATAGTAACACCTATTGTAATCCCTGTACAAAGATCAGCAGAGATTGCAATGTGTCCACAGTTATTTTCTGCGACAAATAGAGGGGTAAATGCATGGTTTCTCAAATTATAATGATTAATATAATCATTATGACCAAAGGCACACTGAGAATCGGCCCCTGTGGAGCTAGGGGCTGTGTGAACATGCAGGCTGGTGAACACGGTTGCTGTGATTTTTTTATTTATTTTTGAGTACTGTTTTTAAATGTAGCATCTTGAATGGTGACTGGTGAGTGTCATTGTAGTGTTATGAAGCTTCATTAATGAACGCTTGCGAAGCACTTAGTGATCCTCAGATGAAAAAGTGCCGTAATGTGTAATGTGTGAAGGGTTGTTAAATTATACAGCATTATTGTCAAGACATCATCTTTCATTCTCGGGACTGGCGTTGCGTGAGTGCCAAGAAAAGGAGTAAGTAATCTGCATTGGTTTCATCACTTAAGAAGTAATGGGTGACTTATTAGCATATATAATATTGAACTGGCTACTGTAGACCCTGATTACAAGTACTTAATGACTGTAATCAGCTACCTTTACCGTCCAGCTAGAATAGCAGCAAAAGTCCCTGGTGCATTCACATTCCTGCACTTGAATTCAAAGAAACTGCCTTTGGCCTAGTATTTCTGATGTGTTTATTCTGCTCATGTCTCTGTCCCCTGGCCCTCTTCCTCCCATCTGTTTCTATAGAATATCTAGTTTGGATTGTCCTAGTTGCTTTGTGGCTTTTGCATTCTGTTCATCTTGCCAACGCAGGAGTGCTGTGGCCGTGGTACGCAAAACCTGAAGAGACCGATCTGAAGACTGGGGTAGCAGATGCTGTGGATGCACACGTAGCGGAACAACATGTTCCACTTAATAAGATAAGATCTGCTTATTAACATCTTCATGCTGCAGATTGACTCAATAAATCATCATGGCTCCTTTCGAGCCATTACAGTGTATGGTGTCAAAGATCCATGTATTAACATCTGCATAGTGTGGAAAGATGTTTTGCTCCCCCTTGGCCTAGTGTTTTTCTTTTTCTTTTCTCTGGTGAAAAAGGAAGTACGCATCTCTGTATGTGTTAGATATGGAGGCATCGGGTGACTATTTCATATGTAAGGTTCTAAAGTGGAACACAAACTCCCATTTTTCTCAAAATATCAGTAGATAATTGGTGTGAAAATTCACAGACAGCTAATTGTTTTATGTCCTTTGAATTTTCTGGGTTTTTTTTTATTGGTTCATAACTTTTTATTGGGCTGTCTTTGCCTCTGGCCAAACATTTTTTCCGCAGCAGCACTACACTTCATTGTGAACATAAGAATGGGGTCAGGCCAAAGGTCCACCTAGCCCAGTGTCCTGTCTTCCGACAGTGGCCAATGCCAGGTGCCCCAAAGGGAACAAACAGAACAGGGAATTATCAAGTGATCCCTCTCCTGTTACCCATTTTTAGCCTCTGACAAATAGGCTATGGGCACCATTCCGGCCCATCTGGGCTATATGTATTGATGGACCTGTCCTCCATGAATTTATCTAGTTCTTTTTTGAACCCTGTTAAAATCCTGGTCTTCAGAACATCCTCTGGCAAGGAGTTCCATGAGTTGACTGCGTGTTGTGTGAAGAAATACTTCCTTTTGTTTGTTTTTAAACCTGCCACCTATTAATTTCATTTGGTGACCCTTAGTTCTTATCTCATGGGAATAAATAAATAACTTTTCCTTATTCAGCTTTTCCTTATTTCCTCATTGTGGTTTGATACCTCTTAAAATCACTGTTTGGCTGCACAACATTTGGTAGAAAATTTGATCTTGAGGACTTTTGGTGCAAAGCATAGGGGAATTTTGTTCTTTCAGGGGGCTCTTAAATGTTAGAATTAGGGTAATTTTTAGCTATTATTGGTGCATGTGCTGTGCACACAAGCCAGATCAATGGAGGGTAGACACATACAAGGATGATGGGAGCTGACATACTCAAGCCTCATTGGCGGGTGCCAAGCACACATGAAATATCAGTGGCGACCTAAGCTTACTGTCACATTTTATCCTGCAGCAATGAAGGGCTCATATGCGGCTGCTAACGGATGAGACGTTTTCTGCTGCAGCTCTGGCCCCTTCCTGCACCTCATCCAACTCCCATTCAAAAAACCGTGTATGAAATAGGACACACAGCTCTTTGCGATGGGGCCACTTGGGCTGTTCTGCACACAACCTTCCTGACACCTGGTCCCAAAAGCAAGGCAGTGAAAGGGTAAGCCACTGTGAACACAGCCTACATTCTGTGTTTCCACCTACAAGAATGCTCCTTACCCCTTTCTCTTATAACTATCACACACTGCTGACAGCAGCCTTCGTTCTGACTTCTTAGGGCACCCGCCTCCCACCCCACCTCAGAACTGCCTTGTGCCTGTTCTTCTCCCAACGTAATCGCCTAGCACACCAAACGCGTGTGACAGTGGGGTAATCTGGCGCAGGAATATGTGTGAAACGGCTCAGAGGTGAGGCAGCTGTAACAGCGAGGGAAGTGTTTGTGGCATGAGTAGCAGAACATATGTACTGTTAATCGTCTTTCCTGTTCCTTGCTTTTTGTGGGTTCACATGAGAGAGAGCATATGGTGTGGACAGCAGTTTCACTACTTCACAGCACTTTTGTGTGTATGTTTATATCCATATATGCGTGCACCTGTGTTTGTATATACTTACCAGACTGTGTGTGTGTACAACAGCTACACTAATGTTATGCTAACATTCATGGTCCCTGCCTGACTGCAAAAAGGGTCAGTCAGCCTTGCGGCGTCAAGATATTCCTGTTTACCTATTAAGAACCTCCCCCCTTGTGGTTCAATGCTAAAGTGTAACCAGGGAAGCGGATATTGTAGGTGCCTTAGCTCTGTGAATATTTTTAATTGTGTGCATTCCATCTGTCTGTGTGCAGCTGCATACGGCTTTAACAGTAGCCATGTGGCTGGAATGATATCTAATAATTTTCTGTTAGTGGCTCTAAATGATTTTGATTTATCCACATGGTGGAAAAATGATGTTTAAGTTATTTATTATGTCTAGGCTTTTCATGGGACTCAAGGGAGTTCAGTGTCCATATCCCCTAATTCATTGGGCCCAAATGAAAATCCCCTATTTGGCCAGTGAGGTGTTTGGGCAAGATTCTTGGTTGTTTCCCAAGTATTTAAGCCGTAAATGAAAATATGCCCCTTCTAACCTTTGGGCTAATTCCCAACAAAACATGCAGACTAATGTCCCAGCGAGCCTATTTTGAACCACCTCAAGAGACTCCGAAATACAAAGATTTGATTTACATACATTGCAGTTTAATTTCTCAGAGCTTTCTTTCATTGCCTACTGCAAAACCATGCTGTGCTTTGCTTCCCCTTCCAGATGCTGGATCTGTGGCCGTCTCTTGGTTGCCTGGATACTCGTGAGTTTCCTCAAGGCAATTGCTAATCAATGTGGCTTGCAGTTAGGTGATTCCTGCAGACAGCAACCAGATCTGACATCTAAACGTAGAAATCCGTAGCCAAATACAGTCTGGGAAGCGAGCAGCTAAAACACTGTAACCCCATCTCCATTTCCAGGAATCAATTCGTCTTGTGCTAATCACACACAAGCGCTCTCTCGCTGGAGATGAACAGAGACACTTTTAGTAAAATTAAGGGTCAATCGTTTTGGTTCTTGTGGAGAGCAGACAAAAGAGGCATGGCTCAAAAAACAATTACATTAATAATTACAGTTTGATTCTGCATGTTGAGACCCTGCTTAATTTTCCTATTTATCTAAGTTTCTCCCCCAGCCTGCCATTTTGCACTAATATAGTATGCATCAGAGTCTGCTTTTTAAGATGTAAGTCGTTAGTGGAAACATTGTCAAAGCAAAATACTGGAGCTTTGAAGATAGGCTATGCTCTCTGCCCATATTAGCTCCCCAGTGCATAGCGAGAGCTTTTCTTTTATCATTGCAAAACTGTGCTCGCTGTAAGACTCAGTGAATTCAGAACAGCAGACATAATTTTCAGAGGTGCTATGGGTCTTCCAGCTCTGCTATTGACTTCTGTAGAAGCTGAACATGTCTCAGAGTCAGGGCATAACTACTCTACGCCATTTGTAAAATGTTTTCGGATCCTCTGGGGGTAATGGATGCTGTCTAAGATGTTAATAATTAGAGCTGAGTGGGCTATTGAGTACCACTTACATTTGTTATGAATTAAGTCCCTTTTGGGTTATGCATTTTTCACAAATCAAGTTATCTTTTCACGTATGCTTTCTTTAGGATTATTAGCAGGATGCTAGAAATAAATAATTTCTGGGTGATGAGTGGTCCATAAACTATTTGTTTGCTATTTGTTATTTGTGGTGTGTGCCTGGGTTGTTAAGACAGAGGGGTGGTCTTGCTTCTTCCCGATTGGAGATTTGACGTAATTAATACAGAAGTTGAAAAAGCAACCAATAGCAAATGTTCAAAATGCCAGTAGAAATTTCTGAATGGATGATCATATGCACTGAGCTTAGCAAGGCTTTTAAGACTGGCAAACATTTTCCTGACTTCCTTACAGTTATCCAAATACTCATTAATAGTAAATAGATGTGACTTTCCACTCGAAGAACAGCAAACCAAACAGAAGTGTTGAATTTATGAAATGAGGGATATTTTAAACACTGTTCTACCAGCTCAGGAAAAACAAACATTGAGAAGGAGTTTAAAAGGGGGAATCTCTGAAGATGAGAGAAACTACTTGATGAGACCCATGAGCAAATATGAGAGAACTACATTCAGCATTAACGTGTTGAGTTTGGGTTTGTTTGTTTTTTTTCCATTGGTCAAAATCAAGGTCAAACTGCTGCTGACGACAGTCAGTGACAAAAGGCAATTTTTGGTGGGAAGGTTGTTGCCTGATCATATTGGAAGCTAAACAGACGCAGCCCAGTTTCAACCTTTGAACTGACTTTCAGAAGATGACAGTTATACCAATGTTGCCAATTTTCTTTGAAAAAGAGAGAAACAGGCACAAAATAGCTTCCTGCCCCTTCTCAATCAGCTGGTGTCCCCCTCTCAAATCTTCTGCAGAGAGGACCCTTTCCTTGACGTGTGTCTCCCCTCTCTGCATCTGTGCCCATGAATCCGGAAGTTTTAGATGGCATTTCTTGTAAAGTATCAGAGGGGTAGCCGTGTTAGTCTGGATCTGCTTTTGCATTTCTTGTACAGTAGTTGTATTGGAGCAAACACCTTACCTTTAGTTGCCGCATTCACTATTAAAGAGCCAAAGGCTGTAGCAGGAGCAGGCCTATTCATGCTCCAAAGGCCGAGTGCTCTGTTGCAGCTCCGTGCAAATGAACTGAGCAGCAAAGAGAAATATACTCATTTGAAGGCAGCCAACACGAATTTCAGGCACACAAGAAAATTTCCATTGGATTTAGTAGTCTCAGGGAGACCTGTAACAGTGTAATCATTAAACAGTTAACCGATAAACAGGAGCTTATCGGTTACTGTAATGGTTACACACAGGTTTCCGTGTAATACAGAGGCAGCAGCGCAGGGTAGCACCAGCTCCTAGGGAGTGGGACCAGCACGGGGGAGCCGGTATGCACTGGAAGCCGGTTTAAAAGCCAGCTTTCAGTGAGCATCAGCTGCAATGTGGGCTCTGCAGTATAAGCTTTATACAGCTGAGCCTGCGGCATGTAACCACTAAAGATTTTTAAAGGTACCTATTTAATCACTTTTTAAGATCCCTAGTCTCCAGTAGATGTCTTGGGAGCCAGACTGTAGTATAGGTTGAACCATTCTAAAAGGGTGTCAATAAAGAGGATGGAGAAAACTTGTTCATCTTGGCCTCTGGGGATAGAACAAGAAGCAATGGGCTTAAACTGCAGCAAGGGAGGTTTAGGTTGGACATTTGGAAAAAGTTCCTACCTGTCAGGGTGGTCAAACACTGGAATAAATTGCCCAGGGAGGTTGTGGAATCTTCATCACTGGAGATATTTAAGAGCAGGTTAGATAAATGTCTATCAGGGACGGTCTAGACAGTACTGGGTACTGCCATGAGGGCAGGGGACTGGACTCGATGACCTCTCGAGGTCCCTTCCAGTCCTAGTATTCTATGATTCTGGTCCAGCAATATCCAAGGTCTGGCAGGACCACAGATGTTGCTGGACCAGAGTGCCCTGGCAACTGATAGCAGGGACCGGTTGGGGGCCTGTGGCAGGGAACTGAGCTAGGAGCAGAGCCAGGGCCCAGCCAGGGGGCCAAGAGAGGAGCCCTAGCCCAGCCAGGGGGTTGGGAGCCGAGCTGGAGGCCGGCAGCAGAGAGGCCGGAATTTGACCATTCAGCAACGGTCATGACCCATAGGTGCCCGACTAGGCAGGTCCAACCTATATGGCATTTCTGCAATGTGAAGCTTTTATTCATGGTGAGATTTTATCTTCAAGGTGCCCTGACAGAATACACACAAAGAATCCGTTCCTACCCCAAGGACCATCCATTTTCAGTTAAATAGACAGGCTAAATATATTGCCACATTATAGTACATACAGTACAGCCTCAGGGTTACAAACACCTCAGAAATGTAGGGGGTTGTCCGTAATTCTGAAATGTCCATACCCTTGAGCAAGACGATACGGTTCTTTTAAAAGTTTACAACTGAACATTGACTTAATATAGCTTTGAAACGTCACCGTGCAGAAAAAAGTGCTGCTTTCCCTTTATTGTTCTAGTAGTTTACACTGAACTCTGTACAGGGCCCCCCGACTTGCAACGTGATTGGTTCCCTGGGAAACTTGCCAAGTCAGGGGCATCGTAACTCTCACCCTCATTGACGATAGGCACCGTGCGCCATCGTAAATGTGGGCTGAAGGCATAAGTCAGAGGTTTTTTGGCCCTTTCTCCACTTTTAAAAAAATCTTTGCAAATGCAGGGGGGTCTCAACTCGGGCGGTCGCAACTCGGAGATTTCCTGTACTGTATTGTCCTTGCTTTGGGGAGGTGCAGAGAGGTGTCAGCTGCTGCCTGCTTGTGTATTTCCAGTTCCAAATAAGGTGTGTGGCTGATCTGTGAATTACTCTGGTGTTAGTAACTCTGAGGGTCTACTGTACACACAGTGAAAGGTATAGTGTGAAAAGAAAGATAATGAGCAGCTGAGTAATCTCACACAGTGTCCAGCTGGGAAAATTGGAAAGAAGAGGGGAGTTAAAGGTATGTTTAGAGAAGTTTAGTGAGATTCTCCCTTTGGCGGGGGGAGGAGGGAGACCAAAAAGCATTGATGCAACGTGATACATTGCAAAAGCAAAAAATAATTCTGAAACTGTTGGCTGGTATTTTTTTTTTAAACCCTGATTTTTATTATTCAACTTGAGATGTTTTTGTATTTTTTTTTGTATTTTTTTTTTAGTAAGTGGCCATTCCCATTCGTGGTTTTATAAATTCACTGCCTAAATTAGTCACTTTCAATCTGTTTACCATTGTGAGCCATTTAGGCAGCTTTCTGTGGGCTATGTGGCTGCATCCAAGCCATAGATATGCTACTACTTATAGATCCCTGGATGGATACAAATTTCTATCTGTGGAGGCCTGCACCAGGCTCGCTGGCACGCCCCTGGATAGGAGACGCAGACAGCTGTGTATAAGGAGTGGGAGTGGGCTGTGGGAGGGGGCGGGGCAGTACAGCCATGCCAGACCTGCCAGTGTGAGGTGAATGGTGGCCGCCCATGCTGGTCCTTTTCCCACTGCAGTTCCCGAGAGAGCCCTGTGGTTCCATGGATATCGATTTATATCCTTGATGACTATGCACATCGGCAGATATTCATCGTATCTATGTAGAGTTCTAACCCCCTGTATGGCCCTGAGGATGTCACATGAGCTGCAGCTGTGTGTTAATTGGGCCGCAGGTTGAAAACCACGGGTCTAAATCATTGCTAGAGGAGGTGAGAGAGGGGTGAACTCATCAGAGGCAGGGAAATCATCCGAGCCTTTCCTTGAACTGAGCAATGGAATTTTGGGCCTCGAGACCTCTTCAGCACATCTATGTAATGTGCTTACTAAGATGATCAAAACTCTGCTTCAGCTACACACGTCTCTACCCTTCCTCTAAAACGTTGTGTGTCTTACCAATTTGTAGTGCTAACCGCTTCTAAAATCCCTTCTGAAATGAACGCCGGACAAGATATCTGTGTTCAGGGCCGCATCTCAAAGCCGAATTGCTGCCCATGTATTTGATATGCTTGTTGGACTTTGTAATCACTTGTTAGTATCCTTGTAAAACACACAGAGCTTAAAAAAGGAATAGCCCAGTAATACTGGAGAAATACAAAATAGAGGAGGATAGATTATCTTCTCTTCCTACCTCTTTTATGTTTCCCCGCCTTTCTCGCTCACATTCCTCCTCCTCCTCCTCCTCTTCCTTACAGCATATAGAACGTAAGAATCATTTCTCTAGTAAAGACTGCACCTGCTTTAAGATTCGACATCCCCATTAGGGGCTCTTTCCAGAGAAGTCATTTCCGTTTCCCTATAAATTATGCATCTCTGTACATTTAAGATTCCGAAATGAAGACTACAACAGAAAGGTGTTGCTGAACATTGATCTGCTCTACGGAGTTGGCTCCTTAATACTTTATACAGGCTTGAATGCAGCTTACCGAGAATGATGCTCCGTTCATTGCTGTCATAGCATTTCTACACCACTAAATGCTCTGGGAAGGGAATCCTCCTGATTTCCGGAAACCGTGAATTTTGAACCCTAGTCTGTGTGTTCTAAGACGGCAGTACGATGGGTAAGTCGAGAAGGCAAACTGGGATTTGCTTAGCAGAAGAAGCTGGCTTTCCTCTCAGAGGCCCTCCTTCCTGAACACTGTCGCTCCTGTCTCCTGGCTAGACTCTTTCTCGCGTCCTGTTGCCTCCCTTCCCCATGCCCTTCAGAGGGTCCACAGGTGTTTGCATGGTTTTTTCACTCTCCCTCCTGCACACAACCCCCTCAGACTATTGGGGCATGATTCCTGTCTTAATTTACCCCAAAGGCCGATGGAAATAGAGCTTCAGGGATGAACTAGAGTAGAAACTTGAAAGGAGAAGATGGATTCAACCACTCAAATGCCAGTTCAGATAAATGCTATGTTTTATGACTTAAAATTCATACTGTATGTGGTTTGCACATCAAGCTCTTGTGAGCTGTAGCTGGGCATTGTTAAATAACAGCAAACCTAGGGATTACTGCATTTCAGCAGGTTTGTCTTCCTCTGTGTATTACTCGTGTATTAATTTTAAACACATACAACACATTCTCCTATAGGCTGGGGTGTATGTGTTTTGTAATATGTTTTGAAATACATTATGGTTTGGTGTGATGTAGAAGCTGAATGTGTACTTATTAGGAATAATTTGCATTTGGTGTATGTATATGTATACAGATAAGGGATGAAAAGCTGGGTATACACATATACAAAAGCTGTGTGTATATGTATATACACACACACTATATGCTCCGTCTATATACCAGAGGGAAGGAATGTAAAGTATATACAATGGTGTGATGTGCTAAAAAGGTTTTATCAGCAGGAGCTGAATTCTGATAAAATGTTTATGCCAAATCATTATTTCCTTCTATGTCTTCTAGCTAGCTGTATGTATAATGTAATCTACTATATCTATGTTTTCAGAGAATTTTTTGAAAGAATTATGGCTGATATAAATAATGTTTATAGGCTGTAGGTGTGCATATACAAACAGGCACATTTATAATGAGGGGAGACAGTAGAAAATATATGTTTGATACGGTTTTGGGATCCCTGCAAATTAAAAGGACAATATATTTATTTAAATGGACAATATTTGAAGCCTATTTCTGTGGCCCAAAAGCAGAAGTGAAGATATAAAATCATTGTTAAAACTGGTGTGGATAACTGATATTTTAAATATGGACTTTTTGGCCATAATCTCAAATAACTGTATCCCGAATGTTATACTTTTATTTATGCATTTTTGCCTTTTTTGCTGCGTGTTTGAACGGTGCCTAGCACAATGGGGTCTAAATGGCTGGGCTTTGTCAATGCTTGTGCAAAGTGAAGTAGAATGGAAATGCTGAAATATTTCATTATGAAGATTGCCGTCTTGACTAGAACGAACCTGCACGTACCTGCATGAACCTGAATTTCAGCTTCTCGGGTCAGTTAGGGTAGAAGTGAATTTGCCATAAGATGGGAGCTCTCTGAAAGGATCAAAATTCCCCCAGAGAGTTGCATGTGGCTATAGCCAAGGCAAGGATGATATTTGCCCCTAAGAGTCTTGCTTCTCAGATTTTACTAGTTCACTTCTACCCTAACTGACCCGAAGAGCTGCAATTCCTCTTTGAAGAAAGTAGCTGCCACTTTGTGTTTTCCTTTGACAAACTTTTCCTTGAGAGAGAGAGCGATTCCTTTCTTTTCAAAAATGCAACCGCCACCCAAAAGAACTTTTCTATTAAAGCCTGTCACCCCAGCTTTTCATCCCTTATCTGGTGATAGCAAGTAATGAATTTTTTATTTTCTGCAGGGCTCACCCTGAATCTGACAAAGCATTGTGTCAGTGCATATGTATAAAAAGGCCACTAATTGAAATTCAAATGTAATGAGCTGAAGTTTTTGCTATTCACCACAGTTGCCTTTGTTTTAGTCCGTGTACGCTCAGTGCACCTAAACAATGCAACCCTCGCTTCTACTTTTAAATGCAACAGGAATAAATTAAAAGGGAAGAAATCTTTCTGGTTCATTCCAGAAGTGAAAAATAGTTTGCAAAACAAGAACCTTTCTCGCACCTTTTTATAGGGGAGAATCTTTGGATGGAATAAGAATAAGAATAAAAAAACTTGCTGCTTAAAAACTTGAACATGCAAATGTGTTTCTATTGCCTAGGTAACTATTATGGAACACCCAAACCTCCCAGCCAACCCGTCAGTGGGAAAGTGATTACCACTGATGCTTTGCAAAACCTCCAGTCCAACTGCAAGCAGTCGACGCCAAAACGAACCAAGTCTTACAATGATATGCAAAATGCGGGCATAGTGCACACGGAGAATGAGGATGAAGATGATGTCCCTGAAATGAACAGTAGCTTTACAGGTAAAGCAAAAAATATTCTTGTCCCTATTCTAGGATACACTGCATTTTTCCCCTCTCCGTCAGAGTCCTGCAAAACTGCCGCTTTTGGATTGAACCACATTGTAATCTGGATTAGAAATATCCCTGCTAGTAACAATACATTTTCCCCTAGCTCACAGATCATTTAAAAATGAATGGGATTAACCTAGATGTGTATCCCGTTCCCATACGAAATTGTATAGCAGCAATGGGCAACCATTTTTGGGTCAAGGCGCCACTGACCCACAGAAAAATCAGGCAGGAGCCGCACAGAAATGAAAAGCAAAAAAACCCCTCTTCATTGATGTGGCCCCCCAAATGAGAAGCAGAAAGACATTCCCCACATTCCCCTCTCTCACCAGACACTGGGGGCCCCGGGCTAGTAGATTTTGTGGGGCCCCCTGGTTTCTGGGGTAGGGCCAAAATGAGGGGTTCAGAGTATGTGTAGGGGCTGCCTGGAAGCAGGCTTGGGGTGTGGGGTCTGGGCCTAGGGGTGGGAGGGCTGGATGGAAGGGAGGGTGCAGGAGCAGGGTGGGGATGCGGGGGCTGGGCGAGAAGGTGGGAGCAGGAGCGGAGGTCTGGGAAGAAGGGGGTGCAGGATCCGCTTCCCCACACACATACACAGTTTGGAACCCTTATCCCAGTTCGCCACTTTTTTTTCAAAACTCCCTACAGCTGAATATAAGTCCTCATACCATGTGACTTTGCAATTACCACATTCCCCTTACAGGACCTGTTGCTGTTAAAAGGCCATTCTGAGATCTCATTAAGATCCTTTCTAATGGGAACATAGACCCTGACTAGAGGAGTTCACTGTGAAAACAACACACTGCTTTGCCTTTTGAAGAGATGGGAGATGTATATTCGCTATAAATCCTCCCGACCCGTGTTTCCATTCTGTGAATTAATGAAAGATACAAATAATCTGTCATTGTAAGATCAGACTTCAGTCTCTTGTCTCCACCAAACAAGCACAGAATCTGGATAGAAAAGCATTGGTCCACCCAGGTCAAAAGAGTTTCTCTCTTTCATGCCAGAAATAACCATATTATTATTCTCCCTGTTCTGCAGAGGACCTGTCTCAGTCTTGTGTTTACACTAATGATCTGACTGGGGAATGAGTCATATTTTAGTTTCTTAAACTTGCCAATCTCTACTTGAAAATATTTAAAGGCGCTAATGCTAGATACCGGCAGTAGGATTTCGAACGAATCTTGATCTTTTCTGGTTTAGAGCGTGATCGATCGGTGCCGTTCCTGCTTCCAGAAACAGCAGGCAGGGGTCCTACATGGCTTGGAGTTGGGATTTTAGCTGTCCAGTAGCTCTTGGTTTGGAAAGCTCTCATGGATTTCCACCCCCTTCCAGGAGCAAAGCTCCCTTTCTAAGCTATGTCTGCACTTAGCAGTCTGCAGCCGTATCGCTTCAGGGTTGCAGCTGTGCTTTTGTACTGCTTCGGTGTAGATCATTGGTTCTCTGCCTGTGTGTGGGCCAATTGGCACGCAGCTGCAGCCCATGTGACATCCTCATATATGCGTGTGTCCATGCGGCCCACGTTGCATGGAGAGAGGTGCGTGTGCCGCTCTCCCTGGTAAATAGGTTGAGAAGCCCAATGGGAGGAGTCTCCTGTCACTCCAGCGTCCCACGAGGCAGTAGCTAGGTCACCATTTGACCTAGCACTTTTTGCGTGGGGACGCAGGTTGGCCGAACCTTGCTGCTCAGTGTGTGGAGGGATTTTCACATTGCCAAGCGTGGCATAGCTGGGTCAGTCCAATTTTCTAGTGTAGACCAGTCTCAAGGCACAACACTGTTTCTAACCTCTGTCAACAAAGGCCTGATCGACACTCTAAATCAGTGATGGGCAATCGAGGCTAGTGAGTGGGACACACGCGTGGCCCTCCTTCATCTCCATGGGCCACAAGGTTGGAATCGGGTGTGTGCACTAGCGAGGGATGTTAAAATGCCTTTATTAATTCAGGAATCATGTAACCAGTGACAATTTCTGTGGGGATGGGGTTGCGGGGTTGCCAGATGGTTTCACAAAAAATACCAAACCCATGAAAAAAATGCCAGGAAAAAATTCTATTGAACAAAAAAAAACAAAACAAACCAGGCCTCGGGAAAAACAGAAAATATCGGACGTTTTAGATGTCTGGTATTTTCTGAACTTTTTTACTGGACGGAAGGCACAAATACTGGTCTGTCCTGTTCAATTCTGGACACCTGGCAACCCTAGCCTTGCGCTGCTGTCTCTGTCTCAGAGGCAGGCCAGAGCTTTTGGCAGTAGTGCGCGTGGGAAGGTGGCTCCGTGGCTTAAAAGCTGGCTACCGTGCCTCTTGTGCACTGGTGGTCATGCTGGCCAACCTCTCCTCTGCCCACCTGTTCCCAGCGCTCAGGAAGCTCTGGGAGGGATGAGAGGAGAGAAGAGGAAGGGGGGGGGAGTTTGGTAGAGGCTGTGTGGACTGGGGGAGGGGTTGGGAGCCGGGGCAGGAGAAGGCAGGGCAGAGGCTTGGGAGGCAGGGGTGACATGAGGTTGGGGTTGGGGTCGATCACGGGGTAGGTGATACCTGGAGTCTGTAGTATAATTAGGAGCAGCAATCCAAATAGTGTGGAGAAGCTCCTAGTGGTTAAGGATGTGAGGAGTTGTTCAAGAGCCCATACAATGTCCCCATTTTGGAGGTTGGGTTGGGGTCTCAGGGATCCAAGAACCCTCTGTTCTCTCCCCGCCCACTGGGACTGTGGTATTGCCATGGGTTTTACAGGGAAGGCCCTTGGAGATGAGCAACATTATAAGCCCCCCGGTTGTGGGCAGAACGGATTGTTGCATGCTGCCACTCACAGCAGGGCTTCACGACACTAGTACAAAACAGCGGAATAAAGTATTTTAGTCGCTTGGTATGGAAGTGTGTTTAATAGGAAAGAACACCACCACGTCACAGATTGTCTGTAGCACATGTGCTCTAAGGTACCCTAAGCAAGTCAGAAACTCTTCTAGCCACTCCTTCTGCTGAAAGGAAATCTTATTCTTTTGGGTTCCTGTCCCACCAGATTTTTTTTGTATGTGGGCCTCTGCACCCTTTCAAAGCCCCATAGAACTCAGTTACTTCATTGGACCCCAGTTTGCAGAATTGGGGCTTGAAAGTAAGGATCTGAACAGATAACCAGTTACCCAGTAAGCATACCCTTACTAGTTAACTGGTGTAGGGAGCAGCCCCCCACCCGCGGCCTGCCCCTGGGCGGGTCTGGAGTCGGCGGCAGCCCCAGCACTGGGGCCAGAAGCAGGAATCCTGCGGGCTGGGGTGGTAGCTCACCAGGGATCTCACTTAGCCAGCGAACCGGTTAAATGTTCTGTTAACTGATTAATCGGGATTTTACATCCTCACTTGAGAGTGAATAGCTACAGGAGAAATCACTACCCCTCTCCCAAATCCTGTACTTCAAAAGGTAAGGTGAGTCTTTGGAACCAACACGAATGCAGGTTTGGGCACAAACAAATTGGGAGGGGGAAGAAAAAGTGGTACAGATATTTGAGTGTGGTTACCAATAACCCTCTTTGTGATTCTGCAGCGGATTCTGGTGACCAAGACGAGCACAATATACATAGTACAAGAGAAACCGCACCACCGCCTGTGAATAATAGCGTCACCGCCGTTCCCACCACGGAACCATCTCAGAAGCTCCCTCAATACCTACCTCCTTCTGCAGAGGAAAACCTAGGTCCTCTACCTGAAAACTGGGAGATGGCCTATACCGAGAATGGAGAAGTCTATTTTATAGAGTAAAGCTTGTATTTTGTTGTTTTGTGTGCGTGTGCGCGCGCGTGCATGTAAAACCGCTGTCTGCAAATGCACATACACACCATGTGTATTTACTGTCTGTGGTTGCTTTTGAGAACTGAAAGATCTTGACGAGTTGTAAGATGTTGTTGCGGCATGTGCATTTCCTGAATGGATCATGCAGCTAAACTCAGAGGTGTTGGAGAGTCAATACATTTGCGGGGCAACTGTTGCGGGGTTTTTACAGAGCGAGTTCAGGAACAACTAAAATGATTGCTCAGTTTTCTAGTTTGGGATGAAAGCTCCTAATGAAAAGACGGTAAGAGCGCTCTTTCAGTGCCTGCCTGTGTACATCAGAATGATGAGGGGGAAATTGCTCCAGCCCCATGCTCAGTCAGTAGCAAAGCCAGGGAACTAACTTGGCTTTTCTCATTAAAGAGAAGGATCCAAATTGTATGCTGACTTGTGGCTTCCCCAGGGTATAACCAGCATTTGGCAGACAGTCTTTGGTAGAGCCAGTGGGTGGGTACTTTTTGGCTTATCTTTGTAGTGTCAGTTGCCTTAAGATGGTCTTAATACTGAGTTTTTTCCTGCCATAAATAATAGTCTGTAATTGTACTTCAAGAGAGCTTTTCCAGACCTGAACAGTGGCTAAAACAGACTGGCTAGTATAAGAGATTCCTCAGGCAGAGTTATCCTCAGCTAGTTATCAGAAAGTTCAAATAGTGGTTACACACTAAAACAAGACACTAAACAAATCTCTTAGCTGTCTTAATAGGTAGGGGGCAAGGAATTTGAATTTTGGTTCTGAACGTTTGTATACTGTCGTAATGGAAAGAGGCCCTCTGTGTACACGCCACAAATACAGTGCATCCCGCTCCAAAGCTGGCTTTTCTGGTGTCTAGTACTTAGACCAGAACCTCAGCTTGGACACATTAAGAATCCCAACTATTTTCCATGGGTAAACTAACTGCCAAATTGATTGATTTGAAGAGGCTGTGCTACGTGATTTACAGGTGGGAGTGACGGTGATCCTCCGAAGACTAGAAACTGACGCTATTGTGTTCATTGAGAGAGATTCTTGGGAGGTCACGCCACCAGCAGAGGCAGACTGGCACTAGGGATGTGAAAGGTTATCCCGTTAACGGGTGAGGCTTGCCAGTTCCGGTTAACCCCTGGCGACTAGAGCAGCTCCAGCGACTAGGCAGCTCCAGCCCCGGAGTGGCCCACCACAGACAGGGACTGCTCCAGTTGTCCAAAGCAGCGCCTGTCTGTACGTTGCAGGCAGGAACTGGCTCTGGTCATCCGGAGCAGCCTCTGCCTGCGCCATGCCCAGGCCTGCTGTGGACTGCGCCAGGTTGTCGATGCCCCCCAATCCTCCTTTATTCAGTTAACTTATTAAACATAATGTTTAACTAATTAAACAGGATTTTACATCCCTAACTGCATGCACTTCAGATGGATTCTTCACCCACAATCTCCACCGGACATGGCCAGTTATGCTAGCGGCAGTAGGGTTGAGCCTGAGAGCCGGTCCATGCCATTCCCGAAGGTACCAGACCAGCCAGTATTCAGGGATGCAGCAGGAGCCGCCCCTATTTGTGCATCAGTTTGAACTGAGAGGTGTTCGTAACATGGTGCTCTGCCCTCAGTTGTCTCTTCATGGTAGTTTCGTGCCACTGCCTTCATCCTCCGCAAAAAGGTTTTGGAGGCAGGGTGATTGATGACGTGTTTATGCCCTCTTTTAATGAGCTTGAAGACCTGACTTGCCAAATGGCCTGTAAAGATTTGTTAGCCCTTTTGTGGCAAAAACCAGGGGAGCGAAGGATGGCTCTGTTATTACAATCAGGTACGTGTCCTCCGTAACGCAACTCTGCATCTGTCCTGACTTCTGTGTGCATACTTGGTGCACTCGTGTTGTTACAAGTCAGGCCGCAAAGCAGGGAGAAGAGAGCAGACGGACGTGCTTCACTTCAAAACAAGTAATAATGATCTCAGCAATGGCCTGCCGTTCCACTGCGTTTCAGTGTAACCCTGGAGAAAGAAAACAAATCCCACCCAATGAAGTTACCCACCTCACATGGAATTTCGGCTCCTCGCCCGTGAAAGGCTGCTTTTATAATATGCCAGATCCAAACAACACCCGGGAGTATTACAAATAGCACAAACGTTTAATCTTGTGAGTTTATCAGGCAGAGGCGGCTCAGATACAGTTTGCATGCTTAAGCTAACCAGACCATATGAGGTACTCCTGGCATTGGGAACGACCCACAGGACTGACACTAGCTAAAAATGTGAAAATTCTGTGCACATCCACCATTTACCCTATATTGGTGGAACCCCTCGGCTTTATTATTGATCGTGTGCCTTGCTGGAGTTCAGTTTGCTCATCTGAGTAACCAAAACTATGACTAATGAGTTTGTCAGAAACTCTCTGAAGTACACGAAAGAACTGAATGTGTTCCTTCTGAACTGGAAAGACTGGCTAGAGAAATGGGAGAAAAGAGGATCTTTTACAGCAGCACTCAGCTTCAAGAATAAATTAGACATGAAGTCTTCTTTTGAAAATGAGCTTGTTGGTTGGCTGTTAGTCCTTAATGGAACATAGCCCTCGTTACGTTATTTCTTAGTTCCCCAGGGGTATGTCTGTTTTTGCCCCCTACTTCGAAGTAGGGAGGCAAATGAAGCATACCAAAGTTGCAAATCAAGCCCAGGATTTAAATATCCCACGCTTGATTTGCATGTTCCCGGCCGGTCGCCATTTTAGAAATTGACTAGCCCGGAGTAACTGCCCGCATCTACATGCAGCAGTGAAAGGGGAGTCCGATTTAAAGCCCTAACTCGAATTAGCTGGTGTTCCTCCTGCAATGAGGTTTACCTGCTAATTTGAATTAGGGGCTTTAAATCAGACTCCCGTTTCACTGCTGCGTGTAGACGCGGGCAGTTACTCCGGGTTAGTCAATTTCTAAAATGGCGACCTGCCAGGAACATGCAAATCAAGCGCGGGATATTTAAATCCCTGGCTTGATTTGCAACTTCGGCATGCTTCATTTGCCTCCCTACTTCGAAGTAGGGGGCAAGTATAGACATACCCCAGGTGTGTGGTGAGGCCTCGTTAAAGTATGGTACACTTCTTTGAGAACCTTGCATGTGGAGTGACGTTAGAGCTAAGAACTATTAAGCAGAGCCAAAAGCTAAGCTAGATGAACTAGATTTCAGTATCAGAAGTGGTTAATCTCTCAGGGTTAGATAATATGCATCAAACGCTAGAACAGTGTTTCTCAAAGTGGTCCCCGAAACCTGCAGCTTCCCACATCTCCCTTTGGCTGCCATCGGCGAACTGGAGCCAATGGGTGCTACGAGGCTCCGTAGCTGCGGTGCCGGTAAATAAACACACCGAAGCAGCTCGTTAGCAGGTTTCTCAAAGTGGTTTTGCAGACCGCTTTGAAAAACGCTGCACTAGGACTAACTTGTAGATTTGAGAGGGAGGTTCTATTACCCTTTGATCTAAGGAACAGACTAAAGGGAGGAGGAAAGCACCCCTGTAAACTATACTTAAAGAGGAGATATGCTCAGTTTTCATCCTTCAGTCCGTGGACTCGTGATTAGAAATTGAGCTGGGCAAGATTTCCATGGCAGATTTTGATGGGAAAGATTTTTTTTTTCTGATAATACAAATATTTGCATTGGAAATATTTGTTCTGATTGTTTTTTTCCCCTAAAAAAAATTAGATGGAAATTTTAAAAAAATAATTAAAATCTTCCTTAGGAAATAACCCATAACCAGCTTTCATTGGAAGATATTTCCACGGGTTAATCTCCATTTTAAAATGTGATCCAGAGTGTAAATGGAAGTGTACCCATTCCAGCTATCCTGGGTCTGCAGTTCCAGTGTCCCATGCTTTTACACGCGAATTTCTAACTTCCAGTGAGCATTATTTTAAAAATCTCAGCTATTTTATTTCTGTCAATGCTGAGTCTCCTGACTTGCTAGCTCTGCTGTATAAAACATAAAATCGTGGTTACATTGCTTCAGAAATAAAAATATGCTTTCAGCTCCATTAAATAACCGTGAAGGCCCATATTTTTCTATCGCTGGTACGATAGCTCAGTGTATTAACAAAGGTCATATTTCCATTTCTGGTTTGCAGCCATAATACTAAAACAACATCTTGGCTAGACCCACGGTGCCTGAACAAACAGCAGAAGCCTCTAGAAGAATGTGAAGATGATGGTAAGAGACTGAAAATAGAGAACTGGATCTTTTAGCGTGCTTACTCTAGTGGCAGTAAATAGATTTTCCCCAAAACCCAATATCGAGATTTCAAAATGTTAATCAGTGAGTGCACAGAGATACCCTGTATGAAGACGACTTTATTATAAACCCACTACACACATGGAAGGTGAATCATCATGATTTTCAGGTGATCTTGTGCCAAATGATTGTAGAAGTAGGGTGCTTCCATGTTTGCACAAAGTGATTTGACTGTTCGTTGTAGCTGAATGAGACCAACATATTTTGAACGCATGCGCTAGCTAGGACCCCTGTGCAGGCACAGGGTAAATGGTACATCTCATGGCCCATCGCCTTATGCTGTGGTTAGTATGTTTTAAGTGGATCCAAAGGCTGTATTATTTCCTCCTTTGGGCAGAATTAAAACGTTAAGGTATTGCTACCCCTATGAGTGCTACATTCAGATAGTCTAGTAAGTGTTATGATGGCGAAAGAGAAATTATATTTGCAATCATGGATTTTATCACTTAATTTGCACCAATATAATTTTGCATTCCTTGAGATGTTGAAAATGCAAGCCAATGTCCGGTTTGAAGGCACATAAATAAAATAAGCATCCCAGCACAACTGGAAAAGGAGGGATTCCACTTAAGTTTACCTTTAAAAAGGCATCAAAATGAAAAGTTCAGAAAAAAAAAATAGTACAAATAATACGAGTCAGTGAAAACATCTAGACACAGTTTGGTCCATTGACCTTTCACACGTACACAGACATGCACAAACCTGTAAAACAGCGGCACTGTAACTGGCACAGAGTTATGCATGAGCATGTAGGGTATCTGCATTATTATCGTAAAGCTAATTTAGAGAGTAAGATCAATCACCTTCTCTTTCAAGCTATTTGTGAGTCAGGTGCCTATACTTTAGGGCTATGTCTACACTACAATTTTTGTGCAAAAACCAGCAGAGCGTCCACACCTCAAACACGATTTTGCGCCAAAAAACAACAACAGTAAATTGACAGGACAGAGGGCTTTTGCAGGTAGAGTTATTCCTCTCCCCACGAAGAATAACTCCTTTTTGTACCACAGCTCTTGTGCAAAAAGGCAGGTGTAGACGCTCCACAGGAGTTTCTTGTGCAAAAAGAGCCTATCCGAAAAAGCACAGGTTCTCTGAGGGCCGTTTTGTGAATGGCCATCAGAGCTTTCTTGCGCAAGAGCGTCCATGCAGTGTGGACACTCTCTTGTGCAAAAGCACTTTTGCGATGCGCATTTGAGGTCTGGACGCGCTTTTGCGCAGGAAGTTTTTGCGGAAGACCTCTTCCGCAAAAGGCTTCTTGTGCAAAATCCTGCAGTGTAGACAAAGCCTTGGGATATTACGTTACCAAAGAAAGGAATGGGCCTGATGGTTTCAGAAGTCACCTCTAAAGATGCTGTTACTATTTTGCAATTTTTCAACCTCTATTTTTTCACATCTGAGTGGGTTTCCCACATGTTATGCCTGACTTTGACTGTACAAACTGCTTTTACATGAGAAAAATCAGGTAGTTGTACACATGGTTATTGGAGTTGAATGTTCACAAAACTCAAGGTGCCTTGTGAGTGCACCAATTTTAGACCAAATGTTGTGCGCTCAATTTTCAGAGGCCTGCTTCGGAGCCCTTAGAAATTTTGGCCTCTGAGGTCCAGTCTCAGATCCTGCAAAGTCTGTAAGACTTGAGGCATAGAGATCCTTGATCTAGGGTTGATCCCTACACCCTGGTTCTATGTCTCAGTTGGCCATTCTGTTATACCCTCGTATTTTTCAATTAAAAAAATAGGTAGCTGAATGGCGTGTGTAATTGGGACCAGTTAATGTGTAACAATGTACTGTTTTTTTTTAAAAAAGTAGCTATGCCTTTGTTCAGCAGCTCTTCACTTTCAGCTCATTGTATTGTTCCTTCTTCTGTTTGCTAATTAATTATTATTTTTCTAACAGGTGATTAAACTCACTGTGTGTCAGGTGCATTTAGTGCCCCGTACACTTTGCTATTCTGGTGTTGCTGTATAGAAAGTTCAATCAAAGCACCTCAGTGTGAAGAAAAAAATTAAATAGCCTTCCAAATCTCACACGGCAGTCTGATCTGGCCAGTGTGAGAATGTAGGGTTACTCACATGCACAGCTCCACTGAAGGTGATGGGGCCATTCAGTGTGTGTGTGTCTGTGTGTGTTTTCAGGCTTAGCCACGTTATGTGTTGAGTGTAAAAGGTAAAGACGTTAGTGTTAGGCCTCTTTCCAAACTGGTTTTGGATTGTAGCTGTGCTACATGCTTTCCATGGCAGGGTACTAATCCCTGACAGTTTTCTGTTGTTTACCATATATGAAGAAAATGCCAAATAGCATTTCACAAACAGATGTCTAGCCAGTTATCCTGGCATTCTATATAACACAAACAGTTCATGGGTAAGTTAGTATTTCTTCAGTGCCATAGTTATCGACTGTAATGTGATGTTGTTGCATCTCTTATGTGCATCATTTATTAACATAGCTAATACTTTTCTGTTCGCCCCAGCTTGTTTTACCATCTACATTCTAGTTGTGTCATTGCCTTTCATTTTCTGACTACGGTATTATTCATAAACTAAGCGATGTTTTAATCAGCTGTCATTGTTAACTGATGAAACTGAGGTTCCCTTTGATGCTAGTGGAGCCCCCTCTAGGAGTCAGGGTCCTTACCAATGCACCGACTTTCCAGGATTGGCGCGTTAGGCCCAACTGAGCAAGGCACTTAAGCTCACGCCCATCCTGAAGTGCATAAGTCTGTCGAGCTACCTGTATATCCTAGTTAAATGCTTGTTTAACTACCTCACCGAGTGGAGTTCTAAGTTGCATCCTATTTAAAGGTGAAGAGTTCCTTTCAGATCTACACTCAGCTTTGGTACCTTGATAACTATACAGCCGTGTGCATCTGAGAGGAGTGTTTTGCTACAAAAATAATAATGCAAAATTGTTTATTTAATCAAATGTTGGCATGAACCTAGCTGATCCAGAATTATTATAACAGTGCAAGAGCCTGTTCTTTTACGACCCACATCAAGGGCCATAAGTACTCTGATCACTGAAGGTTTGGACTGTGCAAAATTGGTGTTGGTTCTTCTATTGACTGTAGGAATATCTTGCTTGGTGCTGGTATCTGAAATTTTCTTTTAATTTTTTCTGTCTCATTTCCTGCTCTTCCCTTGGAGAAGAAGGGGTACACACGGAGGAACTGGACAGTGAACTAGGTAAATCATTCATCTCTCATTTTGCTGTGTGACTGACAGTACCATTTTAAACCTTTCTTTGCTTGACTTCTCTTTCGTATCATTTGGCATCTTTCAGATTTTTAATTTCAACAATTCAGTTGCAAAACACATCAGGGCTTTTGGCACTGCAAATAGCCGTTTTCCATAATGGCAAATCTGAGGCAAGTTCTTGGATCCCAATGAAAAGAAACACACCAAGGCCTGCCAAGGCTTGGGAATATGTTTACCCGTATGACGGTGGGTTTGATTCTAGACCCCCATGAATTCAATGGAGTTTTGCCATTGACTTCATCGGGGCCAAGGTCTCATCTGGTGAGTAGGTACATTGACTTCCAAGTTATGTGAAGAGTAAACACCTATATAAGGCATTTCAGGATTAATACCTAACCTTCCTAGGTTAGGAAAATGAAGTGAAATTTGGAAGACTATCCAAAAATATTCCATGACACGTTTTTGCTGAATGTTTGAAAGACACAGCAGACATTTTTGCCCCAGTAGCTGATGTTCTAAATCAAGAATGAACTGATTTTAGATGGTGTGGTCCAGTGATATTTTCTATCATTATCTCTAATCTCATTTAGCATTAGTTAGTTCTGTCCGCATTCTTGAGTCTAGTCCATTTTGAGAGCTGAAAGGGCTGAGTATTTTGTATAGGATTGTATTTTCCTTAGGTCTTCCATTGCTTTAAAGAAATTTATAGCTTTGTATGGTAGCCGACTTTATTACAGTGGAATTAATCTCTGGTTTCCTTAATGACTTGAAAGTGTAGACTGCGTCCCCTGTGTGATTGATGTGTCAGCAGCAGTCAATAAATATTGACTGCTTTTTGAAATGCTGTGCAGGAAGGTGCTCTTGTGGGTAGTATGGCTAGAATCGTGTTCAGAACCTAACTCCTTTTAGTGCAGCATCTGAAAAGAGATTACATAAAGGAATGATTTATCAATTCCAGTAGCCGGGGTTGGCGCAAATTTCAGCACTGAGGTTTCCATTGCAGAGGCTAGTGACCTTTCATAGATGAAAATAACATCAAGAATAAATGCACGAAGACAGCTGAATCGAAATGCACTTTTTAATTAAACTATCTCAAAAACACTAAGGATGGAGCCTTATTATTATAAAATAACAAGATTTTGGGTAACTACTAAACATAAACGTTTGTTCTCATCAGCGTGATATTAGCTCTTTATTTCTCTTCAGCATGCAGTGTAATTTCAAGGGATGGATGGACAGAGGGAGTAGATCCAGGGAAGGGCATTGATAATCAAAGAATTCTAGGGTTGGAAGAGACCTCAGGAGGCCACCGAGTCCAGCCCTCTGCCCCCGGACCAATCCCAACGAAATCATTGCAGCTAGGGCTTTGTCAAGCCAGGACATAAAGAACTGTAGGGATGGAGATGCCACCCCTGCCCTAGGGAACCTATTCCAGTGTTTCCCCATCCTCCTAGGGAAATAGCTTTTCTTAATATCCAACCTAGACCTCCCCCTCTGCAACCTGAGACCATTGCTCCTTGTTTTGTCATCTGTCACCGCTAAGAACAGCCTCTCTCCATCCTCTTTGGAATCCCCATTCAGGTAGTTAAAGGCTGCTCTCAAATCCCCCCTCACTCTTCTCTTCTGCAGACTAAACAAGGCCAAATCCTTCAGCCTCTCCTCATAGGTCATGTGCTCCAGTCACCTAATTATTTTTGTTGCCTTCCACTGGGTCCTCTGTAATGTGTCCACATCCTTTCTGTAATGGTGAGGGAGGGGCCCAGAACTGGATGCAGTGCTCCAGATGTGGCCTCAGCAGTGCCAAATAAAAAGGAATAATCACTTCCCTCAATTTGCTGGCAATACTCCGACTAATGCAGCCCAATATGCCATTAGCCTTCTTGGCTACAAGGGCGCACTGTTGACTCATATCCAGCTTATATTCAAAACAAGCCAGAGCAATTAGATCACAGTCATAACCTGGTCCCTGATCCTGCACCAACTTACGCAGGTGCTTATCTTTACAAGTATGAGTAGTTTTGTTGATATCCATGGAACAGGGCTATTTAGGATAGAAATTAAACACTTAGGCTGTGTCTACACTGGCCACTTATTCCAGAAAATCAGCCGCTTTTCCAGAATAATTTGCCAGCTGTCTACACTGGCCCCTTGAATTTCCGGAAAAGCACTGACGATCTACTGTAAAATTGTCAGTGTTTTTCCGGAAAAACTATGCTGCTCCCATTTGGGCAAAAGTCCTTTTCCGGAAAACTGTTCTGGAAAAGGGCCAGTGTAGACAGCACAGTAGTGTTTTCCGCAAAAAAGCCCGGATCGCGAAAATGACGATCGGGGCTTTTTTTGCGGAAAAGCGCGTCTACATTGGCACGGACGTTTTTCCGGAAAAAGTGCTTTTCCGGAAAAGCACCCTGCCAATGTAGACGCACTTTTTCCGGAAATACTTATAACAGAAAACTGTTCCGTTTTAAGCATTTCCGGAAAAGTGTGCCAGTGTAGACATAGCCTTAGGGAAAGATTTAACAATGTTATGCCTGGGTAACTCCCACTAATCTTATCTACATAGGGAACACTAAGGCCCCGTGTATACTAACCCCTGCTGGTGATCCACTTCAGCTACAGAAATAACTCAGCTGAAGTAGACAAAAAACCACAGCATCTTACATGTAGTAAGGTTGGTGGGGGCTGCTCTCCTGTCGACACCAGTTACTTTTCTTGTCCTGCTGGAGTACTGGTATTGATGATAGAGTGCTCGGAGATAGATTTATTGTGTCTAAGCAGATGTGATAAGTCGATGGTCGATGGATCAGTTACTGCAACGTTGATTCCCACTGTGGCAAAGACAAGCCCTAAAACCCATAATTCATTTGTGTGCACCTCCAATAATAGCAATGTCGAAGACTGCAGAATAAATTGCCTGCTGGTAAAAATCTGAGCCCGATCTCCAAAATGGCTCTAACCAGTCAAGATGTGAATTTCAAGCCTTAGTTTTATAGCATAGATCTAACCCTTGGCATTTGTGCACTGTGATGGTATTTGGATGGAATGTGTTTGCAGTGGGGGAAGATAACTCTGGGCTGGTGGAGTTTCCCTGGTTTTCCGGGATTTATCAGTCTTGTAGCATGGAATACTGACCAATAGACTATCCACCTAGGAACGCGTGTTGACTCCATGCTGAAAAATATAAATTGGGCACTTTAAGCCAAATGAATAGGTGGTTGCTCTTGCAAATGTCTGAGTTAATATTAGATTATAATCCTCCATGGGCGTCCACATGGGTCTGCGGGATTTCCTTTCCTTTTCTGGGTTCTATTGTTCAGAAGTTCATGGTGTGATCTAATAGCTCTGGCTTATCTTGAATATAAGTGGGAATAATTGAAAACCACCCATATACTGGACTTTGCAAAGTGGGTGCTGCTGATGCAGAATAACATCTTGCTTGTAAAACATTTCAAAAGTCTTTTTATTAAATTCCTGGATGTGGAGCTACATAATAGACTACGAATAGCTCCAAAGTACCAGTTCTTATCTTCTTGGTTTTCAAAACATGTAGAAATGTGTTTTGTTAAATTTAAAAATGTTTAAAGACATATTTATCCAATAGCCTGGAATGTCAATGGAGCCATTCCAAGGTCCTTGTTTTGTGACCTTCCATAAAAGTTCTTTCCTTTTACAGAAAATAAAAATGAAATGTTAATACCAAAACCATTTTAAAGAAAGATAAGGCAATGGTGCGGGCCAAAAACAATAGCCTGAGATTTGAAAATAAAATAAACATGATTTAAGGTTGTGACACAAAAAGCTTAGCCAACAAGCCCAAGTACGACTCTCTCTCCACCTTTTACTCAGGTTTTGGTGCTCTACTTCTGTCTCTCTTATTCCAATGTGGCCTCCACAGCCCTCTGCTTCCACAGTGGAATAAGTTAAGAATGAAATGTCAGCCAAAACTTTTGACTCATCTGATTCTTGTCTGTATCAAAACTTTAATTGATTACAATTTTTTTGACTAAATCGCACAGTCTTTTCATCGTTCCAAATCACTGGGAGTTTCAGCTGAGTTATAAAGACTTCCAGGATTTGGCCTTAAGTTTTGAGCTTGTATTTTATATTGACATGATTTTTGTGCTTTGGAGAGGAATGTCAGTTTCAAACTCTTTCATTTGGTAAGCATGCAAAAGAGATCAGCTGAGAAGATTGCAAAGTGGTTTCTTACCCAAAGAGTAGCACTGGCTTGCATTTGGTTGCTTATGTCTCAAGGAATCCAAAGACCCTTACACTTGATAAGTATAAAAATAAAGAATGGGGGGGGGGGGGCATGTTTTTTTATTTGCAAACAAGGAACCTGTGGAGCAAAACCGAGCAAAACCCATGAAATTAATTTCTTCTGATGTTCAGCCAATTTTCAATGAAAACATAAACTCTGCGTAATTACTGGGTGGGTGGGTGGGTGGATTTTCTTCATTTTCAGCTTGGAATTATTGTGCCTTTATGGCAGTATAGCTGATGCCTATAAATACCGAAATGTACAGTTACTTTATTCTGATTGATGGGCCAGTGCTTGATTGTATTGGCTAAGCAACTGATGCCATTCATAAAAAGTAAATCTTTGCATTCCATAATGAATAAACACAGATTATTTCCCATTGGGCTTGTCAGCTTGGCAATAAGTGTTGCTTTTATGGGGAATTCTTTCTCACTGGTGTATTTTAATAGCCTTCATATGCATGCTTATTATATGGTGGTGGTTCTTTAAAGTCACTCATGTAGTACCTCCGGACCTAAACCATTGGGAGTTTTGTTTGATTCAGTGGAAGCAGGATCAGACCCTTGAGTAATACATCCAGTTCAAATAACCCTCGCTACTACGCTGAAGTGATGTTCACTAATTGTGTTTAAAGAAGTACCATATGCCTCCAGTCTAGAAAATCTGCAGGCACAATGTGGGGCTAAAGTTCCAAATGCTAATTCCGTCTTCAGAGCGGTTTTTAGTAATTGTTCTAATTAAAAGAATGAAAACGACTGTTACATGTGATTATGGCATTAAATGCTTTTCTATCAAGTGTTCTACAGTGAAGTACATTGGTGTTTGCATAGCGTCTAGCATAATGGGCTGCTGGTCATGAGGGGGACATTTGGGTGCTAATGCAGAAATCATGCTAAATGCTGAAATATATTTAAGCATGGTCTCTGCAAATACTTAGCAGAGGAATTTTAAAAAGTAGATTTTTCCCCAACCAAAATGTCTACACAGAGGCCCCTCTTGGTGGCTTTTAAGCAATTTATGCATGACTGTTCATTGAATACAGGAATCAAAATAATAACATGCAGCCACAAAAATTGACTTGATAAAACCACAGGCAAAAGGCACAGATGTCTCCTTTCCAAAGGTTTGTTAACCTCACTACTGGTAACATAATATCAGACGCAGGCAATAAAATGGTGGCAGTTAACCAGGGTTAGCACCGGTGGGCTGCTGCCACTATATTGACCTGTGCCTCCACAGCTACTGGCAATCACAGCTCCCATTGGCTGAGTACGGCGATCGACGGCCAATGGGAGCAGTGATCCCCTGTACCTGCAGAGTCATAGGTAAATATGGCGGTGTGGGGGAGGGGACCCACCAGTGGCTGACCCTGGCAGATCAGATCTGGCCCACAAGCTGGTATTTGCCCATCTGTGGGTAAGACTAATATTTGTGTTCATTGAACAATGTACTACTATGGGAAACGATGGCTGTGATGAATCTGATCGTTGTACGGTAGGTGATAGTATGAAGTGGAATTCTGAAAGGCAAGTGAAATCGGGGTACCTGTCTGACAACTATATCTTTAAGCCATATGTATACTTTTTTACCCCCCTCAGAATTGCCTGCTGGTTGGGAAAAGATTGAAGATCCTGTATATGGTGTCTACTATGTAGAGTAAGTGCTGCTTGAGATTTCTTTTTTCATTGTCAAGTAGGTGCGAACTTTTCCAGTTGAATTTGCTGTAATCTTATAGCATTCGTTGAGGTTGAAACTTGGGCCTACTGCTGAGGGTAGTAGTGATGACTCCACCACTGCCAAGAAAGACTTACTGATAAGCTAAGAATGCTTGTCACATGGTATATAAGACAGTCACCCTCCCTGTGTGCTGTGTTTTGTAGCTGACGGTACTGCTGCATTGTCTGACGGGACTGCCGCAATGCCCACGCAACTAGAGCATGGATGCTGGAAGTGAAGCATTAATACTCTTGGTCTCGGATAGGAAGGCACATCATGTGTTGCTCTTCTGCGCCCCCTGGTGGCTGGCTGTGGTTCAGCATTACAGGATCTGGCCTCCACAGCTGATGTGGAAATTTAGTTTGTGCCAGGTTATCCACCGCATGCTCCCTTGCTGCGGATGAACAGTCCGTTTGGCCCTGCCAGTGTGTCTGACTAGTTGCTTACTGCACTTTGATTTAGTCCTCTTTGAGACGGGACCAGATTAGAGGTCATTCATGAACTATTCATGCGCATCAGCAGGGGCCACGCAGATAGCTGGCCTGTGCAGGTGGGTGCCAAATGCATGTATGCAATCCCTTAGGATACATCAGTGCATGGTACCAGGGTGTGATTCTCAGCTTGAGGGGAAAAATACTTCAGCTAACGCTCAGCAATGTATTTCACTCAAAAGAGCAGCTGAGTTGCAGTAGTGTGGGCAGCAGTCAGTGATGGTATGGGCTGGCCATCCTGAGTATAAAAGCACCCAGACCACGAGGGAATGTTTTCCGGTACCACGCCCAGGCCACTGCAGTTTGCACTACGACTGGTTTTTCATAGGTACGTCTCCGACTTGGAAATCACAACTCCCAGCGTAGCTAGCTCTTAAAGGGCTTGTTCAGCGGCATTACTGCAAGTGGTCTTTTATAGGGAAGAAACCTATTTAGACTAGAGCATTGGGACACCTCAGAATCTTTGTGCTCTGAGGCCTGAATTGCTTAACGAGTGCATAGCTTGAAATAAAGGCCGTGGTCAGAAAGGAGGAGCACTCGTCTCTAGATGCCCGAGACCCATTCTTGTAAAGACAGAATTATTTTTAGCTGACACACATTTATTCAAAGCTGTAATAGCTATGTGATCAATTTAGCAATTCCCTTAGTATAGCAAGGTGTTCAAAATGTGCTCTTGTGAAGCAGATTACCTGTTCAATTAAAAAAAAAAAAGAGGACTGAAAAATGAAAATGCTGGTGTGATCAAATACCAACCATAAAGCTTTCTGTGTTGGGTTGTAAAGAATTATGGGTTTAATGTAACTCTCTGCAGAATTAGAACAGCTTTCTCTTTATCTAGATGACAGATACTCCCTTGGGAAATCGGAGAACCAAGTTTTGTTTCATCGCTGACCCCATAAAATGAATTTTTAATTATGTGTACACTCCCGTCCATTAGGATGGCTTAGGATAGCCCTCAAAGAGATGTGGAATACAGCTTCTATCTGCTTTGGCTCACTTTGACCCCACCATCTGTGCCTTAGGAAACAAGGTTTAGCAAACTGCATAATTAAGGCTTGACATTTATTTGCCAGAGATATTGGGGGTATTTTTCATCTATTAAATGTCATGCCAAGAGCCCTGTGTTGAGCATTTCCCATGACACACTCCTTAGTGTGAGATTAAATAGAACTGTAACAGCATTGAGGCATAGAAGACTATTTTACTTACTATCTATCATCTGCTAATACAGGTATAAAATAGATTTCTCTCTCTTACACAAACACACTTACATTCTATTCCACTGAATAAATTTCATTAGTAAATGATGATTTCATGAAAAACTTCTGTCATGTCATTTTTTGATAGCCATTACATTTTCTCAGCCCTCCACTGATAAATGAAAATGACAGATTCTTACAGGATTCTTGAATTTGTTTTCATACGCTTATTAGATTAATTAAATCAGCAGTCTAACATCAGGCTCCTTTAAAGAAAGATTATCCTTTTTGTGAATCCAATGAAGACAATGCTGAGTGGAACTTTGTACTGTGTGTTTTGTGATTATTTGCAAACAGTTGTTTTAAAGATAATTATGGAACTGTGAAAAGGACTTCCAGACAGCAAAACACGGTTTCTTAATGGTAAACTTTTTTGAACTGGATTCTACAAGAATTTTAACCGAACTCAGTTAATGCTGACTAGGTTCTTAAAGCAACTCATGCTTGAAATGTACAGCTAAACATTAGAGAAATTGGATCTGAACATTTTTGTCTCCATCCATCTGGATTTTTAAGCTGTTCCTCTCTCAATACGTTTTATGCATTGTGTAGAGGAGTAACTGAAATCATCCCTACTACTACTTGTGAGAAAATTCTACCCGAGTCCCTCTATTGCTATACTGCTATTCTGTATTCACTCTTCAAATAGGTGCATTTTGCTAGTGCTTTACCTATCAATTTCCCAGTAGAACCACTCAGGCAAAGATTATTTTGGTGATATGTCACCACAATCGACTCATATTTCCATGCGGGTCAGTGATGTTAAAAATCACCCTAATTTCTCCTATCTTTATAAGCAGTTCTCCGAGTATTGAAACAATGGATGGCCCAGCATAGTGCAGCTCGGATCTCAGCTGGGCCTGAGATTCAGAATCACCCTGAAATGTTGAGTCCGTACCATGCCAACCTCTCGATCTAGATCTTCGTGAGATTGGGCAATATCATTGATGCCCACAATAAGTGCAGCCCATTGCAGCTCAGTGCTGGTTTGGCCTTTTTCATAGCTCTGTTATTTTCATAAAATTGCTAATGACTGTTTGCAGTCAACATGGCTTGTTAAGTTCTCCTGATGCCTTCAAAGCAGAGGGCGATTGAGAATTCGCCTAGTAGAGGGAAATTATAACCTATCCCAAAACCGGAGCAGCTTGCTTTATACCATCATCTTCTGGTCCTCTTCTCCCGCAGGATAAATCTTAAGGCCAGATAAATTTGTCATCACCTAGTCTGGTCTCCTGTAAAAAATAGACCAGGGAACCACACAGATTAATTTTAGTATTGAGCCCTTCTGTTTCAGCTAGAGCTGATCTCTTAAATAAAAGCATCCAACCGGTCTTGACTGAAAGCCTTTGAATCTTAAGGCTATGTCTACACTGCAGGCTTCTTGCGCAAGAACTTTTTGCACAAGAGTTCTTGCGCAAAGAGTTCTTGCACAAGGATGCGTCCACACTTCCATGTGCTTTTACACAAGAGATGTGTTTTTGCACAAGAGCATCCATGGCAGTGTGGATGCTCTCTTGCGCAAGAAAGCTCTGATGGCCATCCAACCATGCCTTTTTGCGCAAGAGCTCTTGCGCAAAAAGGCTTATTCCTCGTAGAAAGAGGAATAACTCTTGTGCAAAAAGCCCTGTCTTCTTACGATTAACTGTACTTTTTCTTGAACAAGAACACGCTTGTAGTGTGGACGCCCCACAAGTTTTTGAGCAAAAACGGCCATCACCTCTTGTATATGGTGCTCATAGAGTTTAGTTCAACACGACGGTTAATACTTTCTTCTCCAGAACCTGGGACTCCATTAAGAAGCTGTGTCTAAGTCTTGTATCATGCAAGTTCCATCAGAACTTGAATGACTTCAGCAGGCTAGCAATTTTTGTGGCACTTTTTTTCACTAGTTTCACAAAAGGGTTAATGCTATCCCAGTGATGCACTGCATCATGCATGGACATTAGGGGGTTCTAAGAACATTTACAGGTAAGCACAGTTATTTTGTAGCGGACTTGGTTAGGTTCGTGTTGGCTTCCATCCAGATCATTTAATGGTTGCAGATTTCAGATACTTCTTGTGCCAAGGTCACACATTCCCCTTCAATCAATCTGTCTTCCTGCACAGAGCTGTAGTGCTTAGTCCAAAGCATTGCAAGTATTTTTCACCCCCTTATTAATATCGTGCATTGATTAGATAGCTGACAGATGTTACCAGGGTTGTAGGGTTTTTTTAACTTCATTGAGCCGGGGAATGACGGTACCTCTGGGAATCTGGTTAAAGCAGGTTGATGTAGGTCTGTCTTTTATCATGTAGGCAGAGCATCCTTTCTGCCTTCCTCTCATTTTCACAGTTAAACTGCTTCTTATTGTCGCTGAAAGAATTCGCCATTCCTGCTCAAGATGTCACATCAGATAGGTTGTGCTTTTTTTCCTAACTGAGCATTTTGGCACAAGTCGGCAAGCAGTTCACCATATGCCTTGCTGTTAGCTTTTTTTTGTCCCCTTGTGTCAGGGGAATTGTGAGTCTGGCTGTCATTTTTGTTTGCCACACAGAATGTTTCCTAATGTATTGCTCTCTCTCTTCTCCAGCCATATTAACAGGAAGACACAATATGAGAATCCAGTCCTGGAAGCAAAACGGAAGAAACAGCTTGAGCAGCAGCAGCAACAACCAGAAGGTTGGCACCCGGGGAGAGCAGCATGCTTGAGATATTTGTTAACAGAATATGCTCTCCCTTGAGTTTACACCCCCACGTGGACATATTTGTCCTGCACTTAAGCACTTAGAATCCCTGTGATTTTAAGGGACGGCTTATAGGCACAATGAGATCCAAACCTGTAGTTTGTACTGTTACTAGAAGACTGAATAGTATGAGGCAAAGGAGAAATGATGAAATAATGAGCAGTGATAATTAGCTTTCAGTCCCTGAAAATGGGGGCAATTTTTAATTCTACTTCTGGAAAGTTGATAGGTTAGAAAGCAAGCTAGCTGGATTCCCAGAAATAATAATAATAATGAAAAAGTACTTGTTAGCCTCACCTAGGACTTTTTTTTTCTAAGAGGTTATTTTTATATTTGCCATGAATTAAACTCCTGTGTAGAGGTCTGCTCAGAGTAGATTCTTGGGGGTTGAAGACATGTTCCACTTGGTTCTTTTGACACATTGTTTGGTTTTACTGAAAATCATGTCATGCGTCAATAGCACGGAAGTAAAATAATTTCAAGCTTTTAAAATGCAGGGATGGTGTGGAGTTTCTGGTAGACACTTTGCTTGGCTGCATCCCTCACAACTCACAATGCAAATATGGCATAGTCCAGTGTTTCTCAACCTTTTTTATTTTATAAAGTACCCCTTTTAAAAAAAAAGTACCCCCCAGTACCTATAGTTTTCAGATACACAATTATTTTTTCTACCATTGCAACACATTTGTTTAAACAACTTAATCATAGCCTGGCAAGCGATGACATTTCTGGGTGTAAAAAGTACAAAAATAATAAAGCGCTGTAAAACTTAAAACAAAAATTTAGTTTTCTCCAAATTTCAGTTGTATTGACGTACCCCCAGACTTCTCTCGAATATCCCTAAGGGTACTCGTACCACTGGTTGAGAAACACTCGCTTAGTCCACTTCTCAGTCCGCTCCTTCTCCTCTTCCTCCAGTCTGCCTTGCTTTTCTAGAAGGTGTAGCCCTATCCCGGTGGGTGATTTTGTTCTTTTGTATCTTTTTTTTTTTTTCCTATCTCTAGAATGGACAGAAGAGCATCCATCGCTTGGTCCACCAGCTGTCCCAAATCATGCTCCAAATGCCCAAGAGCCAGTTCGAGACGCACCAGTACAAGGTAATGTCCCAGAAGGTTTTCCTATTAGAATGAAATTATTTTTGCTACCATGTTTCTTCTGAAACAGGGCCTTCGATAGCAGTGTAGTGAGATCCCAAAACACCATTGTCCTGAATTTCTTTGGACTTTGAGAACTGTGGGTCTTATACTGAAGATGACAAAAATGAAAATGAATAGGGTTGCCTTTTAGTGGATTTCTGAAGATCTCTGTCAAATTTCAGACCTTTCAGAACATACCATGAAAATGTGAATTAGAATGTTAGCCGATTCAAAGAAAATTGGTTAAAGTCTGAGATAGTGAGTGTGTGCAAACTTACATACAACTTGACTCCTTTGTGCAATACTGTGCAGTCAAACTATGTTTTAATGTGTTTGGCTGTTGTTTTGTTCTTTTCTTTATGGACAGGAAACAAATGTACCAAGATTAAAGCGTGGGTCTTATGTGTTGTTATGCAAGCTAAAAATATTCCATGTTATAAAATGATCAGACCAGAGATATTTTTTGCATATGATTGCAGCCCAAACGAATGTAGAATTGTTTCCCCTGTTGATCGCTAAACCTTAACGAGTAGGCTGAGAGAATCACGTGAATTAAAATATTTTGACACCATTGTTCTCCTAAAGCTGATCAATACTTTTGAGTGTCACAACAATACATACCGTGTGTGCCACAGTTTCACGGTGCACTGTTTTTGAAGTGCTTTATTAGCTCTTTTGTGTTATTTGCTCGCATTCATTCTCAAACAGCCACATGAGTGAGTCCTCGCCGAGTGAGGTCAGCATTTCCCTTTTACTTCTTGTGAAACTTCCCATGCCTAAAATGTTTTTGGGGAGACCATTGTAAAGTGTCTGATGATGGCGCTAGGTTATTCAGTGCACAAGGCGGGGGTACTGACCTCCATGTGAAAGCCCTGATGCTCTAGATGTCTCAGTCAGTGAGAGCTTGGAAGGGAAAAATCACATCCTACTGCTAAGACGATTCAGTGGAAAATCCATGAGGTAAAATTCAACAAATTCCTAGAGACTCTACAGAGTTTTCCTGTGGCGGTAACAATCAAAATGCCTGTGACAACTGGAGCAAAATGCTCTCCATAATACATACAAACATCCGCTCCACTTCTGCAAATCCTTATGCATGTGCTTCCCTTTTAAATGCTCAGAACGGCCAATGTGCTTGAAGTGAAGCTTGTGCACAAAGTGTTTGCAAGGTCAGGACTTCAATTATGGGTACCATGTCAGTGCTCCCGCCGCATTCTGTGTATGTCCTGGGGGAGGGGCTTGTCAGAACCACCCTGCTGGACAAGAAGAGAAGGGCACTGAGCAATAGAAAGGAGTGCGTAGAAGAGGTGCAGCATGCCCTGAAACGTGGTAGGGCAGAAAGGAGTGGAGGGAAAGAACAAAAGGTGAGCGCCTTCCCTCAGACAGACCTACTGTTGGCCATAGATGAGCTATGTCCAGATACCAACAGCTGGAGTCTTCAGGCAGCCTTAACGGGGCCTGCTGAGAGCACTGGTCTCTCTAATAACAGGAGCTAGAGCTAGGTTTGTTGCTAGCACCGTAAATCATTCCCTGACGCAAATAGGCCGCCAGCGTGCTGCAGGTGTTAGGAACTCGTCCCCGCAGCACAGAGGGAGCCATACACGGCACAAAGCAAAGCAGCTGTAACCCACGGGGGGGTTAGAACGTAATGCAGTCATTCAGGTGGGCAGAGGGCAGGACATTGGAGAGCAGGTCTGAGGCCGCTTCCTGGTCAGCTGGACGGGGGAACCATCATTACATGCAGCCCCCCTGCCCATCCAGGAGCAACAACGGATGCACAGGACTATGAATCCTGTTGGACCAAGGCAGCCGCACCACCCAGTAGCACCAATTCCTTTTGCAGCAGCACAAAACCGTCAGCATCCCATCCCTCGCTTATGCCCTAAGAACAAAGCAAAGGCTGTCCAAGCAGCGCCATAATGTAACACAGGGACGAATCATGTAATTGAGTCAGGATTCTTTCATAAGAACAGCCAGACTGGGTCAGACCAAAGGTCCAGCTAGTCCAGTCTCCTGTCTTCCAACAGTGGCCAGGGTCATGCCCCCGGGGGAGTGAACAGAACAAGGAATCCTCAAGTGATCCCTCCCGGTCACCATTCCCAGCCTCTGGCAAACAGAAGCTAGGGCCATCCTCCCTGCCCATTTCTGAAATCAATGGAATTTTGTCAATGGCCGTGACAGTTTGTCAATATCATTGTTTCAGTAATGAATGCCCTGTAACAGATTTTTAATTAAAATATTTGCTTCAAACCTATTTAAATGCGGGGAGAAAATAAACAGGCAATTTGGAGCGATTGTCTCTGTAGATGCCATAATTAAACGCCCGTCTTTCTGCCGTGAGCAGTAAGAGAATCTCGAATCTCTCAGGAGATCTGTAGTTTTGTCCTGAGAAGGTTTTTAAGTCGATCTCAGGGTGCGTTTGTCAGAGCAAAGAGATGGCTGCACAGAGCTGGTAGAACACATGCAAGAAAAGAGGCAACAGCTGTCCGTTCATTGGGGTGGGTTCTGTACTGCTTCTTGCGGGCTGTGAGGAATGCACCAGCGAAAGGAAACCTTACCCTGGATCCTTCTATGCCAGGCTGCATGGGACAGCCCAGAATCTCTCATCCCATCTGTTCCAGAGATGGGGAGCAACATAGGGCCATACCCAGAGGAAGTTCTCTGTTGGCCAACACCCTCTACACAGCTGGAGCAGCATAAAGTGGCCAAAATCAGTCCCATTATTTGTAAATATTTTTTTAATACCGATTTTACCTTCCATTCCCATGAGGCGGGTGAAGGCTACGCTTTGGCTCCTTACGTAGTCTGGTTTTAGCTCTTCATTTCCTCAGTTGATTTTAAAGGGAAGGGTTTCTGGTTACTTTGGGCACCTTTTCTCAGCTGGTGAGCCCCTCCTGCACGGCCTGCCTGCCTCCCTCCCCTCATGGTCTCCTGCTGACATTGTGGGAAAGCTCAAGTCTCCCGTTGCCCCATCGCTGGCCCAGTTGTTGCCCAGCACACGTTGCAGCGTCTTCCCTCCATGCTCTCACTCCCAGCCACGGCTCCTCTCTCCCGCTGAGCAATGGTTTCCCCCTCTCACTGGCTCTCTTGCTTGGGGAGAGACCAGCTGAGTTGCCCCCTCTTTCATTGCAGGCTCTGCTGTCTGGGAGAGTTGCACAAAGCCCGGAAGAGCAGCAGCTGCCATTCGGCAACTTGGTGTGTAGCTTTGTCTGTCGGCGTCCCATGATAACTTTCATTGAGCATACTCAGTCATTTAAAACGAGCGCCTCCCTCCACCCTCCCTGCAGTCAAGAGGTATTAGCCTAACGGGTTGGGATACACAAGAGTCATGTTCTTGTGTTTCAGAGAGGCTGTGAGGGGAGTCATTACTTCATGTCCTGCTACCATTTGCTGGTAGGGAAACACTTTTTGCACTCCAGAAACAGTGGGGGTGGGCTCCCGTCCTGCAAAGCAAGCAGCTCCCTGTTGGTGGCCCCCAACACACTTTCCTGCTGGTATTTCTAAAGTGATGTGCGCATAAAATAATGGCACGTGAAGTGAGACACATGCTGATTGCATGCAGCATTGACCATGAGAGTCGTGTGCTCCTCCTATATCCCATCAAAGCATTGCCATTGTTCAGTCGGCACTCCTTGCAAATTCTCGGAACGCAGGCCCAGTTAGCCAAACGACCCCATCCCAGGAGACTATCTTGGTTATAACAATCTTACAGCCCATTGACGTAGACAGCCTGCTCATTAGCCTATGTAGCCCATCGCTGCCTTAGAGATCTGCCTTTTGGAGCAGAAACTCGGCAATTTGTTTTTAAGAGTTTCGAAACGCACACCAGGCGCTCTGGTCATAATCCACATAGGACCTTTTCAGTCCTACGGTGAGTCTACACTGCACCGTTATTTTGAGATAACTAACATTATTTCGAAATAACAATGCAAGCATCTACACAGCCATTCTGTTAATTTCGAAATAACAGACGGCTTTTTCCAAAATCTGTAAACCTCATTCTACAAGGGTTAACACCTATTCCAAAATAGCTACAGGCAGTCCCCGGGTTACGTACAAGATAGGGACTGTAGCTTTGTTCTTAAGTTGAATTTGTATGTAAGTCGGAACTGGTACATATTGTAGGGGAAACTCTAGCCAAACATTTCTCCAGAGCTCAGTTTTATTCTCCCACACCTCACTTCCCTCAGTCCTTTATTCTCAAGCTGAGGTGTCTGCTGAGAAAAGCCACTCCGTGTCTCCCTGGTCTGCTGGGGGGGGGGGGGGGGAGCGCTAGCTTTGTGTATCCCTGGTCTGCTGGGGGGAAGCAGCTAGTGCGGGGTTGCCTCACCCCGTTTGTAAGTAGGGATCCGATGTAAGTCGGATCCATGTAACCCGGGGACTGCCTGTATTTCGAAATAAAGCGTGTGTAGACGCTCCACTGCTGCCATTTTGAAATAGCCCCTCACAAGGGCCATTCTAAGTTATTCCTCCCCAGTGCCTCTGGAGCTCTAAATCGAGGTAGCACATCTCTACACTAGGGAAGCTTGCCATGGACTCATTTGGAAGCTTCCCTGCAGTGTAGACGCGCTATTCTGAAATAAGCCTGCAGTGTAGGCGTACCCCTAGTGCTGTCACGGTTGCCCCACTTTTTCCCCTCTGGGTACCTGGGTAAAGAACAACCACAAGTGCAAAGATGATTGATCTCCTAGAAGCAGAGCAGGCAACGTGACTAATTTTCAGAGCCAGTGTAGTGTGGGTTAATGGACCCTATCTCCACAGGACTTTGAGAGCTCTCTGCACTCCGTAGCATGCCCCCAGGGAGCATAGGTAACAGCCCTCCCGCACAGCTGGTGTGATGCTGTGATGCCTTTGTGGTCCCCATGCACCTCAGTGGATACTTTTCATGCACTTCAGGCAGAGTGTAGGGAGGAGCAGGAGTCAAAGACAAGGCTTTGGTTGGGCATGGCAGCATGTGAAGAATGTTGCAATTCATATAGAGAGAAGGTAGCGGGCTGGGGGATTATACTCAAGGAAGTGAGAGCCCCGCACCCATCTTGCTTTACTTCTGGTGCGTTTGGGGACGAAAGACGAGGGTGGGTCAAGAGCTTTATGGAGAGAGTAATATGGTCACAACCTTTCTTAGCTTTCTCTTCACCCAGAATTCCCCCCAGCCAGCCGCCCTATGGTCGTGTGTGTAGTCTCGCACACCCGTGCGCTTCAGTAGCATGCTCCAGAAGTGACCAGGGCTGAAATTGTGGAGGTATTGCAAGTCAGGCTTGAAAAGCACTGGCAGAGCCCTGACAGGCCACTAAGCACAGACCCAACTTCCTGAGGCGAGGGTACCAAGTGCCTCACTTTCACGAGCTTTCGTTTCGTCCATTGCTTTATAAAGAGACAACTTTTGCCAGGTTTTTATGCTTCCTGACCTGCTTGGGGAGAGAGTTAGTAAATATATCCAAACTGTCCATGTATTCCATCTCCCACTCTCGGTAGCCTATACGTGTTAGCGCATTGATTTTAAAAATTAATGTCTGCTTTGCCTAGACATGGGCACCTACAAGCAAAGGGCCAGATTCTGATACTGTTACCCATAGGTATCACTTTACTCCATGAGTGCTTACAGTAAAGTTAAGGGGGTGAAGTAAGAAGCTAGTCAACTGGAGTAAAATTCCTAATTTGTTCCATTCTCTTCTGTGCATACACACAAGTGTGCCTGTCCATTAAAACCAATGAGGAGTTCTGTGGCACCTTAAAGACTCAAAGGTTTATTTGGGCATCAGCTTTTGTGGGCAAAAATTATTTCATCCGAGTCAAATGGGTTTTACCAATGAAAGCTGATGCCCGAATAAACCAGGGGCTCCTCGTTGTGTTTGGAGTTACAGACTAACACGGAGACCCCTTTGAGACGAGTCCATTAAATCACTAGCGTGGGCTGGGGAAGGAAAACAGGAGAGAATATTTTTCTAGCCTATTTATGGACTTCCAAAACTTCCTAAACAGGAAAACCATTTTTTACACGCAACCCTTCGGAGTTGAAAGGGAAATTCATCCACACCAAGCTGAGGAAAAGCAGCAGGGGCTTCGGCTTCACTGTGGTCGGAGGGGATGAACCGGATGAATTTCTCCAGATCAAGAGTTTGGTGCTTGATGGCCCAGCTGCACTGGATGGCAAAATGGAGACAGGTAACAAAGCTTTGGGGACAAAAATTCTATCCCACTCCCAGTTTGCGCTTAACAGTGTCTGTTATCTGAGGGTCGCAAAGAATGTTAAGACACAATGTACCTCTCTGAAAGGGTGCGTCTACACGGCACCCTAAACTCTGAATAAGACTCAATTTGCGCTATGCAAATTGCGACTCTTATTTCAATTGTATTTCAAAATAACTTATTTTGAAATGTGGCCCATCTACACAGCGCCCAGTTTTGAAATAACGTGCAATTTAGACACATCCCTTAACTCTTGTGGAATGGGTGTTACACGGATGCCAAAATAGCACACCCTTTATTTCGAAAAATATTTTGAAATAACGGGAGCATTTAAAAACACAGCTTAGCTATTTTGGGTTATCTCCAGTATTTAGATGTACCCAAATAGATAAGTAGTGCCCCGGTGTCTAGATGTACCCAAATAGATAAGTAGTATTGTCCCCAGTTTGGAAGTGGGGAAACTGAGACACAGACCAGCCGGGGGACTTCCTCAAGGGTTTTCAACAAGTTCCTAGCAATGCTGGTACCAGATCTCAAGCGCTCTGGCAGCTAGCGGTCTGCTCTGACTGCTAAACTACTGATGCTAAACCTTGGAGAAATGAGCAACCGCTTCGGTTTTTAGTGCAGTCACAGAGAACCGCTTGATGTTGCATTGCAATGCATTGACCTCTTGGAAGGAGTAACCACCTCCCAGCTATGGTCAGCTATTTTGCACCTCTTTCTGATCCCTGTGTTCTGTACTGCTGTTTAGCTCTAATTTACCCCTAAATGTCTCCTAAGAGCCCAGTAAGCAGTGGAAGTGTCGGTAATGCTGCTAGACGATAGTGACCTCCCGTAGTCTGGCAAATTCTCTGGTTCAGCCGCAGTCAGGTCCCCAGGGTGCTGGACTAGAGAACTTCAACCTGTACTATAAAATGGGCCGCACATCATCGGTTTGCGTGGTGGGTTGTTAGGTTTGGGGGAGGAGGGTTGTTTTGTTTTCTGAGTAAACCAAGTTGTGTGTTTCCTTCAAAACCACTTTTATATGTAAAACGCTCAATGCATCTTTTGGATACAGATTGCTCTCACTCACCTCAGCACTGCTACTCTTGTCCTTTGCTGAGAGGAAGGAATAAAATATCCTTGCAGATGTGTATCTAGCTACAAGTCTATCAGCAGGGTAGCAGAGCGGTACCCATTGTTCACTGCTGATAAGTGTCTGTTGTTAACGTTCTGAAAGGAGCTCGGTGCATTAAAGCAACAAATTGAAAGTGTGTGGGGTTTTCTTTCTTTGTTTCATCCACAGGAGACGTTATAGTCAGTGTGAATGAAACCTGTGTGCTGGGACACACACACGCTCAAGTTGTAAAAATATTCCAGTCCATTCCCATCGGTGCCAGCGTGGACCTTGAACTGTGTCGAGGCTACCCTCTACCCTTTGACCCCGATGACCCCAACACGAGCTTGGTGACGTCTGTGGCAATTCTCGACAAAGAGCCGATCATTGTGAACGGGCAAGAAAATTATGATTCTCCAGCAAGCCACAGTAGTAAAACGGGGAAAGTAAATGGCTTGAAGGAGCAAAGGCCAAGTAGTCCCGCAGAAGTCTCTTCAAATGGATCCCATGGTTACCCCAATGACACTGTCTCTTTGGCTTCCTCTATAGCAACACAGCCTGAGCTCATCACTGTCCATATAGTGAAAGGGCCCATGGGCTTTGGTTTTACTATAGCAGACAGCCCTGGTGGTGGGGGCCAAAGAGTGAAACAAATTGTAGACAGCCCAAGGTGCCGAGGCCTGAAAGAAGGAGATCTTATAGTTGAAGTGAATAAGAAGAATGTGCAAAACCTTACTCACAACCAAGTTGTGGATATGCTGATTGAATGTCCGAAAGGAAGTGAAGTCACGTTACTTGTGCAACGAGGAGGTATGTCTTAGATTTTTCTTTAAAAGTAGTTGATCTGGAAGAAAAAAAAATACACTATTAAAGGCTTGCGATTCTAAATTGTTGTAAACCACCCAAGTTATAAGGTGTAGAAATTTGACCATTCCTCACAATTTTCTTGTATTACATAACATATAGTTAAAAAAAACAGTATTTTAACCCATTTTTGTTGCAGTGGGACATGTATGTGCACAGATATATTACACATAATATTTATAGGTAATATTAATCTGTGTCTTTTGATAGTAAGTGTTCTGATGAAATTAGGATTTACATAATAACCCGTTTTCACATACTAGTAAAAGTTTACCTCTGTGACTGAAACTTTCTTTGGATTTCCAAAGAAACGTGGGCAACCCTGTGGCTGTTTTGGGGGCAGAAATAAGCTGTGTTTTACTACTTTTTAACTCACCAGTAACTCAGAAATATCCAGGGGGAGTATCATCTTATGAATGTGGAGAAATCTTGTTGAAGGCCCAGCAGATGTGGGTTAGGAGTGTGGGGAGGGATTAAAGCTCAACTGTAAGCAATTGAAAATTACTTCCAAGCATGCTCAGTTGGCTTCTGTTGGGAGAGACACAATCCTAAGGAAGTTTCATATCTTTCGTGTGGCTTTGTGAAGCATAGTGTCCCAGCACTAATCAAGTGGAATAGCCTTCACCGAGAAGTCACAAGCCTCCTGCATGCTATTGTTTTCAAGGGTCATGGTGTGAGTCTTACTTGGGTTTGTGGCTATAGAAGCACAGAGAGATGAGAAGATTGATAAAAGCGCTATGTTTGACCACCAAGTTACCTCTGCCAAGTGGAAAGAACAAAGCAGGATGGGTGCAATGAGCTCCAGAGAAGGGTACTTTATCGCACCTTCCACCGGGGCAACCTGTGTGTTGGCTATCCTGCTGCTCCTCAAGTGGGGGAGACTTGAACCCGCCACCTTGTCCTCTCCAGGCAAATGCCCTATCCCCTAATCTATGCCTGTGTGTTGGCTATCCTGCCTCTCCCAGAGTGGACCTCTTACCCTGCCCTCCCCAGGCCAATGCCCTAGCCCCTAGGCCATGCCAGAAGCCACCTCACCTTCAGACCGTCTGCATGAGACAGTCAACGTGGGCTTTTCATTGCATGAGTGCCACACAACGAGTAACGAGGACAGGTACATTAGTGAGGCACTTCCCCGTAGCCACACCTTCCCCTTGTAGGCTTTGCTACTGCTCTGAGGCCAGAGGAGTGCCATGTTGGCACCGCGGCTGTTGCTGCCTTCCTAAGGGGATTGGCTAGACTGCAATCGCAGCCTGTGACAGCAGCTTGCGGAGACAGTTCTGAGCTAGCTTTCCTCTCACTCGTTCAGGCCCTGGTGCATGAACTGCGGCCTCATGGGCTTCAGCGTGGACTAGCCCTGAGGACAATTCCCCAGGATTCCAGGCAGACGTGTGTAGCCCATGCTGCTATAGTTTCCCCACTACCCATACCTGAGCAAGTGCCCATAGAAAGCCAGGTTCCTCTGTTGTGTGCCCTGCCTTGCACACCTCATTTTGCCTTGGCAAGTCTGCGCCACCATTGACACTTAGGCTAGGTCTACACTATAGCTTTTTCCGATCGCTTTTCTGGAAGAGGCTTTTCCGCCATTTGGCCCCATCTAGACTCCTCTTTCAGCAGAGCCCTTATCCCTCATGAAACGAGGCATACAGGGCTCCCCGAAAGAGCACAAAAAAAAGTGGAAGAGCAAACGCGTTACTTGGATGTGACTGAGTTTTTCCGGGATACCTTTGGTATCCCGGAAAACCCCCACAGTGTAGATATACCCCTACACTGGGCAGGGTCAAGCCTTCAGAGATGAGCTGCGGAGCTGAAATAAGCAGAGGTTAAGACCATAAATATGTGCTGGATGCCGAGCTGTGGGGAATATTTGGCACAGGAATACGTCTCTAACAGCTTTCCAAATGGCTTCTAGTGGTGTCTGCATCAAGCCAGCAAGACCTGTGGCATGTCAGTAGCGAACAAGTACCAGTAGTTTCCAAAAGATATAGTGGATGGTCCTGCCAACACACGTGTGGCCAGTGAGTGGGACGTCCAAAGTGTGTAGCGGTATTTTTTTTTTCAATTTCGCTTTTGTGGTGTTTCCCTTCAGTCAGCCGCCTGAGAGAGAATCTGTTTGTTTAACCAGGATAGAAACAGAGGGCGTAAATTAAAGGCCTATTACCATACATAGTCCTTCATTCCCTCACAGAGGCCCTTTGGCTTGCAAGATTGGATCTTTATTTGCATGTTTTGAGTTTTCCAGAGCAGAAGGTGAGGTGGTTATTAGCTGAACTGACATTTTCCAAAGTGAGTAGTGATGTTTTGTGTTGCTCGGCTTCAGACCCATTGAAGGACCCAGTGTTGGGAGTGGGAGGGGCTCTATTTCTGAAAATCCTTCCAGATCTCCCAGATGCCTTTCTTTTGTGAATGTAAGCCAAGAATTCCAGTGCACTGATTTAGCAATTAATGAGGCCTGTAGTAAAATAAATACTTTCCTTCCCCACCCTCTCAACTTTTATTGGATTTTATATTTTTATGATAAATTAAAAAGTAAGGAATGGACTATATTATGCAGAGTTCTCTAGTTTTATGACTGGTATCTGCAGAACTTGAGTAATTTAAAATCACTCTAATATTGAGAGCCTTTAAAATATACCATAAGTCTCACGTTTGATTTATGTATTTGGAAGAAAGTATCTCCAACTGTAGTTGGAAAGGAAACAGCAGACATTATTAATCTTCCTGTAAAGAACATAAATATATCTGTTACCACTGTACATTAGTTAGTCAAACTGCGGCTGACATTTAATCATCCTTCTCGTTATGCCCCAGCGGCAAAAGAAGGTTTGATCAGGAAATAAAGGTATTGAGTTTTAATGAGAAAGTAAACGGTCAGTCTACTGCTAATATTAATGAATCCGTTATCTTCCTCATCTTTTCCAGTGTGCGGCTTGATCAGTGAATTAAACACAGATAGCTGCTCAAAGTGGCACAAAATTTAAGACAGTCTTCTTATTATCCCCGTATCTAGAGGCCAAGCTGTCATGGCATTTGTTTCTAATTCCATCGTATTTGCAGTTCTGAGTTTCATATTGTCATGGTACAGAAACTTGAATTTGTTGTCACCTTGGTACCCCATAAATAATAGGCTTGCCAGATACTTTCACCTAAAATTCCAAACATGGCAGGACAAAAGACCCAAACCTGTTGAGGAAAAAAAAAAAAAGTCGCTGCGCCTTTAAGACTCCCCGCGCTCCCCGCTTCCCCACGCCAGATGCAGCAGGGGAACAATGTCCGTGCTGGCCTCCATCCAAGAAAAACATTTTACATGTCCAGTATTTTCTGGGGTTTTTTTTACCGGACAGGGGCCAGAAAAATCAGACTGTCTGGGTGAAAAACGGACACCTGGCAACCCTAGTAAATAATCAAAATGAAGTTAGCCTAAGAGTCTGCTGTTCATGGTTCATAAACCAAGTAAAATATACAGGCATGAAACTAGCTATAACATGGAATCCAAGAATGTCAAGTTTAACAGTTAGAGAATGTCGTTAACTACAATGCACTGTGACTAAAGTGTTCCAGTCCGATGGACTCACCCTCCCTACAGTAGGGATGTTAAAAAAAAGTTAATTTTTGTAAGTGTGTAACCGCTGAAATTTTCAGCAGTTGCACATTTACATGCAGGGGGGCAGGCAGGAGCTGATGCTTGCGGGGAGTCTGCTTTTTAGCCAGCTCCCCGCAAGCACTGGCTCCCACCTCCACATACACAACCCCTCCCACACACACCTGGCTGCCTCTCAGACAGAGGCAGTGTGGGGGGAGGAAGGTGGCTCCGTGGGAGCTGGCTTAAAAGCCAGATCCCCATGTGCATTGGCTCCCACCTACCCCCCTTTGCTGCCTCTGATTCAGAGGCAGCAGTGGGGGAGGAAGAGGGTGTGTAACCATGCAGGTTAACCAGCGAGCCCAGGCTTTTCAGTTAACTCTACATGAGTACACGTTAACATCCCTACTCTACAGTATATTTATCTTGCATATCCTCTGCTAGTTCCTTTATCGAATGTGCCTGCTCTAGACAAAGTGCCGCTATTTAGTTTGATCTGATTTCAGCAGTGCTCTTGACTCCATTGTGTGATTAAAATCTTGAAGCAATTCTTCTTTGGGTCTCTCTGTTGGCTGTCCTTTCCTCCTCCTCCTCCTTCTGGTGTCCAGTGGAGAGAGCGCTAGGATTGCTTGCCGTCAGGCATTCTTTTATTAACATAACATTTGCATTCAATCAGACGTTGCCGGCATCATCGCCATCACACGGAGGCTGGTGTTCAGAACTGTCCAAAGGATTTGTCAGGAGTGATTACTAATCAGGCAGAAAAATATCAGAAAGAGATGTGTAATCTATGTGAAAAGCTCAGCCAGCTCCAAGCCACGGGTGGACTCCCGACAATTATGCGTAGTTGTTGAAATGCAAAGCACACAACCACTGAGAGCAGTCTGTAAAATATTTACTGTAATGGATCTTCCGCCCAAGCTTTGGCTTGCAGAAATGAAATCGCTTCTGCCAACCAAGTCTTGTGGTTCTTTAATGTTGAATCCCCTGTTCCCTTAGGACTTGAGCATTTTCTTCGCGCATTCCAGAATTACGGATTGTGCATAAGAACTTGAAAGTGAATCTATGTAGAATCAAAAGTAATTCACTAGTGTCTCTTTGCTTTTTCGTACCTCAAAAAACTAAACAAACACTGCTACTTACAAAGTGCAAAGTCAAGTGTGGATCTTTGCAGGATCATGGCCTACAATAGCACAAAGACTAGGACTATAACAGGGTTTAAAAGAAAACTACATAAATTCATGGACGTTAAGTCCATGAATGGCTATTAGCCAGGATGAGTAAGAAATGGTGTCCTTAGCTTCTGTTTGTCAGAGGGTAGAGATGGATGGCAGGAGAGAGATCACTTGATCATTACCTGTTCAGTTCACTCCTTCTGGGGCACCTGGTATTGGCCACTGTCGGCAGACAGGGTACTGAGCTGTATGGACCTTTGGTCTGACCCAGTATTGCCATTCTTACATTCTTAAATTATTTCAGTTTGGTAATCTTAAAGTATTGTTAATAATCAAAACAATACAGGATGTTTTGATTTTAGAAGTTATTTATAACCCAACATTGTCCTGTTAATATTGGAGCTTTCAAACAAATGAAACCCTTTCCTCATATTTGATGCTTCAAAGTTGATTCAGTACTAAAAATTGGTCATTCTGTTTGAATCTCATTTTATTAAGGCCTTGTCTGCAAGGAGAAAGTGACTGGAACAAGCTATTCTGGAACGGTGTTCTGTATTTGTACCTTCTGTTCTGGAGGAAAAGTGACTTTTTATTCCCCATGGGGACCCACAGAATAATTTATGCCTCCTGTTCTGGTTAATTTCCTGGTATAAGGAAGGCCTTATATCTGACTGAGAGAATATTCGTCTTATTTATCATTCATACTCTTAGGCCACATCTGGAGAGCGGTGCTATTTTGGGATACCAGAAGTATCCCAAAATAGCTATTCTGCGTCTTAATGCTCCTGTTATTTCAAAATATATTTTGAAATAAAGGGTGTGCTATTCCAGCATCCCTGTAATCCTCCTTCTATGAGGGTCAAGGGACTTGTCAGAATAGTGCTTTATTTCAAAATTACCTTGAAATAAATTATGCAATTTGTGTAGTGCAAATTGCATAGCTTTTTCGAGCTAAGGGTGCAATGTAGATGCACCCTCAGAATCATCTCCAGTCCAGGGGGCTCAAAACAAGATACTAATCTTTCACTTTTAGGGAGCTGAGGTGTAGCTACCAAACATTGTTGCCACCTGCCTGGTGTTCCTGGATTTACTGTTGGATGGTCTTTTTTGTAGTTGTGAGGGAGTGGGTATCCCCTTGACAAAGCCACCCATATTATTGCTGACCTATCCCCTGGTTGGTGTAAAAGCCAGTGAAGAAATGGATCAAGAGTCTGATCTGCCTATTCCTCTCAAAGACGCATCCTTCTACCCTACCCTACCGGTGAGGATTAATGTTCAACTTCATCTCACAGGTAGATAAACAGATCTGCAGTTTCAAACACTTTCCATTAGCCCCAAATTCACTGCTAATTGGAGCTGAGAGCTGCCTGGGGAATTGGAAGCTGTCTGGTTTAGGATTCCAGAGCTAGCTAAGGGTAGGCAGGAGATTTAGAAGGTTACAGCGTTTCAGAGGGAATGGGGAACTGTATCGACAATATTTATCTATCTGTCTTAGAGAGTTTTAACTTCCACATATCACCGTCATAGCTGAGTACCTTCCATATAAAATCAAGGGCAAAAGTCAGGCCTTTTGGCTAATGAGTCTTCAACCAATAGTGCTACTCATTTGGTCCAGAGTCGTGCAAAGTGCTGAGTGCCCTCGATTCCTGCTGGCTTCCACCGAAGTCCATGGAGTTCCAAACCTTTTAGTTTCGGGTCTTTAAACCAGAAGACTGGCTGGGTCCATGTTGCATAGTGAGAGCTCTTCACAGAAGACAAAAATCTCTTCACCTTTCCCAGCTTAACACTTCCGCACAGCGGAAAGATAATTTAATGGAGCCAAACGAAAAGCAGTATCTAATCTGACATCGTTAGTGTTATATCTGCTTTTTAGCTGCTTTCCGTAATGATGCAAAGCCATCATTATTACAACGGCCTGCAGTTAGCTGTTGCTGGAGACTTTAACTCCGTTGAACAAGCTGCTCACTTCTATTTGCCCTTTGGGCTTGCAATGAAGAGTAATTCCAAAGTCTTGCTGCGCAAGTGTCCAGCTGTCAGAAAACTTCAAATGGTTCTAGCAGTTGCTGAATTCGAGAGAGGATCCAGATTGCATTTAGGACAAGATCTCAAACTGGGGACTCTATGACTGTTACCATAGCACGTCTGAGAATGGGCCAGGGGAAGACGAGGTTCCTCTTTCAATCAGAATTGGGGGATTGAGGGTTTGTTGCAGGGCAAGAGTATTTCACACAGATTGAGGCCTTTGTCCTGCAGTTTCGTCCGTTCACGTGCATCGTTGGAGACAAATGGAGCCCGACAGAAGGCAATGTCAGTGTACCTTGTGCACGAATGCAAAGATCTGCCTTTGCTGATCTGATTTCAGGGTCAGGGCCTAAATTATACATTCCCGCTGATTTATTTTTATTTTCTGAGTGGAGAGCTGGGTGGAGTATCTGACTTGTTGGACTCCCTGCTTTTATTAAAAGTTGTGTCCTTGAATACTTTCTGAAGTGGCAGTTAATATCCTAATGTACCCTGATGATTTTGCTAATGGAAATTATTTTCTCCAGGTTTTTTTTTTTAAAATCACGTGTGTTCATTGCAATCCAGTAGTAAAAAAAGCACATCCTTCAAAACTTCCTCTCTCATGTCTTCCCCCAATCACATCGGGAGTGTTGGAATTCCCTCATTTCTAGTTGTTCTCCCTCAATTCCCAACTCTCCAAACATCCATTAGACCAATCTGCGGTAGCTTCTTTGATGAGAAACAGCGACATATCTAGTTCCTCAACCTTGAAAACCTGTCTGATGCCCTTGCTGTACGGCGTGCCCGACCCTAGCTCTCTCCAAATCCCATCTCAAAATACCTCTCTTCTCCTTCACTTCTCTCTCCTAACCCTCTGTCATGGAGAAAACCACCAGAGCTTCCCAATGACTTGTATTCATCCCTCTTGAAACCTGTTCATTGGATTCTTCAACAACACATTACTATCTCTGGATAAGCTATTTGCAAATATACGAGGTAATGCTCCATGACATTGTAGCATGCACAATACTATCCACGAGTAGATTGTGATGTCTTACATTTGATGGCCTATTAAAGCCAAAGATAAGGTGTCAGAATTGTAGCATGATGAAAAATAGAAATAAAGTGACTTGATAGTTATGACTCCGTATTGTAATTTGTTTTCCTCGTTTCATTAGGACTCTTATTAGAAATCTTTAAAATAGGTAATAAATCAGTGTCACTTGCTATTTCAGCTTACTATTTCCTTTAGAGAGATTTGTAGGGGAAGGAGGAAATCAGCTTCATAAAAATTAGAGCTCGTCTGAAAATTGCCCTGCAAAAAACACATTACATTTCATAAACATTTTCTCACAATAGGTTTTTTTTTTTCATTTTCCAAAGAGCTCCAGTGAAAATAAATTACTGAGCACATTAAAGCAGTGGCTCAAAGTTAATATAATTTTAATTTTCATATAATTTTCCTATTTTTCCTGGATTACTTGATTAGTGAAGAGGGAACAGTTCTGAAAGAACGTTTTAGTCTAGGAAAGGTTAACTGCTCTTTCACAGAGTATCTAGTCTTCTTTTGCCCATTAATTCCACCCAATGGAGAGAAATTCTAATAAGGATCGCAAACTTGGTGAGATTTTTTTTTAAAGCAAGTTTAGATGTCACATTTTCCCAGTCTCTTTCAGGGGTCATTCCACGTAGTGACTAGTTTACAGAGTAACAGAAACAAGACTTGGTTAACATCAGAGGAATACATCAAGTAAAAGATTGATATCTATAAAGAGAGAGTTGAGAGGCTTGGAATAATTAGACTTTTATCAGTAAAAGCTGGTGAACTTTGATTTCAGAGTACTCACACGAACCAACGACAAGACATTTCCATTGATGACAATAGACATTTACAGAGAGACAAAGTAATAAAAATCTGCTTGAGAATGTATTAGGTTTTGACTTAAAGCCATTTGTATATTTTGAAATGTGATACTGACCATTTGTATGTAATCATTTGAAAGCTTTAACTTTTTGAATCGCAACACCTAGTGTCATTAAATAATTATTCTCTAACCTCCTCCATCATTTCTTGTTCCCCAGGAAATTTTCCATAGATGAACATTTAAAAAAAGCTTCCAACCCATAATTTTGGCCAACTGTGACAATTGCTAAAAATAAAATGCTTAAAAATAGAGTGTTATCCCTTGCAATTACTTTAAAATAAAAATTGAATGCTAACAAGCCTGTTCATTTTTCATACCAACATTAATCTAATTGGCATTAATGGATTGTAAGCGAAGACCAACATTTCAAAGAGCTTGGATCCATTTTATGGCCACAGCTTTTAGCCACAAAACCCACAGAAGTCCTGTCCCCTCTAAATAGCAAAACTTCAGTTTACTCCAAGCCACGATTTCACCCCATCATTGAATGCCTTCAGCAAATTGTGTGTTCAGATTTGAATAGCTTTAACTCAAGGTGTTGATGTTTAGCGACTAATGTTTGCACTACAAGTGCATTTGCCGGTGGAAATTAGGCCCACAAACAGAGACGCCGGACTTCAGTTTAAATTAAAATTGCCACTAATTCATTAACGTGAGATAGAGAGAGGAACCTGAATGATGTAACTTGACTTAGAAACTCTTGTGTGACTGGCTAAAATATGAAAGTACAGTAGTCAAAGTCAAATGGGAATCTAGGACTAGAAACAGAAGTCAGTCTTGCCAGCTCTAAGCATTCTAAAATCACGAGTCAGATTCCTAAAAGCCAAGAGATTAATGTAATGAATTTTTTAAAATATTAAACGCGGGAGGGTTTTTTGCTATGTTTTGGGGCTTTCAGGGTTCTTATTTCAAGCTTTTTTTTTTTTTTTGCTGAACCTCTGAAATCCGGGACTCTCTGGTCCAGCAACATCCATGGTTCGGCGGAACCACGGATGCTGCCGGACTGAAGAGCCTTGGCCAGCAAAGGTCAGGGGTGCAACCTAGGCTGGATTGGCGGTAGGGAACACCGCCCCAGCAGCAGGGCCCATCAGGGAGTGCAGTTCTGGCCAGGGACGAGAGCGGAGCCCACTGGCCAGGATTGGCACCAGAGAGCAGGGCTGACAGTCAGGAGGAGAAGCTGGATCTCTCTGGTTCAGCACCCGAGGTCTTCATAGTGCGGGAGCAGAGACTCAGGTCTGGAAGGTGCCAGAGCAGGAAGGTCCAACCCGTATTGTGGCAGCTAGAAACTTTTTTTAGTAAAATCTTACATAGACCTATGTCTCTAGGAGCTGAAACTTTAAGGGAATATCCCAATATCACAACATTCATAGAAAAATTGTGAGAATTGGCGGCACTGCTCTGTATGCATTTTCGTTACATTTAGAGCTCTCTGGTTTCTACTGGTATGCTGTGTAAACTACTGAGCACGAACCCATTAGTCATTTAAAAGAAGCCATTGCTTTCATCTCCACTGTCTATAATCAGCGTGGCTAGTATTGCTACTATTTGAACAAGACGTGGAGTGGAGCAAACTGATCAATACCCACGCAATCTGTATTTAGGGCAAATATTGGTCTTATATCCGTTACCATTCGTAGTGTGGCACTTCTGTGTGACACCGTTCATTCCTCATTGATATTAATATCATCTGATCTCCACAGCCACTTTAAACATTAGGTTCAGAGGGGTAGCTGTGTTAGTCTGTAACTGGAAATACTTAAAAAACAACAAATAGTCTTGCAGCACCTTAGAGACTAAAAAACTGTGTAGATGGCATCATGAGCTTTTGTGAGCACAACCCACTTCTTCAGATGAATGGAGTTAAGGGCTCCAGTTTTCAAATAAATAGCACAGAGGAGGGAATGGGGCGGGGGGGATGAGGAGGAAAAAGAAGGGGAAAAAAGGGGAAAGAAATTGTCATCTAGTGTCCATGCTAAATACTTAGGACCCACTTAAAGTGCCTTTTGTTTGGTTTTTGATGTCATTAGGATGTGGAATGTAATGGGCCAATGTCTTTGTTTAGACCTCTGCAGTAGGAATCAAACTTGTAAATGAAATTAAGTTCTGTAGGATAGTTCAGCATTTCTCAAATTGTGGCCAGGTCCCCAAAGTGGACCGTGACCTCATGTTAATGGGGTCACCAAGGCCACCAGGGCTAACAGTCAGCGCAGCCCCAGGGCATGGTGTGGGTGAGCAGGCGTCATGCCCCAGAAGGGGCGGGGTCTTAGGCAGAAGGGGTGGGGCCAGGTAGGCAGCTCTCAGTACTGCTTGGACAAGCAATTTTCCTTCCCCCAGCCCTCAGGGCCATTTGGAGTGGCACTCTGGAGATGATTCAAAGAGACCCAGGGCTTAAGCCACCACTGCTATAGCAATGGCCAGAATCCCAGGTCTCTCTGAACCACGAAGCCTCAGGACAACTGCCCTCTCCCTCTCACCCGTCAGTGGGCCTGTACAGAGTTGACTTTGGGAATGTCTACACTATCAAGTTTTGTCAACAAAACTTATGCTGACACCTAAAAGTCGACAAAAATCGCCACAGGGCATTCACACTTCTGTCAGTAGAACTTCTCCACATTGGGGGCACCATCACCAACCGTGTGAGCAGTGCATTGTGGGTACGTGTTCCACAGTGCCGTGTTGTGGGAAGGCAGAGCTGATCTTGGGGTTCCCTCCCAGTTCTCCCACAGCCACCTCAGCTGCTGGGCGCAGCATCACGAGTAGCTCTGTGAGCTTTCCCTGCATTGTGGGATACTGGTGAAAGCCAGTTCCATCTGCGAATCAAACAGTGTCTACACGGGCGCTTTGTCAACAATAAAGGGAGGGAAAAGGAGAAAAGTCTCTCGTAGGAGTGGAAGTTTTTTGTTACCAAAGCTAGGCTTTTCCCCCCTCAGTAAAAGTCACATTGCAGTATGCACACGCTCGCTGTTTAGTCTCCAAATGGTCGCTTTTGGGAACAAAACTTAGTACTGTCGACAAAGCCTTAGAGTTGCTGGGACCCACGGCTGACACCCGAGCCCCACCAACCAGGGCTGAAACAGCAGTCCCAGGGTGTTAGCCTTGGCTGTCAGGGCTAAGGCTACAGTCCCCTCCTCTTGGGGTCTTGTAATTTTTGTTGTCAGAAGGGGGTCACGGCCTCTGCAGGACTAACACAATTCCTGGTGTTTCATCACAAAACTCCTTTTTAAGGGCAAAAATGATTTCTTAAGCATATATGATTTTTTTGTTTGCTTTAATTTTATGTCATGAAAGATGCTGATAGCAAGCAATTGAATAATTAACTTAATTTGAATGGCTAAATAATGTTATCCCTTGGGGAATGTGACCGGAATATAATCTTGTATGTTTATGAAACATTGCAGTAGTGTAGTGCATGTGCAACTCAGGGAAGCAACCGTCTCAGTCTATGGGCGAGGCTGAGGGACTTGGGCTTGTTTAGTCAAGAGAAGAGTGAGGGGGGATTTGATAGCAGCCTTCAACTCCCTGAAGGGAGGTTCCAAAGAGGATGGAGAGAGGCTGTTCTCAGTGGTGGCAGATGACAGAATGAGGAGCAATCGTCTCAAGATGCAGTGGGGAGGCCTAGGTTGGCTATTAGGGGAATCTATTTCCCTAGGAAGGTGGTGAAGCACTGGGATGGGTTCCCTAGGGAGGGGGTGGAATCGCCATCCCTAGAGGTTTTTAAGTCCCAGTTTGACAAACCCCTGGCTGGGATGATTGAGTTGCTGCTTTTAGCAGGGGTTGGACTTGGTGACTTCTTGAGGTCTCTTCCAGTGCTGTAATTCTTTGGGGAGAGTTCAGCTGTGTTAGAAATCATCACGCAAAATCAAAAGATTTCCTAGAAGCAAATTGCCTGAAATCTTCTCACTGGGATTTTAGATCGTGTGAACTTTCGGAAGGGAGTAGGCCCTTCTCAGATGAAAAGGAGGGCTGGCATGAGAGTGACTAAAGTTATGGCGCTCTTCATAGATTTTTATTTTGGGGTGGGGGTATTGAAAGGGGTTTTTTTCCCCTGAATTGTTGAACATGTAGCATAGGAGCAAGTCAAGCCGTGTGCTGTTGTTTGATAGCCGCCGTGATGCGATGGAACACAAGGTGGCACAGCTGAACCTCAAACAGTGCATTAAACAGTGCTGATGTAACTAAATATGTGCCTCTCGGGCCCCCAGCACTGCTCGCGTAGCAGCTGAGTGAGGGGAAGGCGGCACATTTTATTCTAGCTTCTAAAACCAAACCCTTTCCTCCCACCCTTCGTATGCTGAGCTTGTGGGGCAGCTTCGTGTCTTCACCTTTCCGCTTAACATCATTCTTGGCCACATCCCGACGGGCTGCAAAGGCTGAAGTTATGATTAAGCGTCATAATATCAACAATCCCAGAATGAATGAGGTGTCTGGTGTCAAGGAGAAAGGCTCCAATTATTAGAATAATTGATTAAATGGCGAGTAACAGCTGTGGTAGCTTGGTCAAAGTTGACAGGGATGGTAATTGTCTCCTGATGGGTGGAGTGTTTTTATTTGATTCTGTTTTTATTTTGAGACCAACTATGTGCAGTGTAATACCCCAACCAATGTTTCTTGTAAGCTGAGAGCTTGGCTGGCCACCCAGGAGATTCAGATTCCTCTCAGCTGATTAGCAGAGTGCCCACAGAGTGTTTCTTTGGGTGGTGCCCATCCACATGTGCCTTGGTGCACATAAACAACATTGATTCCACACATGGATGGAAAAAAATTAGAGGGAACATTGACTCCAACACTTGGCAGTTCTGTATCTCTCCATTCTGTGTTGAACTACAAATATACCTTCCTGTTCTTAGTTTGATTCTTTTTTGCTCTCCAGCTAAGGCATGGTGCTCTCTCTATGTGTGGGAGGTTGGGGTGTACTAACTCCCATGAGACCACTCTTAGTACTGTTATTTTTATTTAATATTCTTTATATGACAGTAATGGCTAGAGGCTCCAGACACTATCAGGGCCCCTTTGTGCTAGGTCATGGATGGGCATCCTATGGCCTGGGGGCCACATGCAGCCCATCAGGGTTCTAGGTGTGGCCTGCAAGACCTTTGGTTTGCTGTTGCCATGCACCCAAGTTCACTGCTGATTTTCCATCCATGTAGTTTTTCTCCTACTGGCATGGCTAAAGTGACACACACGTAAAGCAAGTGCACATGAAGTGAGCTACGTGCCGATTGCACACAACATTGGACACGGCGTGCATGGCTCCCACAGTCCAAGCGCTGCCACGGTTCATACGAAACACCCCTCAAATTCTGGGTACGCAAGTGCAGTGAGAACATTACCCTGTCCTGGGAGACCGTCTTGGTTACGACAATCGTGTGGCCCACCGAAGTGAAGGAGGGCCCTTCCAGCAGCCCACTCACTAGCCTCGGTTGCCCATCGCTGTGCTAGTTGCTGCATAGACATATAAGCTGAATTCGGACTACGTTATAGCTTGAACGTCAACTCCTCTGCCCCCATGACAGGCCTAAGCTTAAATTCCCACTTAACGTGAGTTAGAGTTTTGGCGGGTGAATGGAGTTTTTGTATGTGCAAATTATCCCTCAAGCTAAGAATGCAGAGCAGATGTACTCACAACGGGAGAGAGCCCTTGCCTTGTTAGAGCTCACAGTTTTAGGGAACACTTTGAATCAAATGATTGAGAGAGTTGTATTTAATTCCTTGTTTATTTTAAAGTAAAATAAATGAATATTTGAATTTTAATACTCAGCTCTCCTAAAAACGGCTACCACTCTGCAGTGACAATCTGCCTGCTTACCTTCCAGTGGCCGGAATGGGTCTGTTGTATAAAATATCCGTTAATTATTAAAAACTTGGTTTATTGATCCAAATTCCATAGTTGTGCCCAGAGGTCTGTTGTGTTGGCTGCGGTACACAACCAAAATAAGAAAGCCGATCCCAAATGGAACATTTTTGGGGTGTGAGTTTATACCTTGTTAACATGGGCATGAAAGTCCCAGAGATAAAGATTGCCTGTGATCAGAACAAACGTAACACTGACAACGGCGGAATATGTTTCCCGGGCACTTCTTCGCCAACATGACTTCGCTTAACCTGGATGGCATCCTTCTAATGGTCAGAGGTAGCTCAGTCTTCATGCTCACTCAGGCCTTGGCCTTTCTGCTTGACCCGCCTGTGATGGTTCTGGGATTTATACTCAGACAACTGTGCAATAGAAGTTGGGCCGAGACAGAGTTCATTGCCATTCATTCTGTGAAGAGCCCTCTGGCAGCTTTGTTTGCCCTAGCTAGTCAAAACAATGAGTCCTGTGCCCCAAATCCCCAGAACAGGCTAGAAATCATTGGCCTTGTTTTTTAAAAGGCTTCATTTTAGTTTCCTTCTTGTATTGGAGGCTCTAAGGTTCATGTTTTCAGGCTCTTCTTCACAATCAGGACTAGAAATACTATTTTTTTAAATGAATGCAGAGAATCGCACATAAGCATGTGAATCCAGGAGCTCTAGCTTTAAGAAAAAAACTTAGTGAGATTTACAATAAAATCACCAGAATTGGTGAAACTACTTTAGTCATGAAATGGTGACTCCTTATGTAATTACCAATCCCCCAAGCCATCCGATTACCGTCATGTCATCTTAATTAATGATTAACAACTATCTAAGTGAGACATATCTTGTTACGCAGTTACATTGAAACCCTTGGAGTAGTAATTAGCTTTTTATTAACATTTCGCATCTTTCTTATTACTTCTAATAGAAGTTCTTATTTGAGACATTGAAAGTGTGACCACAGAATCAAAATGCCAATTATTGGCAATTTGTTTAGCATCCAAAATGGGAGTGAATAATTGAGGATATGATTTTACGTGTTGTCTACTGGGACTGAAACTTTTGTTGGTGGCAGTAATAGACTATGCTTCATGGTGTGGTTTTCTTTGAAACTCCATTTGCTTGTGCCAGTGGGTTAACAATACCTAAGTCTGGGCTCCTAAAAACTGTTTCTCAAGCATTAGCATTTTAGAACTGGAGGGTGGTTAATTTTGTTCGCTAGTCACCAATCTTTGATTTATAGCAGGCCTACATTCCTTTGGTGCACATTATTCTTTGGCTTAAAGCGAGTATTGCATAGCTTATCTTTATGCTGGTACAGTATTATAATGCAGATCACTATGACAAGCAGAAAAGTTATACTGTTGCAGGAATGGGTCTCTTTCTTGAGGAAGCTGTTTATGGCTGAATGCAGACCTTGTGGTCTGGTTTTTTGTTGTTGTTGTTTTCAGATACTGTGGGTGTTTTTTTTTTTTTTTTTTCAATCTGGAAAAGTACAACTCCCATCTATTTTTAAAAATAGTTCCCATCCCATATTAAAAATCTTTTGGCAATGGATTATACAGAATTAGGGCTTCCCCTCCATCCCCCCTTCCAACAAAACATTAATGGCCATTAGTGTTAATTATTTAGAGCTCCTTGTTGTGCACTCAGAAAACAGAGATTGATGCATGCTGCTGGGTAAGTAGGTCTTTAGCTCTGGCTCCAGTATTTCCTCCCACATTGTGCCAAAAACATGTCCTGGTGGATGGTATCCTTTGGTTTTTATTCAGCACGGTGTAAAAAAGCAGTATGCCCTGGGCTGCTTATTTTTTCATACGGCTGTAACCCCTCCCCATAAATGTTAGCCTACTGGCAAAATGCTTAATATTGTTCTTGTGTTTTTATTAATATCCTGCTAATTTTCTGCAGTCTGTGCTCTCGCCCAAGTAAAGGAGAAACTAACTGGTGACCTTTTCAACCCAGTTCACCTACCTTTTGCTTTACTGTTGGTTCGCAGACATCTCATAAGAACATAAGAAAGGCCATACTGGGTCAGAGTAAAGGTCCATCTAGCCCAGTATCCTGTCTGCCGACAGTGGCCAATACCAGATGTTCCTGAGAGAGGGAACACAACAGGTAATCATCATGTGATCCCTCTCCTGTCATCCATTTCCAGACAAACAGAGGCTAGGGACACCATTCCTACCCAGCCTGGTTAATAGCCATTGATGGACCTAACCTCCATGAATTTATCTAGCTCTTTTTTGAACCCTGTTAAAGTCCTAGTCTTCACCACATCCTCTGGCAAGGAGTTCCACAGGTTAGCTGTGCACTGAGTGAAGAAAAAGTTCCTTCTGTTTGTTTCAAACCTGCTGCCTATTAATTTAATGTGGTGATTCCTAGTTCTTATATTGTGGGAATAAGTAAATCACATTTCCTTGTTCACTTTTTCTACACCAGTCATGATTTTATGGACTTCTATTATATCCCCCTCTCCCCTTACTCTCCTTTTTTCTAAGCTGAAAAGAAGCTCTTTTCTTCTTTTCTCTTGGGATTTTCATGTTGAGTTTTCATTCCCAAAATGAGCCAAGACCCAGTAACAGGGTATTGTACTCTGTCCTCTCCACCCCTGCAAGGATATCTGAGGAGCTTAAGAAAAGGCAGTGAGCAGTGGCCACAAAGATTGCAATATACTTTTCTGGCATTAGATCCCAACGTGGCTGGCAGTCAATTTGCCATTTCTTCTTTGAAGACCTGGTCCTGCAAAGTGCTGATGAGCCCTCTCCGTGTCAGCTGAAATCCTCTTCGAATTGAAATCATTCAGTGCTTTCGACCCCTCATCTCTTACACATGCAACAATGACAGGGGTCCGCAAACTAGGGGTCTTGCACATTTATTTTGTGGGAGGTCACAAATCAGTCCGCTTCCATCCAGACTCCTGCTTTGCCTCCAGCATTTGTAAACGTGTTAAATACCAAAAAAAAAAAAAGTGTTTTCAATTCATAAAGGGGGCGAGGGCTCATTCAGAAGCTTGATTTCTGAAAGGGGACACTAGTACAGTACAAAAGTTTGAGAGTCACTGGACCATAGAATAGCATTTGATCTTTGTGTAATTTACAGAATTGGTTACTGTTGCTTTAAATAGTTTGGGAGCCCTCTAGTGGTCCTCACTGTTATGTTTCAGGAGACACCAGAACTCTGCCAGACAGCAGTGTGTGTACATAGCTAATCCTTCCATTTTATATATGTTCTGGAAGCATGGCTATTTGGATACTCTATATACTAGAAACAGCAGCATTTGGGGTTGATTTTACACCATGTATCCATATTTTCTATGGCTCGTAGAGCTGTAATGTCACAGCACTTACAGGTTTGATCAGTAGTATAGAGGTAGCCATGTTAGTCTGATCTTGTTAAAACAAAAGGAAAAACTATGTAGCACTTTAAGACTAACAAGATGGTTTAATAGCTGATGAGCTTTCATGGGCTAGACCCACTTCCTCAGATCATCAAGGGAGTGGATCTGAGGAAGTGGGTCTGGCCCACGAAAGCTCATCACCTATTTAAACCAACTTGTTAGTCTTTAAAGTGCTACATAGTTTTTCCTTTAGGTTTGATCAGTGCCTCCTAGATGTGAAATATACCGAAAAGTGATTTAAAATAATGCAGATTTGAAACATACCGGCTAAGATTAAACAAACCTCCGTGGCTAATCCATGAGTAGCAATGCCTCCTTCACAGTGTTTTATAGGAAGGTTGCTCTAGGTAGAAAGTCATTCAAATGGTGAAATGGTGGTACAAAACTTGGTGAGCAATTTACATCCTCTCCTCCCCCCCACCCCCCAATGTTCTGAAATATAGTCTAGCGGATGGATGTGGCCAGCTGTACATGGAGCTGTAGGGAGTTCTGGGGAAGAAAAGGAGAGCTTTTTATTAAGATAACTATGATTATCTCACTGATAACTGGCTTAATTTAGATCCCTGCATTTGATGAGATTATTTACTAATCTTGTCGGTACTCATTCTTGGCGACACTGTGAATTGAGTCTGAGCACCATCCCTGTTTGTATTTCAAGATCCCACAGTGATCACTGGTATTGTGTCCTTATGCAGTTCTTGGCTTTTTAGAGGGGAATAATGGTGTTTTCTAATTCATTTAACTGGAGTCGCATTTGTAAGTATTCTCTATGAGGACTCTAAGTCTGTGGTTCTCAGTGACTGGGCTGTGGGCTGTCACCCCAGTCTCCGAGAGCTCCCTGGCAGGGTTTAGGAAGCAATTCCAGACCCTGATATGAAAAAGGTTGAGAAACAGTGATTTAGGTCAGTGGTTTTCAAATGACCCCTGGCGACCCAGGACTGGAGGATGGAATGTCGGGCGCTGGGTCTCGTTGCTGCAGGGGGATCAGGTGAGCAGTGGGAGTGTTAAGGCAGCTCCCTGCCTGTCCTGGCGCCGCAGCCTGCGCTGTGCCCCAGAAGTGGCCGGCAACAGGATCACCTCCTAGAGAGAAGGCTCCATACACTGCCCCTGCCCTGAGCACTAGCTCCGCACTCCCATTGGCTGGGAACCTGCTGCCGGCTACTTCTGGGGCGCAACATGGTCTGGAGTGCCGGGAGAGGCAGGAAGCTGCCATAATCCACTCACGCCAGTCGGTACGTAACACCTTCGGTCCCACCTCTCCTGAATGTGATGAGCAATGGCAGCTGGCTTAAAGTTATGCTGCCCATTCCTTTGTGTCATTTGTTTTCCCCTCAATAAATGTGTTCTCACTAGTAAAAGCCTCCCAAGTAATTGAAACAAAAGACAGGACTATGCAGCTCTTAAAGGCTAACAAGATGGTTTAGTGCTGCATAGTCCTGTCTTTTGTTTCAGCTAGACCAGACTAACACGGCTGCATCTCTGTCACTATCCCAAGTAATTGTCTCTGTGTGCAGATGATGTGTCTTACTGCACAATACAATATCCTTGCCTTCTGCTGTGGGAATGCATATCGGAAACCGGGCTTTATTATCTGCAAAAGTTGTGTCAGGGCTGTTCCCCACTCTGGCACTCCACATGCAGAAAGTGGGGTCCCGCAAAAGACCATAAATACCTTGCCTCTATAGGCTCTGCCTACAAAAAACTCCCAGGAGTCACAGATGCTCTGACTCTAGAAGATAGATTGCCACCATCAAGTGGTTTATTTAAAAGAACCCTTAAAAAATCAGGAAGGAACAATTGAATTCCTTCCCCAGGGTACCCCAAGCTCTTCTCCACAAGAGAGCTTGAAAAAAGAAACAAAAGAAAACACAGAAAACAAACTGTGTCTCTGATAGCTGACTTCCCAGGCTAGGCAGGCCCACACCGAGACCTCCTGTTACCTTCCAGAATCAAATCACCACATTAGAAAGGGGGATTTTGTTAGCAAAACAAAAAGCTATACTTGATAAAGCATACTTAGTTGCTAGGACAGAGCAACTAAGAAAAGAACAGCTCAAAACAAAAAGGAACAATCTTTGGGCTTACATATGGTAAGTGGAGAAGGAAGGGCATGTGGAATTCACAGAGAAGTTTAACCCCAAACAAGCAAAACAAAGAGAAATACTGTGATCGTGACTAAATATACATTTTACCTTATTTACTTAAGATCTCTTCACGGTCCAGTCCACTTCCATGCCCCAAATTCCTTGGAGGCATGGTAGTCCTGATTACTGCATGGTGCTCCCTCCAGCCCAGGGGTGGCCAATTCATTACAGATGAAAAGCCAAATTAGTGGTGGATACAGCACAAAGAGCTGAGGGAAAAAGTTGTTGAGGGGGAAGAAAAAAACCCAAAACCCCGGCCGCTGCATTTGGTCAAGCACAACAACAACAAAAAAGAAAAAAGAGCAGACATTGCCCTTTTAAGTTGGCCATTTTGAAGTCTGGTTCTGGTTCTTTCAGAGGGTGCGGAGAAATGTCAGCTCTTTGCAGAACCCTTGCTTTCATTTCCACGGAGCACCAATCAGCAAACATTGGCCTAGCGTAAAGTTCTTGAGCAAAAACACGCTGCCCCTTTAAGAGGTGTGGGTGCGGGAACCGCAGTTTTTTCTCCGAAGAGTCACATGCAACTCACAAGCTGCGGGTTGGCCACCCCTGCTCCAGCCCTTAACTTAGAACTCACACAAAGGAGGAGCAGCTAAATATCTACATACAAATCAGATTTCAACAGTCTTTCCCATTGGCTTTCCCGGCTTTCTGTCAACACCCATGCTAGATACCTGAGCTTAACCCTTCAGTCACTGGGTGCTGGCCAGCACTCCTCTCTCTATCACAAGCAGGAACTTGAATTTTAAAATTTAGTCTTGATTTTAAATAATTTTTTACAGGGAAAATATTAACACAAGTTCTCCCCTAATTTTGTGCCAGCAAAAGGTACTGACCTATTCTGAGTATATCCATTTGCTTCGTTTGGTAAAAAGTCAACTATTGCTTGTTCTGTAGCATACTCTGTGCAGTGGCATGGTAAGATTCATGAGTCTTTGGAGGGCCTGTCAAACAAAGGCCTTGTGTGTATTTTCCATCATTTTTTTTTCAGCTATTTTTGATCTTTTTTTGGATTGTAGCAGCAAAAAGTAATGACAAATTTTAAAGGAAGGTTTGGTTCAGAAGTTCATACTTATTACGTTTTAACATGTAATGACCCTGGTGAAATAGACTAGATCTTTGGTTCACTTTAAACCTACAGCTCAGTTGCATCTACAGCTTTAATTTTTGGAGAACTAGATTGCTAGAGCATCAGCTCTGGCTCATGTGGCTTCAAAAGAGAGAGAGAGAGAGGGTATGTCTAGACTACATGCCTCTGTTGCCAGAGGCATGTAGATTAGGCTACCAGACATAGTAAAATGAAGCAGCGATTTAAATAATCGCCGCTTCATTTAAATTTACATGGCTGCCGCGCTGAGCCGACAAACAGCTGATCAGCTGTTTGTCAGCTCAGCGCGATAGTCTGGACGTGCGGGTATCGACATCAAAGGCATTTGTCGACCACCCAGGTATACCTCCTGAGATGAGGTTTACCTGGGTGGTCGACAAATACCTTTGATGTTGACACCCGCGCGTCCAGACTATCGCGCTGAGCCGACACACAGCTGATCAGCTGTGTGTCGGCTCAGCGCGGCAGCCATGTAAATTTAAATGAAGCGGCGATTATTTAAATCGCCGCTTCATTTTCCTATGTCTGGTAGCCTAATCTATATGCCTCTGGCGACAGAGGCATGTAGTCTAGACGTACCCAGAGAGAGAGAGAATGTATTCCATTTAATCAGAATATCTCTTGCAAAGAATGCAAAATAATACATGATAAATTGCCTGTTGCAAATGTGACTTTGCCATGAAAACTGTTAGTGCTTCATTCTTGGAGTGTTTTACATGAATGCAGGCAATGTCTGCAGAAAAACAAAGCAGCAATCTTATTTATTCAGTGTAAACAGTTTTAATGTTCCTCTACCAGACAATCAGTCATTGCCCTGGAGGGTCTTATTTATTTGCTGATAATGCAGCAAACGGGGTGTCTAGAGCACTAATACTCCCCAGTCATTGAAAACATTTTATTTAAAATCAAACTACAGCATTTGGTATTATCCAGTCTTTATTTGTCTATGAGGCTGACAGCAGCCGGTAAGCAGGTACTGTGTATCGTTTGCAATTGTTATTCTATATTCAGTGATTATATCTTGCAAATTACCGACAAACAAACTTCTTGCTTTAATAATTCATATTTCGGTTGCATAACTTGTTTTACTTTCTGTAAAATAGTTAGACAGGAGCATGGTTTTTAGTGCAAAGTGTATAAAGTAGAAAGCATAATGCCACGTAAATCACATCCTAAAGATGAAAGCAGATTTTCAGCGTCCGAATTACTGAGCACTTAATGTGCTGTGTAATCTGTGTTTTGTTTTGGGGTTTTTTCCCTGGCATACCACATCAGGAAACAGGTTTGGGGAAAGAGGCTTTTTTTTATTATTGTAAACTGTTTGTTTTTCTCTTTGATCTTTCCTCTGGGAATAGCCTTTCCTGTATTATAGGTCATGTCCAACAAGTTTGCACCTTCTTGCTATTGGCCACTGGGTCACTGACAGAGGAAGTCAGCAGAAATCAGTTTTGAGATCTCCTGTGTCTGTTAGCTAATCATTCTGATTAAGGGGCTGGCTCCAAATGGCAAAATTACCCTTTTGTCTTCTACTGCATGCTTTAAATGTTTCTTTGCATTTTCATCAGTGTTGCCAAAAAATTCCCATCCTCCTGAATTACCTAACCCTTTCACCTCCGGGCACTACATGCGCATCAGGAGCAAGATGTTTTTAGCATTTTATTTTCAAGCTACAGCAAACTGAATTTGATCATATCTATAGCTACCTGAAATTATCTCTAGGGTGGACTGGATGAAAACTTGTGTTTTTTGTCGGTAACATCCATATTTGTAAATGGTCCCTTTTAGGGATAAAGATTATCCCTCTTTGTGCTTTTGTTTTGCTGTGCCAGCCTGAGCCTCCCCTCTAAAGCCCATACAAATTTGCTTTCAAAAATCTGTTTCTAGAGTGACACTTTTTAAAAAATCAACCTATTTCTCTTCTGCAGTGCTGATTGGTCTGATAAAATTGACAAGCCGATCGCGTCAAAAGGAAATATCCTTGGCTTAATTGTAAGCTAAGTCTCTCTTAATCCAGGGGAGCATTTGAGATTCTGTCCAAGTGTTCAATTTCCCAGGCCGCTGAGGTCTGTGAATTTCTTTCCCCAGCCTCTAGGCTGCTGCAGCACAAGTCAGCATAGCTAATGCAGATAGATTCTCCCCCCCCCTTTTTTCCCCTCCCCCCTTTGATTCGATATGAACAGACTGGTAACTCCAGTGCTAGAGCGAAATCTGACATAACTCTGCAGATGGCTACATTCAGATGATACACCTAGGGATTTTTCCTAAAGGACAGTAACATTTAAATGCTAACGTTTATTTTTTCCCTTGTTGCGTTTTTTTCAGGATTGCCAGTCCCAAAGAAGAGCCCAAAGTCGGTAAGTACCTACTCACCTACTGGTTCTGTTTGACTGTTTTGTGTGAGGGGGCTTGTGGGCTTGATTTTTTTTTTTTTTAAACGTGGGGTGTTGATTGTTTTAAGTTGTCTGTCTGTTTCGACACTGATTGTCTTGCACAGCTCGTGCTGCACGGTGAATTGAGAGAGGAATTCAGAACAGAAAGGGGAGCTTGTTGCAAATAAAGCTAGAGGTTTACTGATCCTCTCCCTCGCTGGTTACCTCCCCGGACCCCCCAAAAAGCCATTGTTTTCTTTTTTGAAAGATGGGAGGCTCCACCTTCTTTCCAGAGAGCAGCTCCTAACAGAGGAGTCCACAGATTCCAACCTTTTGCGTTTACTCCCTGGTCTCCCTCACCAGCTGGTGAATGATTTTTATGAAATATTAAAGCATGTGTATTTATAGGCAGACAAACCATGCATATTTACAGTTTCCAGCAGATACTGTTAGTTGCCCCACTGCTGCAAACATCTTGTCGTGTAGCTTGGCTTTAGCAGCATTGTACTGCAGGTGCTGGGATCCTTTATTTAATAATAAAAAAAAAAGCAAGAAGAAAAATAATCAATATTTTCCTGTCTTTTTCTAATCCTGTTTCCCTGTAGAACTGTTACCTGGTTGACGTGTTAGCTAATAGCTTAGAAGCTATGGTCTAAAGTGTCCTTAAAGCTCATTCCTAGTATAGTGGAATAAAATTAACAGAATGTTCATGAGCCAGAAAAGGGATGAATATTTTATAGGAAATGAGATATTTACCAGGTGAAAGCTTCCATTTATTTGAAGGGCTAGGGAAGAAGGTAGGCTTATTTCCCAATAGCTTTGGGGAAATCACATGAGCGAGGTCTTTGCAATACTATAAGACACCGTGAAAGTTCACTGACGGCCTGTTGTGGGTGCCGGTAGCTGCAGCTGCTAACAGTCCACTTTTCGGGAAAGCTCGTTTGTTAAGAAGAGGAGCAGAATCTCCTGCTTTTAATGTAAGTTCTCTGCTCATCCAAAAAGATAGACCTGAAATAATTAATGTGATTCTGATGGCTTAGAGCAGTGCTGATTAAAGTCACGTGACTTCAGGCCTATACCATTGTCAGTTTGCATTAACGTTGGGAGGGAGAAGTGCGGTTTGGGTTCTCACTCACATCACAGAAATGTCAGAGTGTATGCGTTTACTTTTGTGTCATAGTCATAGTTAATTCAGCCTTTGGTAAAACAGAAACAAGTGTGTAAAATATGTACAAGCGGAGCAGATTTTTTTCCCCTGTCAGAGAAGGAACAGTTGAATGGATAGTTATAAACCATATTCATTAAACCATGATGTGGTGAATGAACTTTGATTTTAAAAAATACGAGCCCTCCCAGAACAAAGCCATGTAATATCCCCTTATTAATCTGATGCTGTGCTAAGCACCTGCGAAGTGAACAATGATTCATTAGAAGCATTTTAAATCTGACACACCTAAATCCATATATAAGGGTAATCCTCCCTGAACAAACAAAGAGACCTGTTTACAAACAGGTGTAGTTCTGGAGTCTTTAATGAATTTACGAGCCCCTAGCTGTAGACTTTTTGTCCCCTGGAGAATTTGCTTTCTGAGAGAGCATTTCATTCACTGAACACCACTAGATTCCTTGCATGTTACACCCCTGAAAGCTCTCTTGCCGTTCTTCATAGCTCTTTGGTATTTTTCACCAGGCAGTGATGTTCCATCCAAAGTGGAAGAATCCAGTAGAACAATCTTCCTCCTCTTTTTAGATGGGAAATGGAGCGTTTACACTAGCAACTAGTGGATAATACTGTCTTATCGTGATAGATGGTGGCAGCTGTTTTTAGAGTGCATGAAAGTCTGATAGTCGCACTCCTGAAAGGAAAGGGACTAGAATGACCAACCACTCTCTTTAAGTGAAAAGGATACAAAGATTATCAATGTTTTACTCATATTGCTACAGTAAAACCCGTCTTATCCGACACACTCAGAAATTAGGGCACTCTGGTTATCTGAGGGTCCCATCAACCTAGGAAAAACCAATGGACAATAATAGTAAAACTCAAGTTTTTAATATTGGTGGTTTTGTAATGTGAGGCAATTGGTCTCACGTTTCTATTTTGAGTTAAAGATTATTATAATTTCTTAAATACAAATTTTTTTAAACTAATCACGGTAAACCAAGCCAGGCCTGTGCGCCTGAAGATGTGACAGTACCGTGGCTGGGAGCAATGCCGGTTAACAAAGTTTTCTGGTTAACTGAGTGCCGGATCACAAAGGTTTCACTGTCCTTTACCTGCATGTAATGAGATGAGGTGGGAGTGGAGGAGGAATGCTTCCCAATTATAACTGCACTGGCATTGAGTCCCACTCGTTCCATTTGATACAGACCCTTCTGCGCCTGGGGGAAGAGGTGGAGACTTCCCTGAGGTTCTGCCTTGCAGCTGCCCTGCAAGAGTTTGAGGGTTTGACTGTATGACACACATCAAATATCCCTGCCTCAGGGCACAAGGGCCAAGGCCCATCCAAGTTTTTCCAAGATTCCACCATGTGGGCTAGTGCAGCTGCACTTGTGAAATACATGGTGTGGGTTTCATGTAGCCCCAGCCTTCCTCTTCACCGTCCTTGTTCTTCAGGAGGACAAAATTTGCTTCGTGATTGATAGATGAGCTGCTGTTCAATAAGCTGCATGCAGGCAGCCCTCATGCGGGTAGGCTGGCTTTGTGGGTAAGCCCTCATTTTGTTTTCTGTACTGTGCAGAGTAAACGAAAGTTCAGCTCTTCAATCCCCTCCTACTCTTGCGCCGAGCTCAGGGCTGATCCCTTCCTTCTCTGCAGCCTAATGAAGCCCCTCTCCGATCCCAGATCTATTCCCCTCCCCCACTCTCCCAGCGACCTAGTGCCTCTGCCTGGCTTTATACCCGATTCTGTTCTACAGCTGGCCCCCATCCGGCCATAGCTGCCTAACTTGGCCAGACTCCGTTTTGATAGAGACCTTTTTAGGACCCCAGGAGTTCAGCTGTTGCAGGACCATTGCTGTGCAACGTCAGCAGTGTTTATCTCCGAGAGAATACACATGCAGACAGAGAAAAGCACGAATGCATTTCTGAAGGCTTTTTATGTCTCGTTGTTAGTTTGCTATTGGTCTCACCTGGCGAGATGTGACCTGAGTTCAAGGTGCTGTGATTCTTTGCGTCAACAGCTAATATCATGACTAAAGCCCGCACCGGACAATGTCTTTCCACTCCTTTAGATGAGGAGTCATCAGCTGTAGCAAAGGAGGCAGCGGAGGTGGAACATAGGCCTAGGAAGCCAGAATGTAGGTCTTGGAAGGTAAATGAAGGAGGAAGTGACTTGGGAAGATTTTTGTTTTAGAATATATGGCTGTGCAACGTGGAACTTTGATATCTGAGCATTTTTTGCATGTACAGCAGCTCTAGAATATTTTGGAATGTATAGAATTTTGGAATATTTTGCCTTTTAGGGCAAGAGCTTTTCAACTGAGCTTGAAGGGGCCAAGTTGAAAAAGGGCTGAGTGCCAGGTTGTAAGTGCTCTGCTCTCGAGCTGATTGAAGTTTCCAGTAAAGAATATATTTCAGCAGCTTTGTGAATAAGCAAAAATGCTTACGGAAAATGTTTGCTTTCTTGGATAATTTTTAGATTTTTTTTTCATCAACTCACTCAAACGTAAACATTTTCAACTAAAAAAAAAATGAAACTATTGACGCTTTTATCTGTTTGGGGGCTGGCATTTCCTGTTTCTGGGAGTTTGATATTTTTGGATGATAAGTACAATTCTTTATCCCCTCCTCCCCACTGAAAACATTGATGAGAGCTAACATTTTTTGGTTTGTATCGAAATATCCCACACAGAAGAAAGAAACTTAACCCCTTGAAGAGGAGCCAAATTTCTCAAAGGGACTTTGGTTCCAGTCTAAGCACTGAAATATGTTATCAGTCCTCAGAGCAGCTAAGTATTCTGGACGCTGGACTCTTTTGAAAGTGTTACCATTAGTTAAGTGCCCCAATAGAAGCTGAGGTTTTACAATTTCTCTGCCTTAAAATCGTATATATTCACAATCTCCCCACAAACTACTCCCGTTCGGCCCAATCTTCTCTTTGTCCAGCAGCAGGAAACAGTGCTAAAGAAGGCAGAAATACTTTGCTGTAGGGATTGGTGCTTTTTGGCTAAGATACATTCAGGCCTGGTCTGCCCTACACAGTTATGTCAGCATAAGCTGCCTTACATCAACCTAACTCCATAAGCATCTACACTACGATGACGCTGCCCCCACCCCCCGGCTATAAACAGAGACTTATTAACTCCACCTGCACAAGAGGCATAAAACCAATGTCGCTGTAGTTAGGTCAGTGACGCCGCATTGCTTACATCAACTGTTGCTGCCTTTCAGAAGCTGTCCCACCTAGGGATGTTAAATTTCGATTACTCAGCTATTCGAGTAGTCGATGGAATTTCCATTGACTGCTTGATTTAATTGAAAAGGGAATGGGGGGGCACAAATGTCTCTTGTTACATTTCAAAGGCAGAGGTACAGCAGGGAATCCCAGCTCGAGTAGGGACTGTATCTGTCCCACCCCCAGCACCACGGAGATGGTGTTGGGGGAACTGGCTTTTAAGCTGGCTACTCTGAGCACCGGCTCCTGCTCTTCCCTCCCCCCCCCCCCCACCCCCACACACACCTTGCTGCCTTTGATATAGAGGCAGCAGGAGGGGGGGTGGAAATGCGAGTAGTCGACTCAACTACCCGATACACCTAGGCTTATCGAGTAGTTGACTATTTGAATACTCTTTAACATCCCTACACTCACACTGGCAGTTAAATCAGTGCGAGAGTTCTTGGTGAGGACACACACCACTGATACAAAGAGCAAGGCATAGATATACACACAAGCAATGTAATTACTGCAGTGGCTGCATGCCAGAATAGATTGATGTAATTTTGTAGCGTGGACATGCCCCAAATCTATCAACAGGAATAAAATAGTGTACTTAGATCCCATCACAATTTTCAACATTGTGTTGCTTGAAAAGAGAGTTGTCTCCAAATGTGTGTTAATGTGTCAGTAAAGACACACGGTATATTTACGTCTGATTGGGCAACCTTAATTGTCCATTTCCATTTTTTTTATTTCTGTTTTATACAATGAACGTGCTTTCTAAAGTTGTTTTGTTACAAAAATCACACATTTTACAGAGCTTTTCCTTCTTACCCAATTTGTGTACATTTACAGTAGTAACTCCAGATTAAAGAAAGGTTAGAGAGGTTATTTATTTTTGGGATCAGATTTTTTTTTCCTTGCTTGCTGGTTTGTTTTGCCTCGAAGATACAGAAAGTTTCAGTTAGACCCAAAATACAGATTAAAACTTCTAGGATTGAATGCCAGATTTAAATTGTTTAAATCATTTTCCATATAATAGGCTCAATGTTATTTTTGTTAACTTCTCATTTAAAGAGAAGATGATCATCCAGGAGGATGGTATTAGTGTCGTTTTGTTGTGCTGACAAATGTGACTTGAATACAATTTTCTACTGTAGTCCATATTATCAAGGTTCTATAAATCAGCTATTTTTAATTACACTGGCAGGAAACCTGGCACACTGTACTGAAAGCAGGCTTTTGTTGTTTAATTATGTGCCACAAAATAAAACAAGAGCAACACAAAAATGCTGCAAAAATGTCTTTTTTTTTTTTTTTTTAGTTATAAACTAGCATCCCCCATCTGAGATTTTGTTTGTCGAGCTCGGTCTTAAAATGGCTTACTTTAGAACCCAGGATTTTGTAGGAGCATCAGGCTGGGTATGAATTAGCTTCTTTCACCACTTTGAAAAAAAAAGGGGGGGGGGAATTTGGCTCTGATATTTGAGTTTAAAAACTAGTTGCTGAGCTGGCACAACAGGCATGTTCCGTGGAAAATGACTTTAAAGTACCCAGTTAATTGAATATTCAAGTCAATGGAGACATCAGTTAAAGAAAGGCCAGTAATGGGTCAAGAACTTCAGTACAAGTCTAGAATGTCAAAGCAATTTGTATACTCCGAATTCCCCACTGGCTGGCATAAGCCCAAATGCACCCGACGATTGTACTTGCGATATAAAATCATACGAACAAGGGCATTTTAAATAAAGATTTTCTCTGAATCCATAATTCGTCCCACTTGTTTTTGAGCATTATGGCTCATCTGGTCTAGTGGGCACTGAGCAGGACAGGAGGCTGGATTTCTAGAGCTATCTCAGTCATTGACTTTGCTCTATCCCTTTCACTGAAAAGTCTCAGAGGGGTGGCCATGTTATTCTGTAGCTTTAGAATCATAGAATCATAGGACTGGAAGAGAGGTCATCGAGTCCAGCCCCCCGCCCTCAAGGCAGGACCAAGCTCCGTCTACACCATCCCTGACAGATGTCTATCTAAGCTGTTCTTAAATATCTCCAGAGAGGGAGATTCCACCACCTCCCTTGGCAATTTATTCCAATATTTGACCACCCTGACAGTTAGGATTTTTTTCCTAATGTCCAATCTAAACCTCCCTTGCTGCACTTTAAGCCCATTACTCCTTGTCATGTCCTCAGAAACCAAGAGGAACAAATTTTCTCCTTCCTCCTTGTGACACCCTTTTAGATATTTGAAAACCGCTATCATGTCCCCCCTTAAAAACAACGAGTAGTCCTGTGGCATCTTGGGAGACTGACACATGGATTAGATCATGAGCTTTTGGGAGTAAAACCCACTTCATTAGATGGCTTGGAGTGGAAATGACAGAATCCAGGGCATATAGAATTGCAAAATCATTTTCATAATCAAGTCCATTATCATTCATTAACGCTGGTCCTACAACTGACAGGGAACTGCTCTTGCTATTCTATATACACCTTGGAGACTGTCATTTCCATTCCAATTCATCTGATGAAGTGGGTTTTGCCCACAAAAGCTCTTGATCAAATATATTTGTTCGTCTCCAAGTTGCCACAGGACTAACTTTTAGTAAAGTTATTTCACTTCCCTGTGCCTCTATTTCCCTTGCTATGTCTCTGTCTTGCCTGTTTATATTGCATGCTCTTGGAGGCAGTGGTTTCTTTTTCAGTATATCTATCTACCACCCAATACCATGAGGCCTTGATCTTGATTAGAGACATTTTGTGCCACTGCCATGCAAATAATGGCAATGGGATGATCCCATATGAGGGTAACTTCAGTGATTCTGTACAGATAAGTGCCACATTGCATGCTGGGGCGGCACTAAAGGCCGTTCTTTGTTTGTAAAGTGAGTTTAAGTGCTCGAGTAGATCCTACAATTTGGGTCAGGGCTGAACCGAAGCACCTCTAGGTTTGGCAGTTGAGAGCCCTGGCACTTCTGGGCTTGCTGCATCAATTTTGAATGTAAAAAAATTGCTAGAGCCCTGGCACCTAACTGCTTGAGCGTCAGCACCTCGTTCAGTACAAATCAAGTGCTGGTTGGATCGAAGGCCCTTTAAAGGCAACATGGCTCTTTCTGTTTACTTCCACGGGCTTTGGATCAGGCCCCTGGTGCCAAGGAGAGAAATCAAGTCAATAGCATTAGACGCAAAAGCATACGAGGCAGACGATGCCGTTGCACGTTTCTATCATTGCTGTACCAGTGTGCCTCAATGTGCTTTCCAGTGCCAAGAAAGATAATGGAGCAGATAATGAAGGAAGCTACTTGCACACATCTAGAAGGTAATAAGGGGATAAGCAATGGTCAGCATGGATTTGTACAGAACAAATCATGTCAGAGCAACTGGAGAGCTTTCTTTGATAGGTTAACAAGCCCTGTGGATAAGAGGGAAGTGGTAGATGTGGTATAGCTAGACCAGGGGTCACATACTCATAGCCCATATACCATCTAAGGGCTGAAATATATTTGCAATCTGGACCAGGAGACTCAGCGGCTGGGGGGGGGGGGGGAGCGCAGGTATGAACCTGTTTCCCAAACCCTGTCCCTTCCTGCCACAGCCCCACAGTCTCCCCCCATGGCACCCAACTCCTGAGGGACCCAGCCTCAGGGATTACTGGGGGGGGGAGATCTGGTGTGGGGTGGCAGCAGCTGGGAGCGTGGGGAACTCATCAGGGCAGAGCTTAAGGGACAGGTTCGGACATGCCTGACTGAGTCGCCAGGTCTCCCAGGCAAGTTTGCGGATATACTCTGGCCTGTAGATAGGCATGAGTTTGAGACCCCAATCTAGATTTTAGCAAAGCAGAGCTACTATAAGGTGTGAGCAAAACTGGTTGGGTAACCATTCCCAGAGAGTAGTTATCAGTGGTTCACTATGATGCTGGAAAGGCATTACGAGAGGGTTTCCGCAGGGATCCATTTTGGGACTGATTGTATTCGGTATCTTCATCAATGACTTAGGTAATGGAATAGAGAGTACCCTTGTAAAGTTTGAGGATAGCACCAAGCTGGGAGAGGCTGCAAGTGCTTTGGAGGATAGGATTATAATTCAGAATGATGTAGAAAAATTGGAGAAATGGTCTAAGGTAAATGGGATGAAATTAAATAAGGACAAATGTAAAGTTTTCCATTTTAGGAAGGAACGATCAGATTCACATGTCCAAAATGGGAAATGACTGTCTAAGGAGTGCTGTGGAAAGGGATAAAGGGGTCATGGTGGACTACAAGCTAAATATGAGTCAACAGTGTGATGCTGTTGCAAAAAAACCCCCAAAATTCTGGGATGCATTAACAGGAGTGTTGTGAGCAAGACATAAGAAGTCATTCTTCCGCTCTACTCTGCGCTGATTAGGCCTCAAGTGGAATAGTGTGTCCAGTTGTGGGCACCACATTTCAGGAACGATATGGACAAATTTGAGACCGTCGAAACAAGAACAACAAAAATTACTAAAGGTCTCTAGAAACCATGACCAATGCGGGAAGATTGAAAGAACTGGGTTTGTTTAGGCTGGAAAAGAGAAGACCGAGAGGGGACATAATTGCTTTCAAGTATCTAAAAAGTTGTCACAAGGAGGAGGGACAAAAATTATTCTCCTTAACCTGTGATAGCATAAGAAGCAATGGGCTTAAATTGCAGCATAGCAGCTTTAGGTTGGCCATTAGGAAAAACTTCTTAACTATTAAAGTGATTATGCACTGGGATAAATTGCCAGGGAAGTTGTGGAATCTCCATCGTTAGAGATATTGAAGAGCAGGCTAGACAAACACCTATCAGGGGTGGTCTAAATGTTGCTTGGTCTTGCCATGAGTGCAGGGAACTGGACTTGATTAAAGTTGCTCTTCTAGAAGAGAATATGGTTCAGTTTCCATGATCTTTTTGTCTTTGATCTCTCTGGAGAAACCTTTCACAGATGCGCTAATTAGGATTAATCATTGTTATATTGGCTTATGGTATATGAATCCATGTTTACTCAAAACTGCTGAGATCACCAGTATTAGCTAATGACCTGTCATCAAATTAGATTTCAGTCATTACTCCCTACCCATCTAAGTGACATTTGACCCAGACACCATCTATTGAAAAATTCCATATGTTTCGCTTGGTTCTGAGAGACATAAGCATGGGATTTAATATTATTTTCTTGTCATGGTAATAAGATTCTAGTTACTGTATACAAAAATGCATAATCTGCACTGAAGTGCAGCATACAAGCAAAGCGTCCAAGAATGAGTTGGATTTTTTTTGTTTACGCATTTAGTTTCCAAGGTTTATCCATTTAGTTAGACTCGTAGGGGGAGAAACACAGACGTTGACAATGATTTTTGGCTCCCACAGAATGAAAAGTGAAAATTGGCTGTACTTTTTAACGTGAGATTTGACATTTGCTAATCAACTAATATCAATGAGGCCCTTTTGTAATGTGTGAGGAAGAGAACACGGTGATCATTGTTTTAAACACATGGACTGTCTCTTCTTGGTAACTTTTCAGAAACATTTTACTGCATATTTTATAGCATGAACCCTTGCAATGTAAATGTGATTCTTGTTAATATACATACATGATTGTAGCCTATTATATGAATGTGCTTTAAGAACATGCCCAGTTTAGCTAAATATTGACAAGACGGGTCTTTTTCATGCTGGGTAGAATGTAAGAATGTCGTATCCCATTTAATTGGCTAGTTGGGGCCTACCGTGGTCAAGGGCTACTCCTGTTAAATGGTGAGGGCTGGAATTAAGTAAATATCACCCATTAAGGGTGGATGCCTACCCGTTAATCAGTTAACCTTTCACATCCCTAATAGAATGAGCCTTGAATTTAATTAGAAACGTTTTTCTTTGTTTTAATACACTTGTTTAAAACAAAGAAATTAAATTGCAAGTAATTTTTTTAGGTAATATAAAGGACCTAATGCAATGCCATAAGATTCAAGTCTTAAATCTGAAATTCCTTGAACTCCGTTCCCAACCAACTTATTATCACTTGAGGGTTGCCGAGATCTGTGCGTGAGATGTGATTTCTCATAGAAAGGTCTGTAATGCCTACACCCAGCAGCAGTTAAGCACTGCTTTTCAGAGTGCTGATGGTTTTTTCTCCTTTCTTTTGTGGGTTTATGTTAAACCCATAAACTTATCTGAATACTGATGTTTGTAGTTTCACGTTGGTGGTGGTGGTGGTGGGGATATTGAAACTAGTATCCTATAATGATTTTTTTTTTTTTGTGATGAGACATAGAAGGCTGGATGTTTTTTGTGATTAATTGCATTCCATTTTACGTACGCCTTCTGCCAGTCTGTCTGTCAAAGTGCGTCTCGGGGAAATTTTCTGCAGTCAGCATTAACTGGAAAGGGTGGCCGCCAAAATGTGAAAGTATATATTTCTGTGGGCATGCAGAAACAGTGAACAAAGAAGGGGGAGGAACAATGATGGAAAACACCCGCCGGGAGACCAATAACCTTCTGTTCTTTCTCCTTCCCCTTGCAATCTTCTGTCCAGCAACCACTTGAAAGGAAAGACAGCCAAAACAGTTCTCAGCATAGCGTCTCTAGCCACCGCAGCACACACACTGCATCACCCGTCCATACCACTCAGGTGCTTCCCGACTACCCGACCTCTGAAGCACCAGCTGTGGAGCAGCCGGACAACTCTGGGCAGAAAAAGCCAGATCCATTCAAAATCTGGGCCCAGTCCAGGAGCATGTATGAAAGCCGACGTGAGTATTGAATAGGTGTGCTTGCTAAGGCTGCTGCTCTGGTTGCCACTCTGTGAGTGATTTTCATCCATAGGAATTAATTGCTATTGCAAAGAGAAAGCTTTCAGTGGGTTAAATTGATACATGAAAATGAAGTGCCGGTGAAAAGTTGAGACGATCAGCAAATTCTGTCTAGTTCATGTTAACGAATCAGTTTGGTCTTGGACGGAGAATGAGCTTTGATTACCTCCAACAAGCGGAGTTAGGCCGTAACGCTGTTCAGAAAAAGAGAAAAATATTTTAAATGTGAAGGTCCTTCTTTTTGGCCGTTTATTATTTATTTTCCAATCAGGCATCAAGGAGGCTTTCAAAGATATGAAGCCGAGTTAATTGCCCAATTGCTACTGAAAATCTCTCAGCGTTCTCTTACCAAGTTAATGCTGCTTGGTTTTGTAGCTCAGACGGACCCAAATTACTCATTTACAAGTAACGGGTTTATCGTTCTAATGGCTACGTGAGAAAATTCTATTCAGACTGAGTTTCGGATTGATTGGGTGCACACAGAGGCCTAAAAATCTGACTCCAGGGCCAAAGCCATCCACCAATATTAAAAAAAAAAAAGCATTAAACAGAAGTGAAGTGCACAGCAATCCACAGAGTTGACATATGCACAAGATCATGGACATGAAACAAAGACAAGGTAGGTCCGTCCATGGAGGTCATGCTGAATGGCAATTCAGTTTGGTAGGTTAATATGTTAAAAGGGGGGAGGGGATCTGTTACCATATGTAATCAAGTCTTTGTCTTTTGCCCCTATGGAGCCTTCCAGGGAATCAATGCTGGTGGCCTGATTATTGTCTATTTGCATCAGCACATTTGTGACTAATTCCAATGCCACGGTGTACTGCAGAAGTTCATGTTGTTCAATCCCTTCTCTGTTCCCGCCAGCCCTTAGTGCTCTCCAGAGCACACTGCCTGGGGCTAAGCAGCACACCACACAGCCCTTCAGCCGTGATTTAAATATCCCAGGGCCCTTTAGAATCACCAAGTCCTGGGGCAATTGCCTCTTTTACTCTCCCCTATCGGCAGGACACACACACAAGCTTGGTACAGTCAGCAGAAGAAAAATTAATTTGCCATAAGTCAGGCGAAATGCTTTCCTCCTTCCTGGGGGACAGGAATACTGCTGAGCCATTCTGTCTTTACTACAGGTTGAACCTCCCTAGTCCGGCACCATCGGGACCTCACTGGTGCCGAATCAGACAATTTGCCAGACCCTGGATGGTCAATATTGGCTAGCAGCATTACCAATGCTTCCACTGCTCACTGGGCTCTTAGAAGACGTTTAGGGGCAAATTAGAGCTAAATAACAGCACAGAACTCTGAGCGCCAGGATTGGTTGCTTTAAACAAACTTTACAGGACCGAGGGAAACTTGGCCACATCCATGAGAAGTGGACATCCGGCTAACCAAAATCATGCCAGACAACGGAGATTTCTGGACCAGAGAGTTTCTGGACTAGAGAGGTTCAACCTGTAGCATATATTGCCTTAGCAATGCAAATACCTACAGGAAATGGCATTTATTTTAATTATTAGTACATGCAGCTGGCTAATGGTTGAGCAGGGTTTGACACCACTCCTAGGCTATGTCTAGACTGCAGGCTTCTTTCGAAAGAGCCTCTTTCGAAAGATTGCGTCTAGACTGCAGGCGGATCTTTCGAAAGAGAAATCCGCTTTTTCGAAAGAGAGCACCCAGCGAGTCTGGATGCTCTCTTTCGAAGACGGCCTTTTTACATTGAAGAACGCCTTCTTTCAAAAGAGGAACTTTCGAAAGAAGGCGTTCTTCCTCGTAAATTGAGGTTTACCGCCATCGAAAGAAAAGCCGCGTTCTTCGAAATTATTTCGAAAGAACGCGGCTTGAGTCTGGACGTAGGGGAAGTTCTTTCGAAAAAAGGCTACTTTTTTCGAAAGAACCCCTGAGTCTGGACACGGCCCAAGAGTATAAAAGTGGGTTCAATTGGTTCCTGTTCTTCAGTCAAAATAAACATCTTTGCCTTTTTTTAATCACATCACTTAAGAGAAGAAATCCTAAAAACACATTCAGAGCAATTTTGGATACATATTGGGCATGCTTTCAGATTCTGTTAATTAGGGACAAGGAAGTTCAAAACAGTTTGTGCCAAAGGAGCATCTTCTATATTTTGTTTTTATTTATATAAAGGATGATCTTGCACAACATTTTTGTGGCTTGCTAAATGTTAATTGAGACAGACCATGTAAAATACACACTGCTCCAGAAAGTACAGCAGGTTTTTTTTCCAATCAATTTAATTATTCTCAAATCTTATGTCATTTAAAAAAAAAAAAAAACAACCAAAAAAAGAAATGATGAAAGACCAGGTTTCTTGGCTCTCTGGATCGGATGCCTCCGCAGTGCAGTCTCCACAATTTTGTGTTTCTCTGTCCTGCTCTCTTTCCCTTCTAATGATGACACACTTTTTCTGGCTCTGCATGCTTGCTTCTTTCCTGGGGCCAGACAGCCCTCTTCTCATCCCACTTGTACAGGGGTCCTAGGTGTTTGAAATGACCTCAGTGAGAATTCAGGAGATAAACAAGGAGGAGGGGCAAAGGGGTTTTCCAGCACTGCAGGGTCACCCTGCCAGAACTGCAGAGCCAGAAGCCACCCTGGAGAGACTATTCCTGTCACCTGGCTGCATTGGCTCCCCTCTTTTCCCTGCTGCATGGCCGCATTAGGAAGTGTGCTGCCATTGCCTTTGGCCCCCTGCAGCTACTTGGATCGTTGGTAATTAACTGTGTGGTTCATACTAATTAGTCATTTAGATTCGCTCAGCTGCATGAACACCTGCCTGGATTTCCAAGCGGGAATCTGAGGCTGAGCAGCGTAAGTCCTCTGCCCCTCCCTGTTCCTCTGCAAATGGATGCAAGGAATGCTGCCTTCATTCACGCGGTCACTCCGACATGGCCCTATGGATTTCCCAGGTTTGTTCTTCCATCTGTGGAACGGGAGGGGACAACTCATGCCTGCTTTAGAGGCCAGTCCTCAGCTCTCTCCATTGGCTTGTTTCTGGGGCTCCCTCCTTGTTTTTCCGCCTTCCCCCTTCTTAGTCCTTTCTATACATACAACTTCCTGTCCCCATGTCACGTCCTTCTCTCCTTAAGCGTCTGTCTGTCACAAGCACCCATCCCAACGGCTTCATGAGGCACTCGGATAGTATAAGAAGAGCCCTAGGAATATCCTGTTACAGACGTAAAACAACCCATTTGACCCAAGCTGGCAGCATTCACCTAAGACTCCTTTAAGTAGTAGAGTCTGGAGTAGATGCACAGTGGGAACTACTATTCTGTTTAACCAATATGTGAATGAATGTTCTTATGGGCTGTCCACTTTATTCTCCCCCACGCTGGACATGGGCGATGAATGCTCTGCTCCCAGTTCAGCAACACTTAATTGCAGGCACTAAAGCTAATGCTGGGCGTTAAAGCTGGGCTGAAGTGCTTCACTGCAATATGGCCGGAAGATGTAACAGTTTGGAGGATCAAGCCCTTGAAGTATGGAGATGAATGAGTGAGTCCTGAAACAAGATCATTTGGTGACAATAATTTGCCATGTCTTTTTTGCTAAGTTTCATGCATAATACTCATTGTTACTAATGAGGTGTGTGTGTGTGTGTGTGTGTGTGTGTGTGTGTGTGCGCGCGCGCGCGCACGTGTGTGATGCATAATACTCATTGTTACTAATGGGAAGTGTGTGTGTGTGTGTGTGTGTGTGTGTGTGTGTGTGTGTGTGTGTGTGTGTTGAGTGAGAGGGGAGAATGCATCTTGAGTATGAAAAATAGATCCTTTTCAAGATCCATATATAACATGGGTAGAGAGAACTCAATGGAGGGAGTAGTAATGGAAGGGTTACTGGTATCACTTTTATGCCCTTTTGTTGAAAATCTTTTTTATATCCTCTTTTTTTATCTTTCAATTTATTATTACATTTCTATGGACATTATCACAATCTGTTGTCACATTTTTCTCATGTGGCCTGATTGCTTTGCAAAATACCGTATCCTACATATGGCCATCTGTCAAAACAGCAGTGACAAAATGAATTAATCTGAATTGCAGATGTGTTAATGAATCCCTTTGAAGGGCTTAAACATTTAATTAAAAGTAAAGCAGAACACTATAGAATAATCTTAAAGCTCTTAAAATAGTCCCATTACCTTGAGTATTTGAATTTTGGTTTCAGGCACATAACGTATATTTTTTTCCCCTACATTTGATTAAAAAGAAAAAAAAAACCTAAAGGTGACACTTTAAGTGACATTCACTCGCAGCAATTAAATAAAATAAAAAAAAGTGGGCACGATAATATTAAATGTTACACCTCCCCCGCTATAAAACAATACACTTGGGATATTGCCAACTGTTTTCTGATCAGACAAGTTTAAAGACAATAGTCTAGTAAAGGGGCCTTCTGTAGGGCTACGTTCTCTGTCATTATATTAATATGAACTAAACAGTTACATTCATACACTTGGACACACAGATGTGCCTCATACCCTTAGAGAATGTCTCGTTTAAAAGGATCTGAATATTTACTGCATGCTGCATGAACAGGAAAGGCTGTACAGCAGATCTATTTACAAAGTTGATTCATGGGCACTGCTCTTAATGATCGTCTGTCACAAATGTAGTCCCTTGATAAGGAAGGGATTGAAGCACTTGGCTGACTTTAAGCACATAAGTAGCGATATTGCCAACCCCAAGTGTTCTAAAATCACAAATCTTTGAGGTTGTTTTTTTTTTTTTTTTTTTAAATAAACTGTATATTTGGGTCCTTTCTTTATGGGTTGAGGAAACACTTGGGTCATGTTTCAAGCTGTTTTCCTTTACCAAGAGGACGAGAAAATTAATGGGGGAGAAACCCCTCCAAGATTATAATGTAATGTCTTGTTTTAGCTGCTGGAGCTTTAAGAAGAATAGGTAGTACAGGTTGAACCTCTCTAGTTCAGCACCCTCGGGACTTGACTGGTTCGAAGCAGAGAATTTTCCGACGACAGAAGGTCAATATTGTCCATGACCAACTCTTCCACTGCTGACTGTGCTCTTAGAAGATGTTTAGGGGTAAATTGGAGCTAAATAACAACGCAGAACACTGAGAGCTAGGGCCGGTGGCTGTAAACAAACTTTATAGGACCTTGCAAAACTTGGCCATGCCCGTGATAAGTGGACATCCAGCTAACTAAAATCATTTTGGATTACAGATGTTGCCGGACCAGAGAGTTCTTGACTAGAGAGGTTCGATCTGTATCATGAGTTTTGCCTGAAATCACAGTAGTTTTTCAACACTGGTGTAGTCCCACTGGCTTCAATGGGGATACTTATGTTTTGAAAGTTAGCTGTATTCTTAGTACTTTGCTGAATCAAGAAACACAACTTTTGTGGCTGGCCAAGTACATCATTATTACTAAGGGGTTTGACCCCTACATGAGCCAGTGACCTATGCATAATAAACAGATTCTGTCAGGTTTATGTGCATGCCCATCATTGTGTTTCAGTTGTTTTTGCAATGGACAACAGATTTTTACCTACCATGAAAGAATAAAGGGTAGTACTTAATTAAAATGAACTGTAATAAAGCAGCGGTGTATGAAAATGTTTTCAGTGTTCATTTTCATATGTTTATAGTCTCTTCTAATGCCAGAGATGAGATTTAGATCCTGCAGAAATTGAATCCAGGAGCTGTCTCATGGCCGTGGACGTTGCGTTAGGAGAGCTCTAGTGGTGTTTTGTAAAAATCTGGTTTTAAAGTATTTCCAGACAGATGTGTACATTGTGACAAAAATTAGTCTTCAGATCTATAAAATTCAATAACCCAGCGGGTGCTGCTTTAATCCATAGCAGCGATGACCTTTGCAATAATACGTGTGAAAGCCTAACAGAATCCATATCAGTCAAAAGTAAATGAAAATGAATTGAACAAGAAAGGGGTTACGTTAAGCTTTGCAAAATTGTAAAATTAATATTGCAGCTATGTCACCTTCGCCTGCAACTGGACTGAGCAAGGGTGAGAGAGAGAGAGAAATCAATTCCACGAATTTTGGAGAATGTAAGAATGAGCTGAGAACTTTATTTCTGTCTTGTCTTTTTCTTCTTGTTTGGTGTTCTTGCTGCTCTGTGTTTTGGGACAACTCATCGCCAACGGAGGTGATGGTTTAGGTCCCCATTGACAAGCAGCAGATCTTAGCCCTTTGTGGTAAAACCACACACTCTCTGGTTGTACTTCACGCACCTACTCTGCCGTATTGTGTTGACAGAACGGTGTCACTCTATGCACCTGGTACACTTCCTTCTCATTATTCCTGCAAAACTCTTTTTACAACTTTTTCAATGTCACTCCAAGTGGTTGACCTCCGCCATCTGAGCTAATTCTAAGGTCACTACTTTAGAAACTCATAGGGTAAGGCTAAGAGAGAGAAGCTTCACAAATGTATCAAGGTCCCTGTTGATAAAAATTGAGCCAAACACCCCAAAAAGCGTTTGAGCTTATTTTAATTTGTAAAAAACAATCCCCCCCACCCTAAACTGTAAGGAAAGGACTGGGATTAATTCTCCAAAACAGAATTGTACCGTATTTTGAAGTCCTACATTAGGCATATTAAATCAGTGAGAGAGATTTTTTTTTGTTAGATTTCTTACAGGCACAGCCTGGACTGCTAATTGACAAGCTGATGCAAAAAGCTGTAAAAGGAGTTCTGTTTCTTTTGTATCCATCGTGAGTGTGTGGCTGTGTTGTTTCATCTTCCTTTGGTCCTTTAAGATCTGTCATGTTGAATGCATTAACAAAGTGTGCTAGACACACTTCAGTTTTAGACTCAGTGTTTCACTGCTCTGATGTGAAGCCCTATCTATTTAAAATCCAGCCTTGTAATACCCACACTGGCCATTAACAGAGTAGACTCTAGGTAAATGAGGAACATAAGGCAACAGTTGGGAACACTGTAGGTGGATAAATGTGAACATGTTACAAGACGCTGAGAAAAAGGAGCCCATGCTGTAGAGCGCTGGGGAAGCCATTTTGTTTCTGACAGGCAGGCCGTGCACTTTAATTGGCTTGGCCGGTCTCTGCCAAAAAGCTTGTGAAACATTGCATAGAACCTTTCGTATGTGTCTGTGTTTTTCATGGCCGGATTAACGGAGACGGTGACAAACGCCAATTAATGTATTGTATGAATTCTGTTGTTCTACAGAGTGTCCTTCATGGAGCTGATAGCCTTTGGCCAGCTACTCTTAACTAATCAAAATTACTGACTTCCAGCATGTTTATAGCCTTATTATTCTCTAATTATATTTACAGGAACATTAGGTTATTGCTTAGAGTGAGATTTGGGTCTAAAGCTTAATTTTATAACCCCAGTGTAACTAAAATGAGAAGCTATTGTGTAAAAAAGAAGGTGTAAAAATCATTGGCTGTAAAATGGTGCGAATGGAAATGTTAAGTCACACATCTGTGACTTGTGCTCACCTGTTCGTTTCATTTCCCCTCTCCCCATCTGTGTATTCATATCATCTTTTAAATTTATTGACGAGTCCTTGGAAGAGTGAACATCATAGGTAATTTGAAGCCCAAGCAAAAAAATCACCATTTGATTAGAACCAGCCTTGTTTGTACACCAGACACAGACAGCATAAAATGCAGTAAGAGCCCAACTCAAACCTCACTGAAACCAAAGAAAACATTCGCATTGACTTCATGAGGCTTTGGCCAATGCCCTGAATGAAGACAACGAATCCAGCTTTAGTTTGCTTTTAAGCATGCATCCTGTATGCATATATGTATTTATACAGTTAATTACTATATTAAATATAGCCTGTTAATAAAATGGATCATTCTGAATCAGTTAAGTTAAATAACTCAATAGAAGAAAATTGGAAGTGTTTATTAAAGATTTAGACATTTGGTCCATAAAGGAATAATGCTTTTTATAAATTGGGGGGAGTATATTACAAAATTAATCTGTTATAGATACTAAGCCATAAATATTAAGTGAACATCAAGTTATCTTCTGATCTTATTTAATGATAGCAATTAATGTCACATTTAAATGGAAAAGAAAATAGAATGCTTGAGTAACTTAATAATTAAGTATTTTTGTTCAACTGAACATCAAGGTTACTACTTCAGCGTATGCAATATTAATTATAGAAATGTTGGTGGTGTTCCATACTAATGAATAGTCAGAGTTGGAGTCTTCTGCATTTCCTGCTGTCTTTGTCTGGTTTATAGTTTTATATCAATTTAAATATAGAGGATCAGTATTAGTATCATATTGCTAATGGAGTTATTCTCTAGTTGAGATAATGCTTCAGCAGTAACGAGTGTATTCACGAATGATTTGTAAAAGTCTGGGATCTATTACTGATGGTCATATTAATGAATTCTAATATCAAAGTGCTAAGCAAACTGTGATTCTCAATTGGCTGCCTGCTATTAAAATTGAAACCTTCAGATTCCTAGCATTAATTGACAAATTAAACCTACGATTGTGTTTAGTGATCCCATGAAGTCTGGAAACACTCTAGATGTTCCCAAGCAAGGAGCCTCATTAAATGGCACGAGTGTCATAGCAGCACAGCTAATCAACACTTGATCTTAGCTAAAAGGCCTCGTCATCCACCTCCTGCCCTCAAACCAAAAGAAGGAGGCTGAGGGAGGATACCCCCACAAGTTGGATCACGTTCCATAAGTGTGTCATTTGAACACTGGTTGGGCAACTCTTTTGGAACAACTTGGCTTTCACCCGGCGTCTCGCGCAGATGTGGATAATGAAGATCATGGTTTAGTTCATCATCGCAAAGCGGCTCCAGTCTGTTTTGTGTTGCAAAGCCCACTTGTACCATTCTTATTCATGGCGCGCTGTACCAGACACACAAGCCATCAGTGGGACAGTCAGTGCATGTCATAAGGCGTTATTCGCTAAGAGTCAGAATGGCGCAATTGGGCCGTTAATTAGTGCAACTTCTATCTCAAAGTTTCATCACTCCTTGTAGTTACAAAGCTGAAGTCTCAGGGAACTGGGGTGTAAGTCTGTGCTTTTCGTTCTAAAAGTAATGATAATTTCCTTTCCTCCTTTTCCTCCAGTTCCAGATTATCAAGAGCAGGATATCTTCCTTTGGCGAAAGGAAACTGGCTTTGGGTTTAGAATTCTAGGTGGAAATGAGCCTGGAGAACCTGTAAGTCCTTTTTAAAAAGTGGTTTTATGTTACCTAACGTCACTTTTCATAATGGCCGCAACAATGCATGGAGCACGCAGTGCTGTGGAAACAGCATCTCTGTTAAAATGAGAGATGGGCATGAACTAACACCACCCATCCAAGCACCCCTCGCATTTGAGGGGAACTCTGAACTTTATTGTTGGTCCTTATCTGTATTCCGGGTGAAACCAAATGCCTAGATTTATCTGCTGTCCCATCCCCCAGACAGCTAGGTCAAGAGAGATCTTCCAATAAGGTTTCTGATATTGTAATATTTGACCTTTGAGCAGTTTTCCACCACCCCACAAATGCACACGTTCTCTGGACTTCTTAAACATAGTCTCCATGACAGGGGCCAGACTAAGAGAACCTAATTCTTCCTTGTTTATACACTGAGCAGGTCAAGTGTAGAATGTGGCACTACACAGTTTATATACTTTCATACCACCATGTTTCTGCCCGTTTATGGAATCATGGAGCATAATTTTTCTCTTGTGCTGGAGAAAATGAGGAATAAGTTATCTGAGCTCAGTAGGGCTACACTGAAATTGGGGCACATGAGATAGAAATCAGGCTCAAGAACTATATGGACAGATCAGTCGCAGTTCACCTTTTTGCCTTCCTGGAAGGACTGACCTTACTGTTAATCATCTTTCTATTTTATTAAATAGCGCTTTTTTTTTTATAAAGCACATGTCTCAGGCACATCATCAGTAAAGGTTGAGGGATCTGATACAAAGTCATCATAGTAATAGTGAAAACGGAACATTCCAGTAGGGAGGTTAAATTTAGTTTAATCAACTATCGACAAGTCGATGGAATTTCCATCCACTAGTCGATTAGTTGATAAGCAGGGGAGCCACAGTGGGGGTAGATCCTGGGCCCTGGGGCACTAACCCCACTGCAACTCTGCCTTTTAAATATATTAAGATCAGGCAGGTTATTAATATATTTAAAAAGCTGCAGTGCAGTTGGGGGGGAAATCAGTTGTCCCGCAGATAGGAATCAGCTGTCCCGGCTCGTACCGGGTCCCCAGCTCCGTGCGCCAGCCTTTTAAATGTATTAAGAGCTGTCAAGCTCTTAATACCTTTAAAAAGCAGAGGTGCAGCATCTGAGACTGGGTGTGAGCCGGGAAACAGCTGATTCCTGGCTTGCACCTGGTCCCCGCTACTCCTCCGTCTCCCTTTCCCTCCATGGAGACAGTGCTGGGGGGAACCAGCTTTTAAACCAGCTCCCTGCCCAGCACCGGCTCCTGTTCCCCCGGCCTTGCTGCCTGTGATAGAGGCAGCAAGGGGGAGGAGGAGGCGGGAGACGTGACTAGTCGTGGGACTAGTCAACTATCCCATAAGCTTATGCTTATCGGATAGGCGACTAGTCACTTAAATGCCTACCTTCCAGTAGTTTTTATCATAGTTTTCATGATGTGACCAAGTGTAGGCTAGCTCCTAGACTGTTATTTGCCAGAGGCCACAAACAGCTGACACATGTTACTGTGTGTTGGGTGCTCTTGATTTAGGTCACATTCAGACCCAACCTCCAGCTCTCATAACTCTTCTGTGCTTTCCGCTTGTCTATCTGATTGCCTGATATGTGCTCATTCAGCAATTCTCTCTCTCTCTCTCTCTCTCTCTCTCTCTCTTTAATTCATCAGATTTACATTGGTCACATTGTACCAGTGGGCGCTGCTGATGCCGACGGTCGTCTGAGATCTGGAGATGAACTGATCTGTGTGGACGGAACACCTGTCGTCGGAAAATCTCACCAGCTTGTCGTCCAGCTTATGCAACAGGCTGCCAAGCAGGGTCATGTCAATCTCACTGTAAGGCGCAAAGTGGTATACGCAGGTAGGTTGCCGTGGGAGCACAGCTCTTCTCGTTTTCAGTCTGGGTCCGGTGATCTGCTTGCTCACCATCCGTCTCTTAATATTCGTCCACAAATGGGAATGTCAATATAGATGCAAATATTATTTCCCCTTTTATGTTGATTTTTCTCTTATTGTCTATTTCGGCTGTTCTCGTCTTGTTTAAATATAGGTTTCTTTCTGTATAAATATGAATCCAGATTCTCTGTGCGTAAGCAGCCTGGGCCTCTTTCGTCCTTGTGCAGGTTTCTGTTAAAGCTGTTCACTAACGAGTCGTCACTGTCATTACTTATGTGCATTATGGTAGCTTTGTGAGGCTCAGATATGCTTGGCATTGTACAGACAATACATTGATGGTAAGAGAGTATCCCTGCTCAGGGTCACACATAGGAATCCCATACAGATCTCCTGAGGCCCAACTCTCTACCTTTTGAACCATGTTTTCTCTCAGCACATCCCTACTGTTCTGTACTTTTGAGAGACTGTTGAAGAGTGTTGCAAAGTACAGGTTGATCCTCTCTAGTCCAGAACCCTGGGGACCGGACCAGTTCCGAACGAGAGAATTTTCTGGACCATGGGAGGTCATTATTGTCTAGCAGCATTACCAACACTGCCACTGCTTACTGTGCTGTTAGAGGACGTTTAGGGGTAAATTAGAGCTAAACAATATCACAGAACGCTGAGCAAGGACTGGTGGCTGTAAACAAACTTTATGGGACCGCAGGAAACTTTGCCACTCCCATGAAAAGTAAATATCCGGCTAACTAAAATCATTCCGCACAATGGATGTTTATGGGTGAGAGAGTTCTGGATTAGGGAGGTTCAACCTGTAGAGTTGTTTGAAACACTTGTCTCCTTTTTCATTTTGTTTTCACCATATTCAAAAGCTAGGGTGTTCCCAGATTCATCAAGATGAATTTCCGTTGTTGAACATGGCTTGGGTGAGGGGGAAAAAAACATTATTTTGTTCTTGCAAATCTGTAAAAATTGGTATTGTCCAACAAAATGATAGTGCAGCTAGTGAGTTCAGGATGGAGAACCTTCTGAATGCTAGTTTATTTGTGTGTCCCTATTATTGATTGGGATTTTAATTTATCTGAACCCAAATTTCAGGGAGTTAAGGTTTAGTATTTTTGGATGGAGCCATTTCTAGACAGACAGGTTCTGAACTAGACCTTCAAAGTGAGATGTCAACAGAAGACTAGGGAATGAGGGATTTTAAGCTTAAAGTAGCATCAAATTAATCTCCGGATGGAGGAATAAACACATAAAAGTAGCTAAGGCTGTCACGGCCTCTCCAAAACAGCCCCTTGTTCTTATACATTGAACCACACATGATCTTCTGTGCTTATTTCATAACTAATGATTTCAACAAGGGAGTGCAAGTGGAGCATACGTTATTTGTTATAACCGACTGCATTACTAGACATTATCATTGTAGATCCTGTAATAGAGGATTGGTTTCTACAGGTGGAGATCTTTTGTTAATTTTTTTAATCCAGGCTGGACACTAGCCAAAAAAGGTTTAGATTATATTGTTTCTGAGCTTTTGATATCCTACTGCTCCCCCTTCCCTTGTGTACAAAGGGTTTGAGATGGTTAGCTAGGGTCTAGGATTTGCATGGGGTAATGTTTTCATTTTTTGCCCTTACATCCAATGCTTTTGTCTAGGTCTCTTGATGGGTAACAACACTGAACAGTACATTCTATGCTTTTTATATCTTCGTGGTCCATTGATTGTTGTACTTGTTTCTGTCTGGCTTTATTTGTTAAGATATTGTGTAATGATCCTTAGCGTTTGTAGTACCACCACCTACAACTTCTGTTATCTGTGCCATTGTAGTGCCTAGAATACACCCCTGTTGTTCTAAACACTGCACACACACCAGTGAAAAGGTTCCATCCCAGAGTGCTCACAGTGGCCCATGTATTTTTTTAATATTATTATTCAGTGTTACACGCTGGAAATCTCTGTAAGTTAGCAAGACTCTAACTCAGCCCTACCTATGGGGGCAACTTCATAATATACAAGTGGTTTAGTCTTGGTAGCTAATGGCACTTAACTCTGCATCTTCTCTTTGGCCTGGAATGTGAACAGAGGTGCTCCGGTTGAACTAAAAGTGGAGTGTGATGCAACTTAAGAAGGACAAGCTGAACCAATGTAAATCCGATAGAAAACGGTGCAGAGCCTCCACACGTGCAAAGGTGCACTAAATCGTAGGATCCTAGGGCTGGAAGAGACCTCAGGAGGTCGAGTCCAGTCCCCTGCCCAAAGCAGGACCAAACCCAACTCAATCATCCCAGCCAGATGGTTTAACTCAGTGCAACATCACTCCTTTAGTTAAATCGGCGCAGTGTCTCTGTGCAAACAAAGCCTTCGTTGGGCTGTTGTACCCACATGCGCATGCCTGCCACAGACGTGTGTTTCCCTTATTGTTTCAAACTGGTGGCAGCAGCTGGTCCTGGCTGTGCCAGGTGCACAGAGTAAATATTCCAGGCATCCGTCCTCCGTAGAAGACACCGGTTCTGCCATTTGTCACCGGCCTGCGTGTCCGTAGCAGAACGGTTTTGATCCTAAGAACAGTGCGCTCTGCGGAGACGGTTGGGTGAGAATCGTGCATTTCTTCCGCAGTTCCAAAAGCCGAGAATGAAGTCCCGTCTCCAGCCTCTTCGCACCACAGCAGCAACCAGCCCGCTTCCCTGACAGAGGAGAAGCGGACCCCACAGGGAAGCCAGAACTCCCTCAACACCGTGAGCTCGGGCAGCGGCAGCACCAGCGGCATTGGCAGTGGTGGGGGCGGGGGAAGCGGCGTGGTCAGCACGGTGGTGCAGCCATACGACGTTGAAATCCGCCGGGGAGAAAACGAAGGCTTTGGCTTTGTGATTGTGTCCTCCGTTAGCCGGCCCGAGGCAGGGACCACTTTTGGTAAGTCCTGGAAATGGGCACAAGCGCCAGTAGCGAGAGAAGAGTTTGAACGATGGGTGCAGGGAGAGGGGGTCAGTGAAAATAGCTCAGATCTAAATCATTAACCTTCCTGAGCAAGCCTCGGTTTGTGCCATTAATAACTTCATTGACGGCTGAGCATTAGCAGGGGTTTGCCTCCTGGGTTTTGTCCCTCCGTGAATTAAAAATTGTGAACTCAATAGCAGCAGCCCCATCATCAGTGCCCATGACTGGCTGGCCCAAAGGTGCACTCTGGGAGTGTTTGCAGTGGTGCATTAACCCCATGCCCTGTGTTGGATTTTGCTGTCCCTCGAGTGAAAAGGGGGCACGTAATATTGCAGGATGGAAATAACTGAATGACTGAAATTTTGCCTCTTGTTATCAGTGGAGATCTAGTACATATAAAAACCACCACTGCTGCACTGCTTAGCTTGTCTTTTGGGTTCATAGGGATGCTCTTGGCTCACCTTAAGGGTTGGAACAAGCTGATATATATGGAAACTGTTAAAATGTTAGTGGTTGCCATAAAATAAAATCGATTGCATGTCTCCGTCAGCTCCTGCTCACTCCCGCCTCCCTCTCCCAAATGCACACTTCATTTCAACAGCAAAAAATGAGCAGCTGATGTGTCTGTTGTTTGTATGCTGCCTTGAATGAATTTGGTCACCTGCTCTTGCTTAAAGCAGCTTGGTAGGGTGCCTGTGTCAATGCAGGTGCACATGCCTTCATCTTTGGAGAACTCCTTCCAAGCCGTTCGATCTTTGCAGGAAGATGTAATTCTTTCTGCATAGCTAGGGCCTGACCAAATTCACAGTCTCTTTCATGGTCTCAGGATTTTAAAAAATTGTAAGTTTCACGTTTTCAGCTATTTAAATCTGAAATGTCATGGTGAGCCAAAAAGGAGTTGTGGGTGGCCCACAAGGTTATTGCGGGGAGAAGGGGGCACTGCTAAACCTTATTTCTGCGCTGCTACTTTCAGAGCTGGGCAGCGGGAGAGCAGCAGCTGCTGGCCAGGAGTCCAGCTCTGAAGGCAGAGTCGCCGCCGGCAGCAGCACAGATGTATGGATGTCCTGGTACGGCATGTCCACGCTTCCTTCTGCACTGCTGCCTGCAGAGCTGGGGCCTCAGCAGCTGCTGCTGTCCAGTCCCCTGGCTCTGAAAGCAGCAGCGAAGAAGCCAGGGTGGCATGGTAGGGTATTGCCACTGTTACTTCTGTGCTGCTGCTGGCAGTGCACTGCCTTCAGAGCTGGGTGTCCGGCCAAGAGCCAATACTCAGTACAGAGGTAAGGGAGGCAGTACCACATTCCCCTTAAAATGACCTTGTGACTCCCCTGCAACTCCCATTTGGGTCAGGGCCCCCCAATTTGAGAAACTAGCCTTCCCCCATGAAAAGAAGTTAGTACAAACACAGAAAAGATCAGATTTCATAGTCTGTGGTGCCTTTTGTCCCCATGAATTTGGGAGGGCCCAATGCATCGCTAAAGAGGGGTATTTTTGAAACGATAGTTAAGTAAAAGCAGAGACAGCTAGTGGGGGATGACATCGGTGCAGGGATGTGAGTAGGAGGAATGGAGGGAAGGCTAGGATGGAAATGCATACCCTGCGTGAAGCCAGAGGCAACGTTGGCTCCTGGGCTCACGGGAGTATAGAGACCACCCGCCTCTGCGTATGCACTCCCAGGCTATGTCTACACTGGCGAGTTCTTGCGCAAGAATGGCCGTTCTTCTGCAGAGTGTCCACACTGCCTGCCCCCTCTTGCGCAAGAAGATTTACAGTATGGTGTGGTAAGAGAGGGCTTCTTGCACAAGAGCTATGCTCTTCTCTAACAAGTATAAGCTCTCTTGCACAAGAGCTCAGTGTGGATGCGCAGCAGGGATGTCTTGCACAAGAAAGCCCTATGGCTAAAATGGCCATCGGAGCTTTCTTGTACGAGAGAGTGTCCACACTGCCATGGATGCTCTTGCACAAAAGCACATGGCAGTGTGGACGTGTTCTTGCACAAGAACCCTTGCGCAAGTAGTTCTCGTGCAAGAACCCGCCAGTGTAGAAATAGCCCCAGGAGGCAGAGCCATAATTCTACTCCTTCCATGTTACCCTGCGAGGCATGGTGAGCACAAAAGTGTCAAGTGGATTGCACTATCCTATACAACCTGCCATGTTCCCCAGTGCCTCTCACTGGCTTTATCCATACTCGCCTTTCCTCTCTACAGTGTCCCACCTTTTCTGGCACTGGTGAGAGCACCAGCATAGCGACGGTGCTTAAACTACTACATCATCTAGAGCTGTGGTGTCCAACACGCTAGCCACATGTGGCTATTCGGCTGGTTGAGTGTGGCTAGCTCACGATAGCCATAGACCAGTGGCTACTGCTTGAGAATGGTTGGACGTCACGGACCAGTGGCTACTGCTTGAGAAATGGTTGGACGTCACGGATCTAGAGCAGTTGTTCTTAGCGCTGTTAGAGCTGCTACAGTGGCAATTTTAAGGGGAAAAGAGAGCCATGAAGTTACAATACGATGCCATCCTTACTTCTCAGGCACAGTCCTTCCCCTAATCCCAGGAGGCTGGCTGCCCCATGCATCCCTCAATACCTCAAAAGTGCAATTTGGGACGAGGCATCTTTATACCAAAACATAATGAGCTATTAAAGTGTAAACTGAATGTGGAGAGAGATTTTATATACTTTAAAGTGTTTAAACTAGATATGATAAAATAGACATTATAGTAGAATAGAGATTACTAGATGTGAGAGATACTGTGCTTTTTTTCCCCCCTCCGTAAAGAAACTTTGTCATGAAGTAAAAAGTCACTCACTTTAACCAGAAATGCTAACTAAATGAAAGCGGCTATAATATGCTGTGATATAATGTCTCTACGGTTTCCACGGTGATATGTTTTGACCTTTGACTGTTGTTCCTTGAATTTTTGAATAGATTGAACTTTTTCCTAATATTCTGCATGAGATGCTTGCCCTGAGCTATGCAGTGCTTGCCTTGTACCTGTAGTTTTTTGTACCTCTCACATGAGTGGTCTTTAGAGATGGGCCAAACTAATTAAAAACTTCCCTGGTCACTCGGGCATGGGGGTCAGTCATCTATGATCAGTGAATAGGGTAGACTGGGGAAAAAAAATTCAGATTTTGTTACCCATAGCATGCCCACTGAAATGAGCAGTCCAAAGGTTGTTTGCACAAGAGAGGAATTTGCTCATTATTGAGGAAAGACGTCCTATTTATAACAACCCTTTCTGCTGGTACCAAGCGTGCATTTCCCACCTTGTCATAGACCCCTTTTTTTAGCCCTTTCTTTTTTATGGTCTTTTGGTACTATTCCCCCATCTAACAGTGCATATCTCTAAAACTACTCATCAGACAAACCATTACAGCATCCACGCAGAACTGCATTTTGGGGATGAGTGTATTCCGGCCACAGAGTCATTACCGCACGCTTCACGATCTCATGCTCCACTTCCATGTGCTGCATGTCTAGGGCTTGTCTGCTGTTTCAGGAAGCTTGGTGGTTTATTTGACCCAGGCTCTGGGCCCTCTTCCCTCAGTTCGGCGTGGTGCCGCGCATCCTCGTGTCACACTGATTTCAGCGGTGCTCAGCCCCGTACAAAGTCAAGCGATTGCATGCGTGGGGGGACGGTGACAGTTCTGAGTCTACAATGCAGTCCTCACAAAACGCTCTCGCTGTCTAAATCTCTTGGACATTTGGCTTCTTTGTGGTTTTAGAGCTATTTAAATCAGGCGTCCCTCGTTTCCTCTCTCCTCCACCTTCCCCCCCCCCACAACCTTGTGCCCATTAAGATCATAAAACGGGAAGAGTTAACAAATGGTGATGAGGAGGTTGGTGGTCCTGGTCAGTTTTGGCCCATCTCTAGTGGCCCTGCGCCTGGCCTAGTGCATCCTTTGTTCATGATGGAAGAAACAGCGTCTTATTGCTTACCCATGCAGCCTTGGTAGACTAGATCTCTGTGGTTAAAAGGGAGTCACGCTCCTTACTAGGCCTTGAGTGATTATCTTTCTAAATTGAGAAAGAACAAAACATTGGCAGAAGCTTGAACAGCATCTGGCTGAGATAAAGACAAGCGATGCTGACTGATGTAATCTCCCTGGAATGAGATGGAGTTTTCTACTGGCAGTTTCAAGGTTACAGTACAAAGTAAAACCTCGGTTGGGTTATTTTTTGATTGTTTAAGGGCCGCTGTAAATGCAAAAAATCCCATCGTTTGTGACCAGAGTTTTGCTGGATTAGCAATTTAACTGTAGGAAACTCCTACTTGTAACAGTAGTAAGTTCAGGTGAAGCACTTTGCACTCCTATAGTTGATTGCCAATGTTTTGAACAGTGGCAGCAATGCTATCCTTTAATAACTTTTGCTTGATGCATTAATTAATTAACCCTTAACCTTCTCTTTCCCTTTTCAACCCTTTCTCTCCTTTTCCCCTTCACCTCTGTCCCATGTATATAAACAATTAAACAAAAACAAAAAACAAAACCAATACAAAAGCAGGAAATGCATGTGTGGCCATGCCTCACAAAATAGGTCGGATAATTGAGGGGAGCCCCGCAGACCGCTGTGGCAAGCTGAAAGTAGGAGACCGGATCTTGGCAGTTAATGGATGTTCCATCACCAACAAATCGCATTCAGATATTGTCAACTTAATTAAAGAAGCAGGAAACACTGTTACTCTGCGCATCATTCCAGGGGACGGTAAAGTATACGCTCGTTTCTATCTCGTCTGAATGTTGCATTTTTCTTTGGCTTTTCATGACACTTTGAGTGCAACAGACTTGCTGGTTTCCATTCTCACCACGCCAGATTGAAATTAGCATTAAGAAGTTTGCCACTCTCACTTAGCCATATTCCCTCCTTCCCTCCCAAAACTGGAAATCAGCTTTTATTAAAAAAAAAAAAAAAAAGAGGCACTGAGTCTGGTCAGAAATTAAGATCCCTGCCTCTTTCATTCCTCCAGTTGTCCCTTTTAAACTACTTTCTTCAAATATGACCCACATCTCTGTGGATTTTGAAACTTTGATGCTTGCAATGATGCTGATATGTTAGAATAGTTGAGAGACGATGCATGTGATGCATGAAAGTTTTACTGATACACAGGCAGGCTATTTAGGAAAAGGGATCACAGAAAGAAATAAACACGTCCTGATTTAAGCTGTTTGAAAAGAAAGGTTTTTTTTAATTCAGATCCAGTTGCTTTCGGAATGTTGTCATTGTAGTTTGAAATGATGTTGCTTAGTGACTCGGATCCTGGAAATGTTCACAGCTGATTGGTTCAGGAGCTACACCTAGGCTATGTCTAGACCACATCTTATTTTCGAAAGAGGCTATGCAAATTCCATGTCTTCTTCCAATCTCACTTTCGAAAGAGGATCTTTCGAAAGTGAAAGTAGTCTGGACGCATTTTTTTCGAGAAAGCCCCCCTTTTACGAAAAAAACCCGCTGTTCCTTAAAAAATGAGGTTTACGTGGGGTTGTATTTTTTTAAAGGGTTTTTTCCTGAAAAAAATGCATCCGGACTACTTTCACTTTCAAAAATGCCTCTTTCGAAAGTGAGTTTGGAAGAAGATCTGCAAATTCCCATGGAATTTGCATATCCTCTTTTGAAGAAAAACAACGTATTTTAGACGTACGCCTAGATGGGATTTCAGCTGTCTCAAAATTTTCATTGACTTGGGAATTACCTAATGTAGCCGATAGCAGGGAACAGACCTGATCACCAAATCTTCACCATGCCACGTGTCTTAGCAGTGCAAACATTTCGTTTGCGGTAAGCTGGAGTGTAAATCTACCCTGCCATGTGCTAAGAGCGAGTTAGTGAAAGACAGCAGGGTCTCTATGGACACTTAATGCATGGCAGGCTAGAACATGGTAGATGTATACTCCAGCTTGCTACAAGTAAAGTGTTCATGCATACAAGCCCTAAGACTGAATTGAGGAGAACTCTTTTCCCAAGCCTATCACTGACCCTGCCATTAAGTAGGCGCAAAACATAAACGTTAGGCATATTTCTATGGTAGGATTAAATTATGTTCTGAATCCCGCATTTTCTATTGATTCTCTGTAAATTATATGCTCTGGATTGGTCTGTGGTCTGAATTTCCTTTTTCAGAAATTCTCTCCTGCTGTCCTGTTCTTATCAAGTTGAATCAATGTTTATAACATTTGACGTCCCTGATAGACTCCTACTGAGCACTTTGAGAATCGTGCAATGTATTATTTGCAGTCCAGAAAACTCAATTAAATGTAGAAGCAGTGCAATTAAGGAAAAATTGGCTCAAATACGAGAGCCCATTGCAATGAAAACTATAAACATGAGGGGGGGTTTTCACCCGCACAGTCTGCCGGGAAACATTTTGCTGTCACTTATGCTTCAGTGTCTATCACACAAGCCACAGTATACTCTGTATCTGTGAAACAGAGTTCGCAGCAGTGAATATTTTTAGAGAGCAGGAGAGAAATTATGAATTGAGCCAGGGATTTTCATGGCAGCCTAAAGGAGTCACATGTCCAATTTCTAGTCGAGAAATTCAGTGGTGCCTATTTCTGTAAGGGTTCGTCTACACCCCGTGTCTTTTGAACGCACCTACTATTTCGAGATAGCGCATCCGCTATTTTGAGACCTATTTCGGCATCCCTGGAACCTTCGTTCCATGAGGGTTAAGGCATATCTTGAAATAGTGCGTTATTTCGAAATTTGGCGCTGTGTCAATGCGCTGAATTTCGAAATGCGCTGTTTCGCAATTCAGTCAAAATAAGAGACACATAGCACAAATTACATATCGTATTTCGTGTTTAGGGTGCCGTGTAGACGCACCCTCAGGGTACGTCTACACTGCAAAAAAAAAAAAACCCTGCAGCACGGTCACATCTCAGGCCAGTTGACCCAGACTCACAGGGTTCAGGCTGCAGAGCTAAAAGCATCTGAGTAGCTGTTCCCTATTGGGCTGGACCCAGGCTCCAAAACTCCCTCCCCCCACCATCAGATTTCAGAACCAAAGCTCCAACTCCATTGGGAATGCTTACACTGCTATTTTTAGCCACCCAGACGAAGTCCTTTGAGCTGATGTTTATTGACTCAGCCGCTCAGACTCGACACCACAGGTTTTCCTTTGCAGTACAGACATACTAAAAATCCTTTAATGAGCACAACCTGAAGAATAAATTCATGCCTTACCCAAGCAGCCTGCTTGCAATGCTTTTAGTTATAAAAATGTAAACTGATTAAGACTAGGAAGTCTCTCTCTTTATAAACCACTTGTATTTGGGAGGAGAGATTCTGTGCAGTTGAGAGCTTTTGCCATTGTTAGCAGCAGGCCAAACTCTGTGATTCCCTGCGGTGTCCAGTGAATTGGGTATTCATGAATAATGAAATGACTGTAAATGTGAGAGGCAGGAAGCTGAACTGGTTTGTTTGTGCCAATGTTGAAGAGAGACCTAGAGAAAAGTGGTGTGTTACCTTGTTCCAGCAACTGAACAAAATTGAGAGTCCAATTCTTCCGCCCATACCCCCATTACAGAAAGGATGAGGACGCATTGGAGAGGGTCCAGCGGAGGGCAACAAAAATGATTAGGGGGCTGAAGCACATGACCTACGAGGAGAGGCTGAGGGATTTGGGCTTATTTAGTCTGCAGAAGAGAAGAGTGAGGGGGGATTTGATAACAGCCTTTAACTACCTGAAGGGAGGTTCCAAAGAGGATGGAGAGAGGCTGTTCTCAGTGGTAGCAGATGGCGGAATGAGGACCAATGGTCTCAAGTTGCAGTGGGGGAAGTCTAGGTTGGATATTAGGAAAAAATATTTTCCTAGATGGGTGGTGAAGCACTGGGATGGGTTCCCTAGGGAGGGGGTGGAATCTCCGTCCCTAGAGGTTTTTAAGTCCCGGCTTGACAAAGCCCTGGCTGGGATAATTTAATTGGAGTTGGTCCTGCGTTGGGCAGGGGATTGGACTCAATGACTCCTGAGGTCTCTTCCAGCCCTAGGATTCTAGGATTCTACAAGAGAAGTTGGCATCTGAGTTATAAAAATCTTGACTGGTTTAAGCATCTTCACGTAAGAACAGCTTTGCTCTCCCCCACACACTCACTCAGTCTGTGTGTGTGGGAAACTTGCCAGCTGTGTATACCCAAACACACACAACAGGATTATGGGAGACACAACATACCACCTTAACTATATTTAAGCTGAGACAAAGACATGCAGGAAAGTCTCAGCTAAAGCTGTTCTCAGGTCATTCCATGCTGGAAGGAAAGAAAGGCAAAGGAGTGCCAAGTCAGAGGAGAACAGTCAAACTTTGCTCTTGCCACTGGTGTCACCGCAGAATTCAGGCCCTTGTTTGAACTTTCACTTTGCAATTCAAGGTGATTGTTTCAATTTTCCTCAGCAAGCATTCAAAAGTCAGGATACAGCCCCTAACCTAAAATCGGGAGCCATTTGCTTTAAAATCATGAGTGATTTGTTTAAAAAAAAAATCCATGTTGGGTTTTTTCATCTGCCGCCTTGATTTGGAGCCATATTTTGAAGCTTTTCTCCACAGCCGGTAGCACTAGTAACTTTTCTTTTTCAAATGAAAGTTGTGATTCAGACATCTTGATGTAGCAGAGGCTTTCAAAGATGCCAGATAAAGTAAAACCTGTGCTATCCGGCATTCTTGAGGATTAGGGCATTCCAATTATCTGAGGGTCCCATCAACCTAGGAAAAACCAATGGACAATAATAGTAAAACTCAAGTTTTGAATATTAGCAGTTTTGTAGTGTGAGGCAGTTGGTCTCACGTTTCTATTTTGAGTTAAAGATGATTAGTATTTCTTAAATAAAAACAATTAAGCCAATCATGTTAAACTAAGCCAGGCCTGTGCGCCTGAAGATGTGACAGTATTGTACCTGGGGGCAATGCTGGTTAACAAAGTTTTCTGGTTAACAGAGTGCCGGATAACAAAGGTTTCACTGTATCATGAAAAGATACAAATGTTGGCATTGCTTATTAATGGAACAAATGACTTTAAAACTTCAACTGTGTGATAAACTCCATCAGGGAGCCTAGGATTAAGGCCAGAAGGGACAACAGACCGGGTCTAGTAGATTTCACAGGCCACGAACAATATGCACCACGTGGATTCTAAGCCCAACAATGGAAATGAGATCTTAGCAGCAGATTAAATACACTGCACTAGAGGCAGAGTAGGAGAGACCAAGGTCCACCAGAATCCAAGCCAGGAATCTATTTAAAATCATTTGCACATATGTGAATATATAGAGAAGATCTGTTTCATTAATACTGTATAGAACCCATCAAGGTCCAAGGGCAGAATTTGGCTCCTAGTGCTTCCAATGTTGTAGCAGATTTATTTGAGCATGCATAGCCATGCAGCTGATGAAGTGAGCTTTTGCCTACTAAAGCAGATGCCCAGATAAATCTGTCAGTCTTTAAGGTGCCACCGAACTCCTCGTTGTTTTGGCAAATACAGACTAACACGGCGAACCCTCTGAGACTTGTCAAGTATTTTAGATAGTTATTTTGATCTTTACTAACTTAACCCCTGACCCTGCATGCACTAACTTTATACCTTTCCAAGTATTGCCATTGAAGTTGGCCTGGAAAACAGAGGGACTGCTACAGCTCTCTAGTCCAGCCTTCCCTGCTCCAGACACCGCCGTGGCCCGGCATGATTTGGGTGAGCCGGGTGTCCACTTATCATGGGCGTGGCCAAGTTTCCCACGGTCCCATAAAGTTTGTTTACAGCCACCAATCCTGGCTCTCAGTGTTCTGTGCTGTTATTTAGCTCTGATTTACCTCTAAATGTCTTTTAAGAACCTAGTAAGTAGTGAAAATGTTGGTAATGATGCTAGAAAATATTGACCTCCTGTGGTCCAGCAAAAATTCTCTGTTTCGAAACTGGTCAGGTCCTAAGGGTGCCAGACAAGGGAGGTTCACTAGGGGTGTGTCTAGACTACAGGGTTTTGTCAACAAAATTGCACTTTTGTTGACAAAACTATACCTGCGTCTACACTGCCACCGAGTTCTGTCGACATAACGTCGACAGAACTCGGCAGTTTTGTTTACGGCAGTAAACCTCATTCTACGAGGAATAGCGCTTTTTGTCGACAGCGTTCTGTCGACAGAAGGCGTTACTGCATCTACACTGTCCTTTGTGCCTACACTGTCATGTCGACAAAGCGGCTTCCTTTGTCGACAGAACTGGATGTAGTCTAGATGCTCTTTGTCGACAGAAGCCTGTAGTCGAGACGTACCCTAGGAGTGTAATGGGAATGAGTCTGTGTCATGGGAACAAAACTGGAAGCAGTGTCTGTTGTGTTTTGTTTTGTTTTGTTTTCATTCCTAAGCCAGGATTTGAAGTTTTGTTTGGTATCTGTTGAGTTAGCTTAATTTAGCAAAACTTTGTGATGGGTGGTGGCGGAGAGAGCAATCTCCGTTGTTAAAAGTGGTTTTTACAGAAGTTAGGACAACTAAATAAACTTTAAATCAGTTAGAAAGATTGTTCTTCTCATTCTGAAGCAGAAAGGAGAGTAGAAATTATTCAGCAAGGATGCTTGTCTTGTCGCTTTTATAAAAAGGTAGTAAAAGTGCTCCACGTCTGTTGACAATTCCTACTTTCCACTAGTTGGTCTAAAGATAGACACAGCACAGTGTCATGGAACTTCATCAGCTCCCAAGATGTCCTGTTGATCCCTTTGGTATTCGTAGTACGGCTCCTAAGGAATAAGACTATTGTGTTCTGTATGTAGCCTGTCTCCAGGCCATACCCAACTGGCAATGGAAAGTTTGAGCCTTGTATGAATTTTCAGTACATCCGAGGAGCATTTTCTTTTGTGAGCAGGTTGCAACGGCAGAGACGCCCACATGAATTAGTCCCTGCTGTCTTAAAATCCTGCAGTTCTTCAATGCAGGCTAGCTTCAGGCAGCATCGCCCCCCAACAAGGAGTTAGTTTCACTTTCCTTTCTTTGGCATCTCTGAAGCCACACCCAGCCAACTAGTGGGAACAGGGACATCTGTTACAAGGTGCCTTATAGGTCAAAATAAAATACACCAACGTGATAAAATACAACCCCAGCATTAGGTCCGTTTCCAGAAAAGCTTCCAGCCATCACTCTTGTAACCGAGGCCCATACCTTTCATTAATGCAAACTGACATGAGAAGAAACTACCCTCCGAGTCAACAGGGACAAATACCAGATGACAGAAGCGTCCTGCAAAGAAGGCTAGGCAGGAAAGAGAGATTTATCTTGCGGAGCCGAGTGTTTGATGACTGTCTAAAGCTCTCGCTCAACCAGAAATTCTATGGGGTTGGGGCAGGAATTGCTGGATGAAATTCCCTGGCCTGCGTTCACATGGGCGGTCAGACTAGATGATGATAGTGGTCCCTTCTGGCCTCAGCATTGATGACTGTATGAATGAAAGTCCATTAGCAAACTAAAGAGTATGTTTACGCTACCGGCTGGATCGATGGGCTGCAATCAGTCCAGCCAGGGTCAATTTATTATGTCTAGTAAAGACACAATAAATTGATCCCCAATTGCTGTAGTGTCAACTCCAGTACTTTACCTCAACAAGGAGTGCAAGAGGAGTCAATGGGAGAGCACCTCCTGTTGACACACCACAGTAAAGACACCATGCTAAGTAGGTCTGAGTGCATCAGTTTAGATCGATCTCCTCTGGTAATGTAAGCCAGCCCTCAGTGTCAGCGCAAACAAGGTTCAAGTTATCCGTAAGCTCAGCCATGTTGGACCATGGTTACTTCAGACAGCAGGCCTTCAGAGGAATGAAACTAGCCCTTAGGCCTCCTGCCCAGCAGGGGGAGAGATGTCCTTTTTACAAGCACCGAGGGTATGTGTACCCAACAAAAGCTATTCCCGGGCTGGCCGAACTGAGTGAGTGTGACTCGAACTAGTGCAAGGAATGATACATGTGATGATAGTGCAGCATAGGCTTCAGGGTGGGATTGCGAACTCGGTGCCTCTTCAGGGTCCATGCAAGGCCCTCACAGTTCTTCGCTGGTGGTGTTACCATTGCCAACTGGATTCATGCTAATGATTTCTAATGAATATAGGTTGGAACTCCCTGGTGCGGTACCCTCAGCTGAACAGTTCTGAACAAAGGAGTTTTCAGAGCATGGGAGGTCAATCTGCCCCACTGCTCACAGACTCTGGGCTCTCCCAGGGTCTGTCAGCAGAGGCCTCCCCCGCCCACCACTGCAGGGCTCCTGGGCCCGGGGATGGCAGGGCTACCACCACCCAGGGCCAACCCAGGCTGCTGGGCTCCTGGCTCTGCCCTGGTCCCTAAGCTTCTAAAGCTCTTTGGTCCAAGGACTCTCTGGTCCAGCAACGTCTGTGATCCTGCCAGACCATGGATGTTGCCAGACCAGAGAGGTTCAAACTTGTACCTCAGTGGAATTCAGTGAACTTCCCCCTGCCAGGAAGGGGAGGATGTGCCTTGGATAAAAATCCCTCTGTAAGTAATGCGTATTTATTATTGGTAAGACACTGCAACTACCTGCAGCAGGGACAAAGTCTTTTCTAATGACCAAAATATTCAGAAAACGTCATTCTGGCTGTTACTGCTGTATCCACCAAGTCAACAATTATCAATGCTGTAAACTACTAGGAACACGCTCCCGGTTATAGCTTGAATGCCATGAGTTCCCATGGCAATTGGTGATTTCTGTTCTCTACTTGCTTGTTGCGATTCAGAAATCATAATTATGAGAAGAGGTGGATATATTTGTTTGCTGTAATTGCCCAAGCAAATGTCATTGTAACTCCCTGAACTTGCTCTTCCTTAGACAAACATGAATATCGAATGTACTCTTTAAGAGTCTCCATCTATTATAACCATTTAAAGATGCATTTGCCTGGAAAACAATCACGTCTTATTACATAAGAAGTATTTTCAGGGACTTCAGACTTCCAACTGAGCACTTTCCAAAATGGCCAAGCGAGGAGTTCCAAGTTATTTATTCACTTACTGATTACTGTAATCCTCTTGATTGTCTGTATGAATGCTCGCTTGAGCTCATGCCTTTGCTTTTCTCAAGAGTGCACGCATTCTGTAGTTTCTAAAACTGTCCAGCACCACTTTCAATAAGCATGTGTACACTTATAGAGAGTGCATGAGATCTGTGACCAAGGATGCTTAACATTGCAAAGGGCCTAATTTTGATCCTCATTTCAAACACTCACAGTACTTCAATGGTGTTTGTATCTAGGTCCAGGGTTGGGTTTCACGTGATCCCCCTTTTTCCCCCCAGTCTTTCTTGTTCGTGCCTTGCCCAAAACTGTTAAGAAAATCTGAAGCAGAACAGAAAAGAGAACCCAAGTTTCTCGTTTTTATGATTTAACTACAAATCTGTCTTTTCTCCAACTTGCAAAATTCATTTTTCAGGCCTCTTCCCAAAATGGGTTCAGATTCCAGCCCTTGCAGAAAATATGTGGCTGTTCACATCAGGGTATTAGGTTGGATCACATGCGGCCTAATTGCACACATTGAAATCAGTGGTAAACCCCCCACACAATCCAAAATACTTCCCAGAGGTGGTCTAAATAGTACTTAGTCCAGTTGTCAGTGCAAGCGACGGGATTAGATGACCTCTTGATGTCACTTCCGATCCAGTAATTCTGTGGTTTACTAGGAGCAGAGTTAGGCCTATGCTGAGGACTTTGAAAATCTCACCCCTACATTTTTGTGTGTCTCATACCGGTTATGCCACTCCAAGGATATGTGTATTACACTGAGCATAGAATGTGCAACAGACTGTATTTTAATAAACAATAATAATGCAAACAGCATAGTTGGTTAAATGATGGAGAGAGATGAAATAATGGAGAGAGATGAAAAACCCGTGTGTTTTTGATCATGTCCCAAGTGTTGAGTCAATAGAAAACCACCATTGACATCAGTAAGTTTTAGATTAGGCCTTTCTTCAGTATATCCTAGAACACAAATTTTAAAGGTACACATTCAGATAGAGAGGCGAGGAGTCCTGTGGCACCTTAGATAGAGATTCAGATAGAGAGAGTATTGGCTATATTGTGGTTTATGGGATATTTTAGTGATCCTATAGAAAGGACCCAAGTGATCTGACTTTGGAAGTAATTGAGATTTGCTGATCAACCAACTAAAACATTCCATGATCCTTAATTAGCCTATACTTAAAAAAAAATTAACCTTAGCTCTCAATAGTGAGCTGCATAAGAGAAGACATCTTGTTCAAACTTCCTACATTATCTGATTCGCTCCCTTGGAATTTCTTTGAGACTAATGAAAATAATGATGAAATTTAGTTACTGGAGAATAAATCCAATTCACATAAAATATACTTAATATATACTTATAATTACTTCAGTGGAGCATCTTGCTGGACACAATTTACCAGCTATGACACTGTTTCTGATTCGGGTGTTTTCCACCCTTATGAGTTTTTCAGTGGTAATGGAGTTGAGAGATGTCACCTTGAACATTCACTAATTTTCTTTGTCATTGAAGGAGCACAGAATACAGTAACACCAGTGATGGGTTAGTGTTTAAAAGGCTTTCTGTTATAAGGACCATAGGCAGAGGTGCTTTTTATCTAGAACCTTTTGTGTCGAAGGCAACCAATATAAAAATTCAGGCAAGGAGGACAGTGTCTATCTTGTAAAATTCCAATGTGCAACTCTTGATTGAAAAGCCCTTCTAGATGTATACTTGCACTGCTGTTGCATGTAGCTGTTTTTATAGACAGCAGAGAGAAATTCTGTCAGCTTTATTTTCCCATTTATTATTGTCTTTATCAAAGGCATACTAAATATTTAAAGGGTTGGAGGGACCATCGTTGCACACTCGATGTTGAGATAAATACTTAATCGTTACCTGGTAACAGAATTCTCCTTTCAATTGCTGGATTTATTAAAGATGAGCCAATGCATTTTCCTCTCAGGCACATTCTTTAAAAATGTATTTGATACCTTTCCAGTGAAATTCCATTGCAAAGCATGAGTCTGTCTGTGACTATGGTATCTGAGTTAAGATCTTTTCTCACAAGCACCCGTTTGTTTTACAGAATCCTCCAACGCTACTCTATTGACGAATGCGGAAAAAATCGCTACAATTACAACCACACATACGCCTCAGCAGATAGCCCCGGAGCCCAGGTCAGCTCATTTTCTTGGAGGCGAGCGTGTTGACTTGCTATTTCTTTGGTTTCTTCGCAATCATCTTCATTTCCCATGAGTTGTTTTTTTTCTTCCCCCTCTCTTTTCTTCTCTCTCATTCATTTCAACAGGAACAACGCAAAACCAAAGCAGGAATCCCAGTTTGATTTCAAAGCACCCCAGGCAGCACAGGTAAGAGATGCCTTTCTCATTGACTTGTTCGACCATGCCAGCATGGTTCCAGTTCGCTCACAAGTTGTGCTGAAAGCATTCTCCCTGGAACATTTCTCTTGTGAGGCTAGATTCCCTCCTCCACTTTGTCTGGGAAAGAAGGATCACTGATTAGACCCTGAATATGCATTGATGTTGTTTCATATGACAAACGCTTCAAAGACAGAGCTGGATCAGGATTAAAAACAAAGACAAAGTCTCTTATGACAGTAATAATGTATGTGTTTGTTTACTGGAGGGTGTTCTCTGAGGAGGCGAGCCTGGCGGTATTGCTGTGCACCAATTGCTGAGAGATTCAGAGGACAAAAAAAAGACGTTTGATAAGAGGGCTATAGCGTCAGAGCGTAGACCACAGTTTCATAATGCTGGTTGGTCCAGTACATGGTCCAGCATCTTGACAGGTCCTGAATAAGGAGTTTTGTAGGAGTAGAGGAAGTTATTTCTGGCCCCCCTGCTCCCACACCGCCAGCCCCACTATACTGCCAGCTCCTGCCCCATCACAACAGCCCGCAGCTTCACTGCCGTGCCTTCCAGCCCCACTGGCCCCACTACAGCAGCCCTGTCACTGGGGCTCTCAGCCCGGCCGCCGGCTCCACCGTGGCAGCCCACAACCCTGCTGCCAAGGCTCCTGGCCCCACCATGGCAGACTGCAGGCCCACTACTGGGGCGCCTGTTCCCGTCAGCCCTGCGTCAGCCAGCCCCGCCAGAGCCCACTGTGGCTACAGCTGCCCCACCGGCCCAGCAGGGCTCCTGCAGCAGGGCTCCTGGCAGCTCTTCCACCACCAGGACTGTCTGGTCCAGGAACATCACCACAGATTTGCTGGACCAGAGTCCTGGTTTAGAGAGATTTAACCTGTGGAGAGATTATCTCATGGATACCTCCCATCCCACTGGCAATTTCAGTGATAATCACTCGCGTTGCTGACTGCGAAGTATCTTTGTGGTGATACAGCAATTACTACGCTGTGTAGAAAAGAATTGCCTGCCTTTTTAGCAGTCTTGAGGAGAAAGTGCCATCAGCTACCAAGGAATAGCTAACGCTATGGGACCTATCACCTCTTTGCTGACCGTTTACAAGCGTTCTTTGAATCACAGTTTGGGCCTTTTAGAGCAAAGAGAAGCCTTAGTAATGATTTTTTTTTATCTTTAAGATAAATGTACTGTCCCTTGTTAAATATTTATCAGGCAGGCAATAGGACAAAGTTCCACTTCTTGGTCAGTTCTATACAAATGGTCTTCCTCCTCCAGCAGGACCAAGATTTTTATACCGTTGAGCTGGAAAGAGGAGCCAAAGGATTTGGCTTCAGCCTGCGAGGTGGCCGAGAGTATAATATGGACCTCTACGTGTTGCGGCTAGCTGAGGATGGTCCAGCTGAGCGGTGTGGAAAGATGAGAGTAAGTGAATACAAAGGGAGAGTTTGGGGGGGAGGGGGAATCTATTTGCAACAAAAGTTCTTTGTTCTCAAAAAACTTCCCACCATTTTGACTTGTTCTAACAGTCAGACTAGATTTGAAGTGCCATTGTCGTGCTGATCTTTAAAAAAACGCTGCACCATTCGATATGAACTGCATGAACTTTTCTGAAAATTGTAGGGACTCCTCCCTCACTGCCAATCCCGTTGCCTCTGCTGATGGCCATGCAATGAAACAAAACGGTCGTGTTTACCAACTTGTCATTGGCCGTCTTAGGTTGGAAGCTGCACTTGCCCCTTGGTCTGTGTGTTGGCTTCCATTTGACCTCCGTCTTTTGAAGTTCAGTCAGTTGCTTATCACTCCCCGTTCCTTATTCCTGATCAAAATATAATTTATGCTATCATGTGCCAAAAGTGTCCGTCTGCTATGTACATTGGACAAACATCTCAGACACTTCGCCAAAGGATCAATGCCCACAAAACAGATATTAGACAGGATCACAAAGAAAAAACAGTTTCTTGCCATTTCAACCAGAAAGGACACTGTCTCAATGACCTAATCACCTGCATCCTACTCCAGAAGACTTTCAAATCTGCACTTGAAAGGGAATCCTCTGAACTGTCATTCATGCTAAAATTCGACACTCACCGCGGGGGGCTCAACAAAGACACCAACTACCTTACCCATTACAAAGATAGCTTCCCCAATTATCACCTCTAATACCATTAGCTCACAGACATCTACCTTTCCCCACCTCTAATATCATTAACTCATAGACATTTACCTTCCTTCTCCCCCTCCCCCCTGCATCCCCTCTGCATCCCCCTTCTGTTCTGAAATGTGATTTGTCCTTTTCATATGTGTTCATTTTTTTAAATTGTATCCTTTGGTATATATGGTTGTGACTATTTTCTTCCACTATTTGATCTGAGGAAGTGGGTCTGGCCCACGAAAGCTCATCATCTAATAAACCATCTTGTTAGTCTTTAAAGTGCTACATAGTCCTGTATTTTGTTTGAGATATAGGTGAGAGGATTATTCCAGGAGTGGTTGGGTGGGTGAGATTCTGTGGCCTGCATTGTGCAGGGGGTCAGACTAGATGATCATAATGGTCCCTTCTGACCTTAAAGACTATGAATCTGAGTCCTATTCATTCCACCCATAAGCACGTGCAAAAGTCTTTGTGGGATTGGAACCTTAAATTGGCCAGGCTCTCAGAGAAGAGGCCTATCACTTTTATAGGTCTGCAGACAACCGCTGTGATGCTGTTTATTTAAAAACTGCATGTTCGGTGTATTCTCTTCTTCCAAAAAGTAGTGCAAGAAATTTTCATATTTGGAAAGAAGGTGGTTTTTTTAAGGATAAATTTATAGCAACAGAGCTATGTAGCTAATCGTAGCACCACTGTAGCCAGTACACAATTTTTGCTTTCCTTTCCTGGTCAATTCTTGAATTTCTAATCCAGGCTGATTCATGCCATGCCTCTGTGTTCAAGTCAGCCAAGTTCCTAGACATAAACTGTTATGTAAAATACTGTGTTCCCTGAAGTGACTTGCTCAATAGGTGGTACACTGCTGGTGGAGGCTTGATTATAATATTATATTCTTCTCTTTCATCACGTTGATAGATTGGCGATGAAATTCTAGAGATCAATGGGGAAACCACCAAGAACATGAAGCATGCTCGGGCCATAGAACTGATTAAAAATGGTGGCCGCAGAGTCCGCCTATTTCTGAAACGAGGAGATGGCTCTGTACCAGAATATGGTGGGTCAAACTATGAAAACATTCCTTTCTTTCCTGGCGTCACTCCATGAATGATTTGTCTCAAGATCTGAAGCGGGGATGCTTGTTATTTTCCTTTCTCACCAGTGTCTTACCAGCCTTTGCAACATAATGGTTAATTGCCTCGCTTGTGCTGAATTTTCTACAAATTTCATCCTTTCCTTGCTTCTACGGACTTGGGCACAGTGTAAGGCAAGATCATCAAACCAGTATTTTCGGTGATCAGAGAAAATAAACAAAAACCTTATTGTCTTGACCATCCAAACAAGGAATGTTACTGAACTGTGCCAAACTGTCTCTCAGCAGTTGAATTGTTATCTCAAATAATGCTCTTCCTATAATCCATACCAAAAAAAAAAAGGGGGGGGGGGAGATCCTGAATTATTTTGAGTCAGTAGTTTATTGTTAGACGTTTTCCTTAGTTTTTCTGTACCTGTCGGCATGAAAACCAAGAAAGTTTATGGGGTTTGCCTTCAGCTAATATGTAAATATTTATAGAGTTATTTCAAAATGTTTATGCAAAAATATATATTAATTTGGCTCTCCTGATTCCTTTTCCCCCTTAAAATATCTGCTGGTATCAAGTCACTAATTTGTAAATTCTGAAAAGATTTTTGAGGTTATGAAAAGGTTTCCAAGGTTTGTCTTGAGGGAAAGGAGTTCCTTTTCCTTTTCTGCTGTGAGTTGCAGTAGAATTCCTTTTCTACACCTATCTGTTGGAATTGATTAACGAGAGTATTGAGTGGCTTAGTATAGTGTTCTATTTAATAATAATAATATTATTATTATGTCTTATTTATTTGAGATAATTGTTGAAAATTATGCCCTCAATGTAGGGCTACTCCCAACCAAAGGTCTTTGAAGTTTCTATAGAAACTGATGTTTGAAGGGATGTCTTTTCCCCCCTTATCTGGATATTGTTGTGTCAGAAGTTGTGTGTCTTTCACTCCATTACCTAAAAACAAAACAACGTTCTGCACAATTCATGAACTAGTTTTTTAATAATAATAACTAGTTCTTAATAATAAAGAATTTCCACTATCTGTTCGCAAAAAAGAATTGAGCCTAAATGTGTGACCAAATCAGAATATAGGTTTCAAATATGTACAATATTTGATAATATAAACAGGACATTGTTGGTTTACACTTCTGTAATATAAATCACCCACAGAAGGTTGAACAATAGCACTGAAATTATGTAATGCTCTTTCTACTTCTGTCTTTTCCTATACTTCTTTCAGTGTACAGTACTGTATCATATGCTAGACTTCATAAAGGTCCTGTAAATTGTGTGCTTCACTTCTCTAAATCGTTTGTCTGCTGCACTGAGGATGAAAATCCAATACCCGTTTTCTTTTGGCTAATAATACGTTGTCCCGCTAACCATACAGTTTTCAAGCAAGTATTTAATATGCAGGGGCCGCACTTGTTTTATATATATATAAATTTACATGCATCCAGATTTGTAACATTTTGGGGTTGGTTTCTTCAGTCGCGAGTGGTTACTTGGACACTGTTAAGTTCCAGTATTCTTCACATTTGATTGGAACGTGCTTCTCTCTGCAGCTGTATATTTTTGTAATGAGTTTTTTGTACTTATTTTTAATGTTGTGGTCTTTGGTGGACTTTCTTTTTTTGTTGTTGTTTGATTGTTAATGGTTTTTCTATGGCATTCTATGTCGCTGTTCCAGTTGTCTTTTAAAATGGATGAGCCTGTTGTCTGGGTTACGGAATCACCTTTTAAATGTCTAATTATGTCACTATAATAACAGCTGCTGTCTTCGCAGCTTTACCCTTGGGTGATGCCTAGACAATCATACTGGAGAAATAAACTTTCTTTATCCTGAGATAAAAGATGTAGATATTTTTTTCTTTCATCTTTGTTATGGGGAATCTAAATTTTCTACTTTTCTCTTTCTCTCTCTCTCTCACTTTTCTTGGTGCTGGGCTCTTCCTTCCTCAGCGATGATACCTCCTAATATCGCTGCATGTATGAGAAATGACAAGCTCGGGGAGCCTTGCTTCTACCTTACGGGCCATAATCAAACTACGGTTTGTAGCTAAAATCAATATTAGGTGTTTCTGTGCTGTGGCCTATTTCCCTCACATTGCTTTCCGCTTTGCTATATTTTTATATGTACAGCAATTCATTCTGAGCACCCTGCGTTCTTTGAATTGTAAGTACACTACCCCCAACGTGTTTTAAGCCTCGCTCTTACCTTGCGCAGTAGCCAGATTGCAAGAAAGCTGTGGGAAAATGGGGGTACTCCTTCCTCATCTTGATTTTTAAAAATCAACCCAAGTAATCTCCCGTGAGTTGACACAGAGCCTTTCATCTGTAAATCCTAAAAAGAATAGCACACACACACACATCCCGACAACAACACAAAAGTGATGAGAGAAGTTAAAGTAAAGGAGCTTGTACGCAAGAAAAATGAAAACTTTCAGTATTCAGCATGTGTATTGTAGTAGAGTGAAAAAAAGACAATCTCCTTTACTAAAAGTAGGTGACTCTCCAAATTTGAATTCAGGAAGTGAGCTAAAGACTCAGTAACATCATCAGAGCTCTCTTATTAAGATACTTTTTTTAAAAAATTAAGAAGTCTGCATCTCATCTCAGTGCAACTACTTTAATGTTTTGCCATATATGTAATAAATCATTCATAAGCCTCCGTGATGAA